>NW_006159906.1:2379909-2391379 GCF_000334495.1 Tupaia belangeri chinensis | reverse complement strand
CCCAGAGGGGATGGCCACGCCACAATCCCTTCTTCTCCATTCTTCTCTTGGGATCTTGGGCGCGCACGCACACGCCCCCAGCGTGAGTTTAAGCCACCGGGTCTGGGACTCGAACCGTGGTCGACTGCATGGGAGTCCAGCGACATAGCCATTACGCTAACTGCTGGTCCCAATCCTGGAATTTTTTAATAAGTACTTTCAATGGGGCCTCAACAGAAGAGAAACTTTTAAAAGCAAAGAATGTATAATAAATATATAATATGCTCCAGGTGTTTTAACAGGCTTACAGAATAGCAGTTTCTGTAGCTTATACTCCATGCAATATTGTGGTTCATGGTAAAAAATAAATATTTGATCTTCTTTCCTGATTTTGTTTTTCTCACTCAGCAACTAAATTCCATGAGTCTCCAAAATGGTACGTGTGTTTCTGTCTGTTAATGAGATGACTCAAGGCTGGAGATTCCTGGTTAACCTCAGGATGGACTGGTTGCCAGAGGAACTAATCTTGTGATTAAGGATTGGAATGTTCTGTTCCACATGCTCACATCTCCAGGGAGGAGAAGAGGAGCTTGAGGTTGAGTTGGTCACCAAGAAGCAATGATTTAATCAACTATGTCATGTAATACAGCCTCACATCCTCAGAAGAACAGTTTGGATCACTTCTAAGTTGTTGACCATGTGGAAGCTCCTGGAGGTGCATGCCTGGAGGTGGCATGCCTGGAGATGGCATGGTTAAATGTGAATACAGTGTTCCCCAAGTTTTCTGAGCCATCCTAGCAACCATCAAATCTAAAGAGAAGGTCATGGAAACTCCAACTTAGAGCCAGCTGTTCAGAAGCATAGGTTGCAAGCTGGGATTTGTGACTGGCATGTGAAGAAAGTCTTGTGGGACTGAGCTCTTAACCTGTGGTTCTAACTTGGTTCTAACTCCAGGTAGTTAGTATCTGAATTGAACTGAATTACAGGGTATCCCATTGGTCTCTATTAAGGATTGCTTGGGGTGTGTGGGAAACCCAAGGACACCTAGTCACAGAAGTATTCTGTGCTGTACTGAGTGTGAGTAGGAAAGATAGCTTTAAAAAAAATCTACCTCATTCATTTCTGTAATGAAAACCATACTTTATACATGTTTTATCTGAGTATCAGTTAATAGAATCAAAGAAGGACCAACAGATGTTGGTCCCCAAAAAAGGGCAGTCAATTTCAAGAAATAGTTCAGAAGATTTCAGCTCAATTTCTTCCAGGTCCTTTTTTTTTTTGGAGAGGTTTTTGCTATAGGGTGCATGTGCTTGCCAGAAAGACAGAGAGAGACAGAGAGACAGAAAGCAAGAAATCAGCCCCCAGAGGGGATGGCCACGCCACAATCCCTTCTTCTCCATTCTTCTCTTGGGATCTTGGGCGCGCACGCACACGCCCCCAGCGTGAGTTTAAGCCACCGGGTCTGGGACTCGAACCGTGGTCGACTGCATGGGAGTCCAGCGACATAGCCATTACGCTAACTGCTGGTCCCAATCCTGGAATTTTTTAATAAGTACTTTCAATGGGGCCTCAACAGAAGAGAAACTTTTAAAAGCAAAGAATGTATAATAAATATATAATATGCTCCAGGTGTTTTAACAGGCTTACAGAATAGCAGTTTCTGTAGCTTATACTCCATGCAATATTGTGGTTCATGGTAAAAAATAAATATTTGATCTTCTTTCCTGATTTTGTTTTTCTCACTCAGCAACTAAATTCCATGAGTCTCCAAAATGGTACGTGTGTTTCTGTCTGTTAATGAGATGACTCAAGGCTGGAGATTCCTGGTTAACCTCAGGATGGACTGGTTGCCAGAGGAACTAATCTTGTGATTAAGGATTGGAATGTTCTGTTCCACATGCTCACATCTCCAGGGAGGAGAAGAGGAGCTTGAGGTTGAGTTGGTCACCAAGAAGCAATGATTTAATCAACTATGTCATGTAATACAGCCTCACATCCTCAGAAGAACAGTTTGGATCACTTCTAAGTTGTTGACCATGTGGAAGCTCCTGGAGGTGCATGCCTGGAGGTGGCATGCCTGGAGATGGCATGGTTAAATGTGAATACAGTGTTCCCCAAGTTTTCTGAGCCATCCTAGCAACCATCAAATCTAAAGAGAAGGTCATGGAAACTCCAACTTAGAGCCAGCTGTTCAGAAGCATAGGTTGCAAGCTGGGATTTGTGACTGGCATGTGAAGAAAGTCTTGTGGGACTGAGCTCTTAACCTGTGGTTCTAACTTGGTTCTAACTCCAGGTAGTTAGTATCTGAATTGAACTGAATTACAGGGTATCCCATTGGTCTCTATTAAGGATTGCTTGGGGTGTGTGGGAAACCCAAGGACACCTAGTCACAGAAGTATTCTGTGCTGTACTGAGTGTGAGTAGGAAAGATAGCTTTAAAAAAAATCTACCTCATTCATTTCTGTAATGAAAACCATACTTTATACATGTTTTATCTGAGTATCAGTTAATAGAATCAAAGAAGGACCAACAGATGTTGGTCCCCAAAAAAGGGCAGTCAATTTCAAGAAATAGTTCAGAAGATTTCAGCTCAATTTCTTCCAGGTCCCATTGCCTCTTCAAAATAAAGTCTTCAGATGGGAATTTCCTAGTATAGTAATTTCTTACTTAATTTTGTTTCTTTTTGATGAAAAAAAATGTTTAAGCAATTTATTCTGTAGATTTTTATTTGAATCTATTAATTCCTAACTTTTTTCTTACTAAAATTATTGGAACCAATTTTTAACCTCCCGTTAAACACATGTGGATAATTCCTACATCATTTCTCTTTTTTATAAACTCCAAAAAATGTTGTTATAATGTGTATTTTGTGATGTTATGATTCTTCTTGAATCTAAAAGCTTAATTATGCTTTGCCAGTACTAACTCTGATTAGAATTCTTTGATATTATAGCTCTATTTTGAGCATACAAGCATTTGCTTTGTATGCCTGCTGTAACTGAGTCACATAAACTGACAGCCACGTTGTCAATGTGCACCATAAACTAGCGGGCTCTGGCACATTCTCCCTCCTTGACGTTGACATCTAGTCGCTGAGCTAACATGTCTTTGGGGGCTATACACATCAGGGACTCTGAAACACATCTTGCTGTGACTCCATTCTCTGTGAGTATCCAGAGGCTCTGTCTGATTGGAATAGTCCCTGAACCTCATTGCTGATGACGTGAAGGCATTCTGGACGTTCCAGTGTCACTGAGGATGGTCTCCCAGGTAAGTGGAAGATCTCCTCTGCGGACACACTATTATGATCACAGCATGTGCTCTTCATCCTCTCTTCCCTTTAACTTATTTGCCTTTTACTAATTGAGTAAATTTCTGCTTGTGTGTATTTTATAATAACAGATTCATTCAGGGACTCTCTTCTCTCTATTTGGCATAAGAACTTGCCCCTTCACAGAGAGGTTAAATTGTCATTGGGGACTAGGGAAACTGGATCATCTTTGGTTCAGAAGCAACACACACTGAACTGAATTCAGTATTCAAATTTCAGTACAGTGGTTGCTTATTTTAAACCAAAACAAAAGTCAGGACCATTGTAAAAATTAGCATTCATTTTGTTTGTTTTGTTTTGTTTTTTAACTTTTTATTTTGAAACATTTTAGATGTAGAGAAAAGTTGTAAAAATATTACAGTTTCCATATACCCTTCACCCTAATGTTAACCTCTCACCTAACTACAGTACATGACCCAAACCAGAAAGTTAACGCTGATATAATACCATTAACTGGTCTGTAGATCTTATCCAGATTTTACCAGTTGTCCCACAAATGTCCTAATTGGTCCACAATCCACCTGTCCTGTCTTCTTGAACTCCTTCCATCTGTAACAATCTCTTAGTCTTCGTTTCTCATTCTTTTGACACTTTCAAAGAGTACTAATCAGTTGTTTTCTAGAAGAATTAGCACTCATTTGGAGGGCTGTGAATGTCCAGCAGCTGCATTTGTAGTTTGTCTCAATCTAAAGGAATGGAAAGCGGACGCTGCAGGGGCGCTGGCCCGCTCGTCCTGCCTGGAAGCCCACACAGTGCCACCTCCCCTGTCATCCTGGCCTCTAGGTCTGTACCTGCTGTTAGCATCACATTGTCTCCTAAGCCTTACCCAAAGGCCCATCTCCATCGTATGTGACAGGATTCCAAGAAGGTATCTGATGAAAATGTAATTAGATTCCCCCAAACGAAACGTTCCAAACAAAATAACACCAAAATATATAGAGATACTTATACTTTAATGAACAATAGCATTTCCCCAGCTTTCATTTCACAGTGAAGAAAAAACCTGGTTATTTCAGGTTAAGAAACACTGCAATTCAGGAAATGTTTTGTCTGATTGTAAACATAAAACATTGTAATACAGAAACCCATGAGCACAGAAGATGTGCACTGAATGATTTGGAGTTCAGTGAAGATGGTAAGATTTTATGATGGCCATCCCAAACACCCAATAATACCAGACGCTTAGCTTTAGACTTCAATTTTCAATTTCTTCGTATTAGGTCACTGGGAAAGTCATGACGTTTCTATGCAAAAATGTGCCACGACCTTCCCAACACGATAATTGGTCATTGTTGTGTGGTGTGATCTTTCAAATGGCCTGGGAGGAGAGGATTTTTCTGAACAGGGTCTGTGACAGCACCAGGGCTGGGAGAGCCCCGAGGTAGATTTGTACTTGAAGTTACTTGGAGCAGATGTTTACTTGGTGAAACACTTCCTCTTTTATTTTTAATGAGCACTGGAAGCATCTCTGGTTTAGCTCACGCTATGCAGTCCTGGGAAGTCCTGCATAAATAAACCAGCGTAACCATGTTCATTCTGTCATTTCCAGCAGCTCACAATACTACCTGGTTTCTTTCGAACACATCCCAATGTCTCATAGGACCCTCGTTTTTTAAAAATTGAGCAACAGTATAAGGTATAGTTTACATAAATAAAACATTCTCCCTTGAATGATAATTTAATGCATTTTGTAACAAATGGACATAGTTGTGTACATTTGTACCGGCCCAATCCAGAAAGTGAATGTGCTGTCACCACCAAAGCTTCCTGTGTCCCCACAGTCTCTCTTCACCAGGTCTCCCTGGCCCTGAACAACTGCCAAACTGAAATGGAATTACATAGACGTATTGTTTTTCGTCTGGCTTCGTTCACAGTGTACTATGCTTTTGAGGCTTGTCAAACTACTCAATCAGTAGTTTATTGTTGTTTTTTGTTGTTGTTGTTCTGTTCTGCTTTGTTTCAATTTTTGTTCTTTAATTGGCAGAAGGTGCATGTGCTCACCAGGGGCAGAGGGGGAGACAGAGAGAAAGGGGAAGCACCCCCAAAAGGTATGGTCACACAGGACATGGAGCTCACACATACGCTCTTTAATCGAAAGCCAAATAGTGGATATATGGATCTGAAGAAAGAATCCCAACTAGATCCTGCCTGCAAGAGACTCACCTTAAATGTAAAGGCGCACATAGGCTGCAAGGGGAGGAATAAAAAAAGATAGTCCATGTAAATTGTAACCAAAAAGGAGCAGGGGCGGCTTCTACCTTATCAGACGGAGTATGCTCTAAGTCTGAACTTTAACAAGAGACGAGAAGCATGTTATATGACGATAAGAGGGGACCTCTGTCAGGGAGCCAGAGCAGGTACAAGCGTGAGTGCGTCTCACAGTGGAGTGCTAGACACGTGAAGGAAACCCTGACAGACTGGAGGAAGAAGCAAACGGCAGTGCAACAACAGGGGATGTCAGTGCCCCACCTTCCTTAACGAATAGAACAAGCAGACAGAAAACCGCCAAGGAAACCCTGGACCTGCGTAACTCCAAATGCCAGGTGGACCTCACAGACATCCACAGGACACCCCGTCTGACAGCATTCTCCAGTGCACACAGAACATTCTCCAGGAGAGATCACACGTTAGGCCACAAAACAAGTCTGAGCAGACTGAAGATTGAAATCCTATCAAGTATCTCTGTGACCACAATGGAATGAAATCAGTCACCAGGAAGCTGCAGGAAACTGAAAAATTCACAACTATGTGGAAATTAAACAACACACTCTTGAACAACCAATGGGTGAAGGAAGGAATCTAAGGAGGAATAAAAATATGTTAAGAAATAAAAATGAAAATATGGCATACCAAAACTTAGGGCGTGCAGCAAAAGCAGTGCTAAGAGGGAAGTTTATACTGGTAAATGCCTACAGTCAAAATCTAACTGTATGGGGCCAGCAGGCGGCATGGTGGTTGGGACGCTGGACTCCCACATGGCTGACTGCAGTTCGAGTCCCAGGCCTGGAAGCTTTCTTTCTCACCTTCCCTTTCTCTCTCTGTCTCACTCTGGTCAAATTAAAAATAATAATAATGACGACTAAAATTAAATAAAATAATTCTAAAAAAAAAAAAAAAAACAAACCTAATTGTATACCTTAGGAAGTGAGGACAAGAAGAATAAACTAAACCTGAAATCAATACAAAGAAGAAAATATAAAGATTAGAGCAGAAATAAATAAAATGGAAAACAGAAAAACAAAAACAATGGAGTTGGGTTTTTGAAAGATCAACACATTTGACAAATTCTTAGTTAGACTGAGAACAAAAAAGAAGACTCAAATAATTAAAGTCAGAAATGAAAGGAGAGGGCCAGCCTCGTAGCCTAGTGGTTAGGAAGCCAGATCTCATGTGACTAACTGTGGTTCAAATCCAGAACCTGGCATCCTGAAAATAAATAAGTGAAAGAAGAGACATTACAGCTGATGTCACAGAAATAAAAAGGACTACGAGACTTCACCGAGGACCAGCCAGGTGATGAGATGGGTAAGGCAGCACCCCTGGGACCAGCAGTTGGCATAATGGCTATGTTGCTGGACTCTCATGTAGTTGACCGTGGTTCGAGTCCCAGACCCGGTGGTTTAAACTCATGCCGGGTGTGTGTGCCCAAGATCTTGAGAGGAGAATGGAGAAGGGATGGTGGTATGGTCATCCCCACTACGGGGTGTGGATTATTTCTCACTTTCTGTCTATCTCTCTTTCTGGTGAGTGCACGTGCCCTATAGCAAAATGAAAAAAATTTTTAAAAAAAGCAGTGCCCTCATTACCCTCATCTCATGACAAAGACTCTCCTAACCAGCTCTAGCCACGCTCCTCTGAACTCCTTTTCAATTAGGCTTCAATATATATGCTACTTTTCCCAAACTGTTCCATGTTTTTTGAAGAGACCATAAGGAGCTTGGAAAATAAATGAAGTGAGTGCACCCAGTTGCCACCAATGTTATGCCCAGGTTGAGACAAACACTCAAACACACACACACACACACACACACACACACATTAAAAAACATGACTGAATCCAATCAAACACACACACACACACACACACACACAAACATTAAAAAACATGACTGAATCAAAACACAAAAGGAAAAACTATCACTAGAAAAGTTCAGCCAAGTTAAGCAAGACTTTCTCTTTGCTAACACTGTGAATTATTTGGAATCCAACTTTGATGTTACAAGTTCAAATTATTCCCTCTGTTCTTTAAAACCATTTCCTTGAGAAACAGAGGTTACTTTTTAAAAAGTGTTCTTTTTTTCTTCTTTTATTGCCAGAAGACCCATACACTTGGGAGGGTAGAGAGAGAGAGAGAAAGAGAGAGAAAGCACCCCCCCACAATGAGGTAAGGTCATGCCATAATCTGTTTCCTCTATCTTCCCATCCTATCATATATGCATAGATGCCCAGCATGTTTGTATTTGTCTTTTTCTTTTCTATTACATAAATTAACCCATTTATGTAGGCTAGTGATATTCCAAATGTCTGTGGAGCATCCTTCAGACGTCTGACGGCAGGCTCCACTCTGACAGCCTCAGTGGGCTGTGGGTCCAGGCACCACCAGCCGCCATGCTCAGGCAGGAACCACAGTGCCAGGTCCCACAGCTCATCTCTTCAGCGTGGTTATCACAGAAGGAGCACGTGTGCTTGGCGTGCTGGCTGATTCAATTTCCTTCACCATTTTCTGGAGGGAGGCACTGCAGCAGATCCCATTATTAACTATGATTCCAACCTTCTTGGTATGTTTAACCATGTCAGAGAGTGCCCAGAGTGTTTTGTTTTGTTTTTTTTTGGAGAGGTTTTCGCTATAGGGCGCGTGCACTCGCCAGACAGACAGAGAGAGACATAGAGACAGAAAGTGAGAAATCACCCCCCAGGGGGGATGGCCACGCCGCAATCCCTTCTCCTCCATTCTCCTCTCGGGATCTTGGGCACGCACGCACATGCGCCCGGTGTGAGTTTTAAGCCACCGGGTCCAGGATGTGAACTGCGGTCGACTACGTGGGAGTCCAGTGACATAGCCATTACACTAACTGCTGGTCCCCCCAGAGTGTTTTTCAAACTGCTGGGGATAGGATTTGAAACACAGTCAGCATGTGGAATCAAGATACCTTAATTGCTAGCCTACAGGGTAGCCCAGGAACAAAGGTTTAACTTTTTATGACATCCTATGTGCTTTGGAGTGTTTAAACATTTTAGATAAATCTAGCCAATATGATGAATTTCTTTTATTTATTTATTTAACATGTTTAAAAGTTACATTTAATCACTGTACTTTTTTTTTTTTAGAGGTTTTTGCTATAGGGCACGTGCGCTCGCCAGACAGGCAGAGAGAGACAGAGAGACAGAAAGCGAGAAATCACCCCCCCCAAGGGGAATGGCCATGCTTCAATCCCTTCTCCTCCATTCTCCTCTTGGGATCTTGGGCACACACGCACACGCGCCCAGCGTTGAGTTTAAGCCACCGGGTCCAGGATGTGAACTGCGGTCGACTACGTGGGAGTCCAGTGACATAGCCATTACACTCACTGCAGGTCCCAATCACTGTACATTTTTACAACATATAAAGTGTTTTTTTTTCCTAGCAGAACTGTGATCCTAGATGAATCAGTGATTCATTCATCAGTGATTCTAGAATGCAGTGCTTGAAATAAATTGTGTTAGGCAAAGATGTCTTAAATAAAACTTCCAAAGCACAGACAATAATTCTAAAAATAGACAAGCGAGACTACATCAGGCTAAAAAGTTTCTGTACAGCGAAAGAAACAATAATTAGAGTGAAGAGACAACTTTCAGAATGGGAAAATATACCTGCAAACTATGCCTCAGATAAGAAAGCGATAACTGGAATATATAGGAAACTCAAGCAGCTTATTAAAAAAGTAAACAATCTGAGAGTGGCCCTTGCTCGGCAGGAGAGCGCCACTTCCATCTCTAGGCTCCTGGCCAGCAAGGGAAACTGAGGCAGGGGTACCACTGCCCCGCCCCACTTCCAGGCTCCCAAGACCAGGACTCCACCCCCTAGAGAGGTAGGCAGGGTTTTTTTTTTTTTTTTCTTTCCTCTCCCTTGTCTCACAGAGTGGCCCTTGCTTGGCAGGAGAGTGCCAGTTCTATCTCTAGGGGGTCTGGCGAAATCCCACGCATTACTTTTTCTTTATTCTCCTCTATACTCTTTTCTTTCCTCTTACATTATCCTCTATTCCTCATCCTCCACCCTGCTAGAGAGATTAGACAGATCTGGAATCACAATTCTGAAATTCTCTAGTATTATAAAGTTCCCTGGGATCATCCCCTGTACTGAACCGCCTGTGAATACGGAGATACTACTCTTCAGACAACTGAATAGAGTACACCTCTTGAGACCACATTGCTAAAAACAACAGAAGAGAGACTTTTTCACATATTACTTTACAGCAAAAGGGAAACACACTTGCTCCTAAGAGGTACAAAAGTGAATACATCTTCCAATGGCTAGATGTAGAAGGAGAGCCTCAGGTCTGAATAAACCAAGAAATATGTCTCCATCAAAAGAACAGAGTAACACCTCTCCATCTCTCCTAAAATCTGAGGACATTACCAAAATGTCAGAGAAAGAATTTAGAACGTTCATGGTGAACAAATTCTATGAGTTGGAACGAAAAGAGAGAACGAACTACAGGAGATTAGGAAGTCCTTCAGGGGGAAAAAAAAAAAAAAAAAAACCTCCAAAAAGATGGAGAAAATAACAAAAAATGCAAGGATAATATATGAGAAATACTAGACTCCATAAAAGGCCCAAATATCAGAATAATTGGCATCCCAGAAGGTGAAGAAACTAATAATAGCATGGAAAATCTATTCCATGAAATCCTGGAAGAAAATTTCCCAAGTCTAGAGAGACACTCAAGCATCCAGACCCAAGAAATACAAAGGACCCCAAATTGAATCAACCCCAGAAGATCTTCCCCAAGGCACATCTTAGCCAGACTGTCCAAGACCACAGATAAAGACATGATACTAAAACTGGCAAGAGAGAAATGAGAAGTGACTTACAAAGGTCATCCCATCAGGCTAACACTGGACCTCTCAACAGAAACAACGCAAACAAGGAAAGAACGGGAAGATGTATTTAAAGTGTTAAGAGAGAAACAATTTCAACCAAGATTATTATATCCTGCAAGATTATCTTTTATATGGGAAAAAAAAAAGATTAAAATCTTCTCAAACAAAACCTGAAAGAATTTGCCAACACCAGACCAGCTCTTCAAGAAACCCTGAAGAAAGTACTGTTCCAGGAAAACTAAAGAAGTAACAGACAGAAACAAAGGAATAAAAGGAACTAAGACAATGGCCAACTTAAACGTCGGGACAGATCCAGTAACATCAATAATAACATTGAATGTGAAAGAGACACAGACTGGCTGAATGGATAAAAATCAGAAACCCTCTATCTGTTGCCTACAGGAAACACACCTCATGGATAAAGACATACATAGACTAAATGCGAAGGGTTGGAAAAAGGTTTTTCATGCAGATGGGAACCAAAAAAGAGCTGGAGTTGTGATACTAATTTCTGACAAAATAGGCTTTAAAACAAAAGCTGTTTGAATAGACAAAGAAAGGCACTATGTTCTATTTAAAGGATCAATAGATCAGGAAGATATCTCTTATAAATATCTATGCACCTAACACAGGAGTACCCAAATATGTGAAGGAAAGACTGTTAGATCTAAAAGGGAAGATAGACTGCAATACACTAATTGTTGGAGACCTCAACACTGCACTATCCCCTCTGGACAGATTGTCTAGACAAAAAATAGATAAAGAGATAAAGAATCTAAACGGTACCATAAATCAAATGGACTTAACAGACATCTATAGAATTTTCCATCCAAAACCACAAGATACACTTTTTTCTCATCCCCCACATGGAAAGATTGACCACATCATAGGGCACAAAGTAAGCCTCTAAAGATTCAAAGACATAGAAATTATACCCAGCATCTTCTCTGACCATGATGGAATTAAACTTGAGTTTAATTTCAAGAGAAATCCTCAAAAATATTCACATACATGGAAACTAAATAATTTACTGCTGAATGACTCCACAACTACTGAAGAAATAACGACTGAAATCAAAAA
>NW_006159906.1:2372377-2376377 GCF_000334495.1 Tupaia belangeri chinensis | reverse complement strand
TGCTGAGTGAAGCAAGCCAGGCTATGAAAGAGAGACATTGTATGTCCCCACTTAATATATACTGAGTGTCCACTCTATGACAGAAACTGATTGACTGAAAAATATACAAACACAGTAAATGGGTGTAAATACAAGATATAGTGTGTGTGGAAGAGTAGGGCCTGAGGAAGGACATTTAGAAGAAAAACACGAAGGCAAAACATGAATGGGACAAGGAAATGTGGCATTATCTATTGAAGATATTTTATAGTTTTATCAACTAAACTAGGGAGAAATATTCACATACTGAAATATTTGGAAGCTAAATAATGTGATTGAATGTATAAAAGAAAATGAAAAAAGAAACTAATTAAATAAAAACAGTCTAATAAAAAAATTAGCAAACAAGCTGAACACACAACTCTCCAAGACAGACATATGAACAGTTAAAAAGCATATGAAAAAATTCTCAGCATCACTTATCATGAGAGAAATGCAAATCAAAACCACAATGAGATGCCACTTAATCCCAGTCAGAATGGTTAAGATTTTAAAAAAAAATAAAGAATGGGGACTAGCAGACGGCATAGCAATTACATCACTGGACTCACACATAGTCGACCACAGTTCAAGTCCCAGATCTGGTGGCTTAAAATGCACACCGGGTGCGTATGCATGTATACCCAAGATTCTGAGAGGAGAATGGAGGAGATGGGATTGAAGCATGGCGATCCCCCCAAGTGTTGATTCCTTGCTTTAAGTCTGTCTCTTTGGTGAATGCACATGCCCTATATCAAAAATCTCTCCAAAAAATAAAAAAAAATAAAGAGTGGGAACCAGTAGATAGTGTAATGGCTATGTCACTGGACTCCCACATAGTCAACTACTGTTTGAATCCCAGACCCGGTGGCTTAAACTCATGTCAGGCGAGTGTGCATGCATGCCCAAAATCCCAAGGGGAGAATGGAGGAAAAGGGATTATGGTGTGGCCATCCCCCCTGGTGGGTGGGTGGGGGAGGTGATTTCTCATTCTGTCTCTTTGGTGAGCACATGTGCCCTATAGCAAAAAATCTCAAAAAAGAGAAAGAAAGAAAAAATAAGGAAGGGAGGGAGGGAGGAAGGAAAACGAAGAGAAAAGAAAAAGGGAAAAGAAGAGAAAAGAGAAGAGAAGAGGAGAGGAGAGGAGAGGAGAGGAGAGAAGAGAAAAGAAAGTACTGGTGAGGTTGTAATGAAAAGGAACTCTCCTACAGTGTTGGTAGGAATATAAATTAGTACAACTAATGGAGAACAATACAGAGATTCCTCAAAGTTCTACAAATAGAACTACCACATGACCCAGTAATTCCACTCCTGGGTATCTTCCCAAAGGATGGGAAACAGGAAAAAAACACTTGTGTGTCTATTTTATTGCAGCATTATTCACAATCACTAAGATATGGAATAAACCCGAATGTCTAAGAACAGATGAATGGATTGAAAAATGTGGCACATATATACTCTGGAACACTACTCAGTCATAAAATACAATGAAATGCTGACAGTCAATACAAAGTAGACAAATATGGAAGGTTTATTGCTAAGCACAGCAAGCCAAACTATGAAAAATAGGCATTGTATGTCCTTAATATATACTGGATGTCTGCACATTCTATGGCAGAATTGGAAAGATTAGAAGGTATAATAGCAGGGAGAGCAACTGTAGATACCAGAGACAGTATAGAAGGGGAGGTTATATGGGGAAGAGGTAGGGGACCGAGGAAAAAAAAATGTAACATGATGAATTTCTAGATGCAGAGGACCTGGCTGAAAAAATGCTCATTGGGGGACCAGCAGTTAGTGTAATAGCTATGTTACTGAACTCCTATGTAGCCGACCGCGGTTCGTGTCCTGGACCCGGTAGCTTAAACTCATGCCGGGCACGTGTGCATGCGTGCCCAAGGTCTCGAGAGGAGAATGGAGGAGAAGGGATTGCGGCGTGGCCATCCCCGCTGGGAGGTGATTTCTCGCTTTCTGTCTCTCGGTCTCTCTCTGTCTTTCTGGCAAACACACATGCCCTATAGCAAAAAAACCTCTCCAAAAAAAAAAAAAATGCTCATTGGGGCCAGCAAGTGGCTTGATGGTTGGGGTGCTGGACTCCCACATGACCAACCATGGTTCAGGTCCTGGACCTGGTGACTTGCTTTCTTGCTTTCCCTTCTTCTCTCTCCCTGTCTCTCTTTGGTCAAATTTTAAAATAATAATAATAAATAAAATAAAATAATTATTTAGGAAAAAACACCAGCTCACTTATCAAAATGAGTCTGTAGATACAAAGTGGGTGGATGTTTTTGGAGAGCTGGAAATTAATTCCTACAATTAAAAAGACCTGCTGTCACTTCTGAGCAAAATTGTAAGGATTCCATTCTCACATGCTGTTGTTCAGAGGATATTTGGACTGACACCAGGAATCAGTGTAGTATGACTTGATAAGTCTAGAGCTGCAAACGAAGGTGAGTGTGACTTTTGACTATACTTAGTTTCACTATTAGATCAAAGAAAATAAGAGTACCATAAAGGCTGTGCTACAATTTGGATGTTTGTCCCCTCAAATTCGATGCTGAAACTTAATTACCTCTATAACAATATGGGGAAGAGGAGCCTTAGATAGGTGACCAGACCAAAATGGGTCCACCCTCCAAGATGGGATTAAAGCTTTAGTAAGGGCTTCCGGGACTGGGTTCTCTCTTACCCCTTTACCTCTGCCACATGAGGACCCAGCCTCTCTCCCTTCCAGAGGCTGCAGGGTGCAAGGTACCATCTTAAAAAAGACCAGCCTCACCTGACACTGAATCTGCTGGTGTCCTGACCTGCCATGTCCAGCCTCCAGCACTGGGAGCCAATGAACCCTGTACAGTGTAATGGCCCAGTTTCAGGTCTGCTAGAGCAGCACAAAGGGACCAGATAGGTGCAAGCAGTTCAGAGAAGTGTTACGGAACAGGAAGGAGAAGTAGTAAAGGTATCGTTTAGCATCTTGGGGCAGAAATAAACCCACTTCATTATTACTTTCGTTTTTTAATAACACATATGCAAAAATTGAAATGAAAAAGGATAAATTGATGAGCTGGTCCCATAGCTTAGGGGCCGCTAAGAAAGTGATTTGGCAATACATGGACGAGTTTGAAATGCCCCTTTTGTGGTTGAGAAAATACCCACCCCCAAAATCACTTGTACACCAGAAGATAAATACAGGGCCAGCCTGTGGGCTGGTGCTTATATGAAGTGAATACCACATGGTTCACTGTGCGGTTTGAGTCCTGAACCCAGTGGCCTGAGAAACATACAAAGTCTATGTGCATGTGTACCCAAAATCCTAAAAAAAAAGAGAGAAATGGAGAAGGAGTTGCAATATAGTCATGCCCTATGGGTGGGGGTGTGGAGGGGTACTTTTTCACTTTTTCTCTCTCTCCCCTATTTCTCTCCAATGAGTATCTGTGCCTTTTTTTTAAGTCCCTCCTCGCCCCCATAGGGCTCATAAGCTTGCCAGAGAGAGAGACTGAGAGGGAAAGTGAGAAATCACCTTCCAGGAGACAGTCACGCTGCCTTCTCCATTCACTTCCTGAAATTTGGGGCATGCACATATATATGCCTGGCATGATTTTCAAGCTGCCAGGCCTGAGACTTGAACTGTGGTTGGCCATGTGGGAGTTTAGCGCTTTAACCACCACACCACCTCCTGGTCCCATATGTGTGCATTCTAACAAACTAAAAAAAAAGATGTGTTTATAGCAGCAGCACTATTCACAGAGGAAAAGAGAAACCTAGAAACATCCAAAAATGTCTAGAATAAGGAATGGGTGAATAAATTAGACTCATATGATGGAGTATTACAGTAGATAGGACAAATGAGTTAGAGCCATATGCATCAACATGCTTAAACTTCACAAAAATAAAATGGCTAGGGAACCAGCAGTTAGCGTAATGGCTATGTCGCTGGACTCCCACGTAGTCGACCGCGGTTCGTGTCCCGGACCCGGTGGCTTAA
>NW_006159906.1:2313146-2372146 GCF_000334495.1 Tupaia belangeri chinensis | reverse complement strand
TGTGTGTGTGTGTGTGTGTGTGCGTGCGTGCACAATAAAATGTTTATAGATTTACTTTTTTATGTAATAAATAAAAAGGTATTCATGACATTATTCCCTGCATCTCTTTAATTTCTTACAATTTAATTTATGTATGAAATATATATGAAATCCTTTAAAAATAATGAGACTGAAGTAAGAATTATATTATGACAAACCTCCTCTTTGGGGTCCAAGGGTGAGTTCATTTATTCAAGATCAATGTTAAGTGACGCTGAGCAGAGAGGTTGGCTTTCTCCTGAGAGCAAAGCCTGGGCTAAAGGCAGGCAGGTAAACGTCTGTGGGGGAAATGGCTGTAGGGGACAGACGTGGAAGACTGTGGAGACTGTAACAGGGAAGGCAGGAAGGCAGGAGAAGACTGAAGTCCTGGGGGCCAGCTCCCTTAACGAGCTGCTCAGGGGAAGCCACATCCCACGTGCCGTCTGTGGTCCGAGTCTCTGGCCTGGTCAGCCTGATACACTCGATGTGTGTGCAAGTGCCCAGGACCTGATGGGCTGCAAGACTGAGAGTGGGGGGAGGGAATCAGGACGTGACCAGACCCATGGGAAGACCCTCTCTCTCTCGGACATGCATGTGCACATGCTGTACTATAAATAAAGAAAAAAAGGGAGGGAACCAGCAGTTAGCATGGCTATGTCGCTGGACTCCCACGTAGTCGACCGCGGCCGCGGGCCCCCAAAAGGAAAATTTCTCAAAAAAAAAAAAAAAGAAAAAAAAAAAAGGGTGAGTTCTCAAGTTGTCACTGCAGGCAAGAGGGACGATGTGGCCAGGCCCTGGGGAGCCATGGGACACACCTCCAGTAAGCATCTCCAACAGCTCCCAGTCCCCAGTGACCAAGGGTTACCAAAGACTCAGATGATGGCAGCCATCTCACCTCCATGGGTGCCTGGAGGGGTCCCCACAGTGCCCTTGAAGCCTCGGGGCCGAAAGCTGGAGCTATACCAGGAAGTGGAAGAAAGTGCTGTTAGGTCAGCCCCGCGTGGAGCTCATTGCTGGAGGAAAATGGAGGCTGAGGGGATGTGAGTTGGGCGACCCACTGAGCACCCATTCCAAGAGAACCCAAATGGTGAAGATAAGTTAGACATGGAGCAGTGCTTCCAGGACCACTAACGAAGTATGGATGGCTGGCTTCCCTAGAGAATTTTTTAAGAATAATTTTTATTGTAATTTTAAACTTACATATAATAGCTATATATCATTGTGGGGCATGGTGTGTTTTTTCAAAGCATATATGTTCAATGTGCAATGATCAAATCAGGAAAATAAACCGATCTACCATCTCCAGTGTTTATCATTACTTGGTGCTGTGCACATTTGAAATCTGCTGCTTTGGTTATTTTAAAATATATATTGAATTATCCCTGGAGATTTCATGGAAATGTTCAAGACGGATCATCGATTTTTTTTTTTTTTTTTGGAAGGAAGATGTGAGAGGGAGGAGAAAGCACCCTCCGCTGGGGTGTGGTCACACACAATTCCTTCTCCTCCATTTCTCTAGCCCATCAGGATTTTTGAATGTGCCCACACATGCACTTGGTGTGTTTTTCAAGCCAGCGGTCTGGGACTTGAACCTTGGTTAGTCACATGGGATCCAGATCCGAGTGCATAGCACTTAACCACTGTGCTGTGGGGCCAGCCCTCAAGAAAGACCTTTTTTCAATAATCAGCCTGGATGAGAAAAAGAGGAGATTGTCCCAGATACTTTTTAGGTATGCCTTAAGTTCTGAGAATCCAACCGTGGATTCTCTCTCTCTTCCATACCTCCCCTCCTCCCTCTCTTCTCTCTCCATTCCTTCTTTCTTTCGTTCCCACGTATCTCCTCAGTCTTTTTTATTATATTTGTCTTTTCTCTAAGTTGTATCCCAAATTCTAGTCATTATAACCTCGAATTTATAACAGTAAGTAGAGTGATACTCAGATTTTTGTTCCTGATCAGTCATTTTTTTTTTTTTTTGGAGAGGTTTTCGCTATAGGGCACGTGCGCTCGCCAGACAGACAGAGAGAGACATAGAGACAGAAAGTGAGAAATCACCCCCCAGGGGGAATGGTCACGCCTCAATCCCTTCTCCTCCATTCTCCTCTAGGGATCTTGGGCATGCACGCACACGCGCCCGGCATGAGTTTTAAGCCACCGGGTCCGGGATGCGAACCGCGGTCAACTATGTGGGAGTCCAGCGACATAGCCATTACGTTAACTGCTGGTTCCCCCCGATGAGTAATTTGAGGCACAGAAGGCAGACATTTAATTTGATGACATTACCAGTAAGTGGTACTGGAAAAAGTGTTGACAGAACGTGTCCTCACTCATTAGTAGAAGCTGGAAGTCCTGACTGCACAGAAGTGGAGGTGTAATGGTGGATGCTGACAGCTGGGACGGGGAGGAGGGTTTGAGGCGATGGGGAGAACTTGGTTCACACGTAGAAGAGTGCGTGCAGCAAGTGGAATGGGTTATGGACTAGAATAGCACCCTAGGGCAGAGGACGCCGGTGACAATTGAATACATCTGCAAATTTCAAACGTGCACAACACAATAATAAAGGCTGGAGGTGTTTATTTCCTTGATTCGGGAATCACACGTTGTTTGAAAACCACTGTCCTCCCCAAAGATGTATCATACAGAAATGAGAAATTACAATAAAAATCATGATTTAAATAGCGGTAGAAAAGCAGTTTTCTTCATCTTTAGCATGGATGCTATTTTGATGCAAAACATATTTTTTGTTTGAAATATGCGACTTTGACTTATTTATGGATTAAAATGAAATAAACTTTTTTAAACTCTGATGTAGTTTTTAGTCTTACATATTTTCTACATATTTAAATGTTTTAATCCATCTAATTTGGATACATTTTGGAAGTTTCCATTTAAAATATCACACATGAATTTTACTTATGAATATGTTTAAAAACCACAATCTAAAGGAACAAGTGAGGGTGAAGAACGGGCTATTAAGAAAAGCGAAAACAAGTCTGCGGTCATGAAAGTGCCACGATTCAGGCCGGCTCAGTGGCACAGTAGTGAGTGCTGCTCAGGCAACGTGGGCTCCATAGGGAAGATCGTGGGTTCTGGCTCCCTGGTTGACCTGTACACATGGAAGTCACACCCATGTTCCTGACCGGTTGGGAGGGCTGGGCAGGGGACTGGGCTTGGGGGTATTTGTCCTTCACTCTCTCTGTCTCTCATTCTCGTGAAGAACCAAGTAGTTTTTAAATAATACAGTTCACACTCATTTGAAAAAATATATTCTGCATGGCAAAACAAAACAAGCAACAACCCCCCAAATAACACACAACCATCTCCTAATTTTCATAATTGGCACAAGGAAATTGGCCAAATCAGGACAGCAGTTACACTTCAAATGCCTTTGGCATCTAGACAGATAACTTGAATAAATTAAATATTAAAAGGGAGCTCTGGAGACTGCAGTGAGCTGCAAAGCACTTGTCTCACCCAGAGAATCTTACTAATTTTATCTTTCCTTCTGGGGTAGGAAGAGGCTTCAGTATGAATAGTACATACACACAAAATGTATAAAAGTGAATGAACTTGTGAGTTATGTAACACTCGAGAGTTAGGAAATATATAAGGGATGTTAAAGACAAACGTTATCAGCATTACATAAAACCAACAGACCACTTCATTTTAAGAGGATCCTGGTAGCCTCAAAAGCTTTACGTGTTTCATAATCTAGGCAATAATAAGTGGTAGATGAATGAAAAATATATTTGCATTGAGTCCCTCGCCAAGGAGGAAAGCTGGGTGATGGTCATCTCTGCCATCACTGGAAGGGGAAGGCATTTCCCTGGTCTGTGAGTGTGTGCTGTCACCAGAGGCCGGCAGCTCTCCCCGTCCCCCTACCATCACTGGAAGGGGAAGGCATTTCCCTGGTCTGTAAGTGTGTGCTGTCACCAGAGGCCCGCAGCTCTCCCCATCCCCCTACCACTTCCTGGGCACAATGGGTCCTCTCTTCCAGGACACACTTCAGTGACATAACATCTGTCGTGCTGGCTTCCACTGAATTCATTTCCAGAAAAGTCCAGACACAATTTTATCTGTACAACAGGAAGGAAAGAAAAAAGCATCATATATCTTGTATTACCCTGTCAGAAACTACACAGATTTTCTTTCAGGCCATAGTTCATTTGAGAACACAGAATTTTGGTCCTAATCCATTTGGCCTGGTTTTAAAAAGAGGAGCATTGTGTGCTTTTGAAGGTGTTTTTAACTTGGAACTTGCTCAAATGACATTTCGTTCCAGAGAAAAATTCATTGGAAAGGTAGCACAAAGTAGAGAATAGGACAAATTGCTTCGCAGCAACTTACTGCTTTATAACCTGAGCTGTACTCTTCCTCCCCTAAGCTTCAGGTCTGTTTCTCTCTCTCTCTCTCTCTCTCTCTCTCTCTTTCTTTTTCATTTATAAAATAAGTGCCAAACCATCTCTTTTTAGTTTCCTTAGCCTTGCCTACATCTTGTTTCCTTTCTGGAGGGAACGAATTTATTTATTTATTTTTAATTGTCAGAGGGTATATGCACTCAGCAGAGAGAAACAGAGAAAACACTCCAGTGGGGTGTGGTCCCACGGTAATCTTTTCTCTTCCATTTCTCCGTCCTGTCAAGGTTTGGGGCATGTATACACAGATTCCTGCCATGTTTTTGCAACATCTGAGGCAGGGACTCAAACCGCAGTCAACCGAGTAGGGCCCAGGTCCCTTAATCAGTAGGCTACTGAGCTAGCCCACCTTCCTACATTTCTGTAAGTAGTCCTTTTATTATTGATGTTCAGTCTTCACTGGTCAATGGAATCACCTGAGAAGCCTGTGTCTCTCAGGCAAGGGGAATTTTGAAAGTTCTAGGGAATTCTAATGGGTGCTCATGGTTGGGGGCCTACTGAGTTAAACTTTCATTTGAAGCATTTGGTGTAAATTCTATTTTCTCTTAAGTCCATAACATAAATATTAGCCTTTTAAATTACTCCTTGCATTCTTTCCCATTAGCTACTCATTGAGTACCCACTACATATGGACTCAGAAGAGGACTGTAGACATGCATGCATTCAAAGAAATCCCATTTTTAGGAATTTTAACAAATGTGTAGAAAAAAATAAATTTAGAACTCATATTTAAAACAGTATAGACCTTACCTTAAAGGATGCATAATGTTATCTGTAATCATACTTGTAGTTACATAAATGGCTCTGAAAATATATTATATAGACAATATATCAAAAAAGTAAAAGACAAACAGATTGGAAAAGAGGAAACAAAATTGTCTTTGTTCACAGGTATGATTATCTATGTAGGAAATCCCAAAGAATTGAGCAAAATAAAACAGATCTCCTAGAACTAATAAGTGATTACAGCAAGGTTGCAGGATACGAGGTTAATACATAGAAGTCAGTTGTTTTTTTGTACACCAGCAAAGAAAAATTGGAATTTGAAGTTGAAAGCACAATAGCATAAAAGTTAGTACCAGGGAGAGAAAGAGACCTAGGTGCAAAGCTAATAAAATGTATAAGAGCTATATGAGAAAAACTGTAAGTCTCTAATGAGAGAAATCTGAGAAGATCTAAGTGAATGGAAAGACAATTTATGTTTATGGGTAAGAAGACTCAATACTACTAAGATGTTAGTTTTCTCCGCAAATTCAATGGAATCCCAGCATCCACCATCACAGACATACAAACTGACTCTAAAATTTATATGAAAAGGCAAAATGAGGACCGGCAGTTAACGTAATGGCTATGTCACTGAACTCCCATGTGGTTGACTGCAGTTCAAGTCCTGGACCCGGTGTCTTAAACTCACGCCAGGCGCGTGTGCGTGCGTGCTCAAGATCCCGAGAGGAGAATGAAGGAGAAGGGATTGTGGCATGGCCATCCCCCTGAGGGGGTGATTTCTCGCTTTCTGTCTCTCTGTCTCTCTGGCGAGCACACGGCCCCTATAGTAAAAAAAAAAAAAAAAAACTCTCTCAAAAAAGAAAAAAGAAAAAGAAAGAAAAAAAAAGGCAAAATGATCAGAATAGCCAAAATAATACTGAAGTAGAGCCAAATCAGAGGACGGCCAGGACCTGACCTCAAGGCTTACATGAAACTACAATAATCAGAACAGTGAGGTCTTGTGGGAGAGGAGACAAACAGGTCAAAGGAACAGAACAGAGGATGCAGAACTAGATGCACATAAATGTAGTCAACTGATCTTTGACAAAGTAGCAAACGCAACTAAACTGAAAAAGAGAAAGGGTAGCCTTTTCAACAAATGGTGCTGGAACAACTGGAGATCCATATGTGAAAAAAAATTTTTTTAAAAATCTAGACATTGACATAATACCGTCCACAAAAACTAGCTCATAGACCTAAATGTAAAACACAAAACTATTAGATTTGTAAAAATAACATAGGAATAAATCTTTTTTTCTTTCTTTTGGAGAGGTTTTTGCTATAGGGTGTGTGCGCTCACCATAAAGAGAAAGAGAGACAGAGAGACAGAAAGTGAGAAACCACCCCCCCCAGGGGGGGATGGCCATGCCACAATCCCTTCTCCTCCATTTTCTTCTCGGGATCTTGGGCACGCACGCACACATGCCCAGCATGAGCCATAGCCACTGGGTCCGGGACTCAAACCACGCTTGACTACATGGGAGTCCAGTGACATAGCCATTACGCCAACTGCTCATCCCGGGAATAAATCTAGGTGACCTTGGATATGGTGATAAGTTTTAAGATGTAACACCATATTTGTGACTTATGAAAAAAAATGGGACAAATTAAAATCTTTTCTTTTATAAACAAAAACTTTATTCAGTTCATTCAAAAAAATTTGACAAAATAAATTTCAGTTGTGATTTCACATGTGCCCAAAATAAAAGTGATATTTATAACAACGACTTATAAATTAATGAAAAACTACAGTTTTTCAAAAGACAGTAAACACTTTGCACCCTAGTCAGACCTTTCTTTTAGGCCAAGTGCTCTTTTGATGACAGATAAATGAACAAATACTATTGTGAATTATATATTTCAGACCACACACAAGAAAGTTTTGATTTGTAAACAAAATCTTTACACCCACCACCTGCCACCCAGTCTCTACCAACTACTTTCCCCTCATAGTCTCTAGCAGGTACACTGATCCTCTCCACCATCACATCTTCAGATCTTTCAACCTCTACCATAGACTGCAAACACTCAGTACAAATTAAGTGGGGGTATACAGTGTGTATTTTTTTTATAATTATTTATTTAATTTAATTTATTTATTATCATTCTTCAGTTTGACCAAAGAGAGAGGGAGAAGGAAAGAGGGAGAAAGCAAGCCACCAGGTCCAGGATTTGAACCGTGGTTAGCAATGTGGGAGTCCAGTGCCTTAACTACCATGCCACCTGCTGGTCCCACAGTGTGTATCTTTTAAAGTCTAGCTCACTTCACTCTACATTAAATCTTCTATATTCATTCATTTTTGAGTGGAATGATAGGATCTCATTGTTTTTTATAGCTGTGTAATAGTCCTTGGTATACCTATGCCAATTTTTCAACCCAAACATGAGTTTTTGGACACTCAGGTTGGTTCCATGTTTTAACAATTATAAATAATGCTTCAAAAAACATGAATTTGCAGATGTCTGACTGAGTATTTTCTTATCCTTTGGGGAGATACCAAAATGTGGGATTACTGAGTCACATGGAAGTTCTATTTGTAGGTTTTTGAGAAACCTCTTTATTGTTTTCCAGAGAAGTTGGACTGCTTTACATTCCCATCAACAGTGTATAAATACTTAAAAAAATACACCAGGTGCGTGTGCATGTTTCCCCAAATCCCAAAAGGAGTGAGAAATGAACGAAAAGGAAGCACAGCATTACCATTCTTACTTTTCTCCTCTCCTTCTGTCTCTCTTCAGTGAGTACACACATTGTCTGGCAATTAATAATAATCATAATAGTGTACCAGTATTGATTCGTCAGTTGTAACAAATGTACCACAACAAAGCACAGTGAACTACTAGTAGGGGTGGGGTGGAGAGAGTAGGCTACTAAGAACTCTGTTTACTTTCTGCTATTATTTTCTGTAAAGTGAAAACTGCCCTAAAAATAATGTCTATTAATAAAAAGTACATGCTGCTGAAATATTACAGGTTTCATTTAATAAAATTATTTTTCATGAACATCTAATATTTTGAAAACAATTAAAAATTATATTGATTCAAAATAGTAAAACACAGTGATGCATTGCTTTAAAATGGGGGGAGTAAGGGGTGTGGTGGTCACGGTGCTGGACTCCCACCTGGCCACCTGTGGTTCTAGTCCTGGGCCTGGCGCCCTGCTTTCTCACTTTCCCCTTCTCTCTCTGGTCAAATTAAAATAATAATAGTAAATAAAATTAAATAATTCTTTTAAAAAAAATGGAGGTATGTTCTAGGAAGCACCTCCTCAGGACAGTTCCTCATTATAGGAGCATCACAGAGGAGTGCACTTTCAGAAACCTAGAAGGTACAGCCTACTCATGCCGAGGCTGGATGGTGTAGCCCAAGGTCCCCAACCTTTGGGCCACCGGTCCATGGCCTTTAAAAACTAGACCTTGGGGCCAGCAGGTGATGTGGTGGCTAAGGTGCTGAGCTCCCATATGGCCAACTGCAGTTTAAGTCTTGGACCTGGAGGCATGTGTGTGAGCATGTCCAAAATCCCAAGGAGAGAATGGAGAAGGGTTTACAGCATGGCCATATCCCCTCGGGAACGATTTCTCACTTTCCCTCTCTCTCTCTGTCTCTCTAGTGAGTGCAAGTGGGCCACACAGCAGGAGGTGAGTGATGGGCAAATGAGTGAAGCTTCCTTAGTATTTACAGCCACCCCTCATAGCTCATATTACCAGCTGACCCACTCCTGTCAGATCCGTGACAGCGTTAGACTCTCCCAGGAGCACGACCCCTGTTGTGAATTGCACGTGTGAGGGAGCTAGGTTGCCTGCTCTTGGAAACCATCACAACCCCCAGGTCTGTGAAAAATTTGTCTTCTACAAAACCAGTCCCTGGTACCAAAAAGTTTGGAGAACTCTGGTCTAGCCTCCTATACTCGTAAAGCACCACTGTTGTACAGATTGAGCCCGTGGCACCCTGAGGTGCGTGACAGCACAACGTGACAGTAGGCAGGGGCCGAGTGGTCATCTGCGTCTCTCTGGGGGAAGGAGTCTGGTGCACTGTGGTGGAGAGAATACTCAGAGGCCCAGTTCTCCTTGGTCCAGTTGCTTCTTGGCTTCCATGGTGAAAGCTGTCTGATTGACTGGTAGAAGCACTGGCTAAATTTAGTTTTTGGAATCACTGATAAGCCTGCTTCCTGCAGGTTTGAGGATGGACTGCATAAACAGCAGTTAGGATAATCTGGGGGAGTCTCATGACAGTCTCCCCACAGAGACTTTATTTTCGTCAGCTGCAAACAAAGGAGAGGGACTAGACGACATAGCCCACAGAGACTTTATTTTCGTCAGCTGCAAAGGAGAGGGACTAGACGACATACAAGGTTCTTCTGAACTCAAATGATATGACTCTTTGGGACCAGCAGTTAGCGTAATGGTTGTGTTACTGGACCTATAGCAAAAACCTCTCCCCCCCAAAAAAAAAATGATATGACTCTTTGACATTCTGGGAATAGCAGGTAAAATAATTTAAGTATGTTTGTGAGATAATGAGGACTGAGTTGTCGCTTAGGAGCAAAGCTTAAAATTTCTCATCAACCAATTCCTTAAAGGCAGAGGTTGGCCACCTTTTTCTATAAAAGCTTCCATAGCAAATATTTTAGGTTTTGTGGCCTTAGTTTTGAGCATAACTATTCAGTGCTTGTGTACCTGTCCCGGTTCATGGCACCCACTGTTGTAAATCCAGCTGGTTTGCATCTGGAGATCTCCCTGAGGACACCAGGCACACATGTGCCCATGACTGTGGTTGGCTTATACGTGGGGTTGTATCTTTTAAAGTCTAGCTCACTTCACTCTACATTAAATCTTCTATATTCATTCATTTTTGAGTGGAATGATAGGATCTCATTGTTTTTTATAGCTGTGTAATAGTCCTTGGTATACCTATGCCAATTTTTCAACCCAAACATGAGTTTTTGGACACTCAGGTTGGTTCCATGTTTTAACAATTATAAATAATGCTTCAAAAAACATGAATTTGCAGATGTCTGACTGAGTATTTTCTTATCCTTTGGGGAGATACCAAAATGTGGGATTACTGAGTCACATGGAAGTTCTATTTGTAGGTTTTTGAGAAACCTCTTTATTGTTTTCCAGAGAAGTTGGACTGCTTTACATTCCCATCAACAGTGTATAAATACTTAAAAAAATACACCAGGTGCGTGTGCATGTTTCCCCAAATCCCAAAAGGAGTGAGAAATGAACGAAAAGGAAGCACAGCATTACCATTCTTACTTTTCTCCTCTCCTTCTGTCTCTCTTCAGTGAGTACACACATTGTCTGGCAATTAATAATAATCATAATAGTGTACCAGTATTGATTCGTCAGTTGTAACAAATGTACCACAACAAAGCACAGTGAACTACTAGTAGGGGTGGGGTGGAGAGAGTAGGCTACTAAGAACTCTGTTTACTTTCTGCTATTATTTTCTGTAAAGTGAAAACTGCCCTAAAAATAATGTCTATTAATAAAAAGTACATGCTGCTGAAATATTACAGGTTTCATTTAATAAAATTATTTTTCATGAACATCTAACATTTTGAAAACAATTAAAAATTATATTGATTCAAAATAGTAAAACACAGTGATGCATTGCTTTAAAATGGGGGGAGTAAGGGGTGTGGTGGTCACGGTGCTGGACTCCCACCTGGCCACCTGTGGTTCTAGTCCTGGGCCTGGCGCCCTGCTTTCTCACTTTCCCCTTCTCTCTCTGGTCAAATTAAAATAATAATAGTAAATAAAATTAAATAATTCTTTTAAAAAAAATGGAGGTATGTTCTAGGAAGCACCTCCTCAGGACAGTTCCTCATTATAGGAGCATCACAGAGGAGTGCACTTTCAGAAACCTAGAAGGTACAGCCTACTCATGCCGAGGCTGGATGGTGTAGCCCAAGGTCCCCAACCTTTGGGCCACCGGTCCATGGCCTTTAAAAACTAGACCTTGGGGCCAGCAGGTGATGTGGTGGCTAAGGTGCTGAGCTCCCATATGGCCAACTGCAGTTTAAGTCTTGGACCTGGAGGCATGTGTGTGAGCATGTCCAAAATCCCAAGGAGAGAATGGAGAAGGGTTTACAGCATGGCCATATCCCCTCGGGAACGATTTCTCACTTTCCCTCTCTCTCTCTGTCTCTCTAGTGAGTGCAAGTGGGCCACACAGCAGGAGGTGAGTGATGGGCAAATGAGTGAAGCTTCCTTAGTATTTACAGCCACCCCTCATAGCTCATATTACCAGCTGACCCACTCCTGTCAGATCCGTGACAGCGTTAGACTCTCCCAGGAGCACGACCCCTGTTGTGAATTGCACGTGTGAGGGAGCTAGGTTGCCTGCTCTTGGAAACCATCACAACCCCCAGGTCTGTGAAAAATTTGTCTTCTACAAAACCAGTCCCTGGTACCAAAAAGTTTGGAGAACTCTGGTCTAGCCTCCTATACTCGTAAAGCACCACTGTTGTACAGATTGAGCCCGTGGCACCCTGAGGTGCGTGACAGCACAACGTGACAGTAGGCAGGGGCCGAGTGGTCATCTGCGTCTCTCTGGGGGAAGGAGTCTGGTGCACTGTGGTGGAGAGAATACTCAGAGGCCCAGTTCTCCTTGGTCCAGTTGCTTCTTGGCTTCCATGGTGAAAGCTGTCTGATTGACTGGTAGAAGCACTGGCTAAATTTAGTTTTTGGAATCACTGATAAGCCTGCTTCCTGCAGGTTTGAGGATGGACTGCATAAACAGCAGTTAGGATAATCTGGGGGAGTCTCATGACAGTCTCCCCACAGAGACTTTATTTTCGTCAGCTGCAAACAAAGGAGAGGGACTAGACGACATAGAAGGTTCTTCTGAACTCAAATGATATGACTCTTTGGGACCAGCAGTTAGCGTAATGGTTGTGTTACTGGACTCCCAGTTTGAGTCCTGGACCCGGTGGCTTAAACTCATGCCGGGCGCGTGTGCATGCATGCCCAAGATCCCGAGAGGAGAATGGAGGAGAAGGGATTGCGGAGTGACCATCTCCCCTGGGGGGTGATTTCTCGCTTTCTGTCTCTATGTCTCTCTCTGTCTGTCTGGCGAGCACACGTGCCCTATAGCAAAAACCTCTCCCCCCCAAAAAAAAAATGATATGACTCTTTGACATTCTGGGAATAGCAGGTAAAATAATTTAAGTATGTTTGTGAGATAATGAGGACTGAGTTGTCGCTTAGGAGCAAAGCTTAAAATTTCTCATCAACCAATTCCTTAAAGGCAGAGGTTGGCCACCTTTTTCTATAAAAGCTTCCATAGCAAATATTTTAGGTTTTGTGGCCTTAGTTTCGAGCATAACTATTCAGTGCTTGTGTACCTGTCCCGGTTCATGGCACCCACTGTTGTAAGTCCAGCTGGTTTGCATCTGGAGATCTCCCTGAGGACACCAGGCACACATGTGCCCGTGACTGTGGTTGGCTTATACGTGGGGTAGGAGTGAGGATCATGGCATCGAGACTCTTGTTGGGGGTGCTGTGTCTCTGTCTCTCTTTTTCTCTTTCTTTCGCTGATGGAATAAATTAACTTTATTAAAAAAACCATACCATATCCCACAAAGATGTACAAAGATTATATGTAGATCAGAAATTACAACAAATATTACATTTTTCTTTAAATTAACGCTATGGACTTGCTAGTGCTGTGCTAGGTAAGGCAGCTGGATTCCACATGACCAATGTGTGAGTCAAGTCCCAGACCTGGCAGCTTGAAAACATACCAGGCACATGCGTGTGTGTGCCCAAAATCTGAGAGGAGAATGGAGGAAACGGGATTGTGGCATGGCCATCCCCCTAAGAGATTATTTCAAACTTTCTCTCTCTCTCCCTCTCAAGTGAGCACACATGCCCTAGAGCAAAAACTAAAACTAAAAACAAAACCCACCCCCCCCCACGCACAAAAATTCCTATTTATACACACTATCAACCATGTGGAAACCAAACTTAAAAACAGTATCGCTGGGGCCAGCAGGTGGCATGGTGGGTGGTTGGGGCACTGGACTCCCACATAGTTGAGTCCCAGACCTGGAGGCCTGTTTTCTCTCACTTTTCCTCTCTCTTTCTTTCTGTCTCTCTCTGATGAGCACATGTGCTGTGTAGCAAATTAAAAATAATAATAATAGCAATTTTTAAAATTACAATATCATTTATAACTGTTTTATCATTTATAATTGTATCTCCCAAGTTTGTACCTACTTAAGAATAAATATAAGAAGACATACACAGTGTGTATATGCCGAATATTCCAAAATGCTTATGCAAGGAAGAAAAGGAAACCTGGTTGAATGGAGGGACACAGTACATCTGTGGACTGAAAACTCAAAGGAAAGATGTCGAGTTTTCACAAACTGAGCTGTAGATTTTATAGACACAGACAAGCATATTCTAAGTTTATTTGTAAAGGCTGGGCCAGAAGGTGGCATGAAGTTTGAGGTACTGGATCCCACAGGGCTGACTGCTCAGCTCTAGTCCCGGACCCAGGCACGTGTGCGTGCATCCTCAACGTCCCAAGGAGAGACTGGAGGAGAAGGGATTGCAGCATGGTGGCGCCCCTTGGGGGGTGAGTTCTCACTTTCTCTCGCTCAGACTCTCTTTGATCAGTTCACGTGCCCTATAGCAAAAACAAAATGTTTATATGGTCCTTTACATTAAAGGACCATAATATTATAGCTAAAATATTTTGAAAAAGAACAAGGGGGAGGACTCACTCCGCCCAGTGTTTAAGTGAACCAACCAATCACAGCTACTGCAGCTGTGTGGTGCTGCTGAGGGGACAGACACGCAGACACTGGAACAGAGAGAGGACCCATGTGAGAACACCATGCGGATTCTCCATAGAAGAGCAAAAACAATTGAATGGAGGAGGGATTGTCTCTCCAACAAATGGTGCCGAGGCAATGACACAGCCATAGCACTGCCCCCCCCAACCCAAACCACGCGCTTTATATGAACACTGACTCCAACCAGACTGCACCGCCCAGCCTGTTTGCCTGCTCAGTGGCACTCCCCCTGCAGCTCTACAGACTCGGAGACCAACCACGGGGTCAGATCCCTGTGCTGGCCGGAAACAGGTCAGGTCCACTTGACCCCTGCTGCCGTCACCCCTACAGGCGGAAGGGAGGATGGAGACGCCAGGCTCAACAGGGCACCTGGCACTCCTAGCCACGTTCTCCAGGCTGCCTCTGCCTGCCCCATCTGAGCCACGGGAGGAGAGGCCTGGGGTACACAGGTACACATACTTTTTGCCAGTGGGCACGAGCCACGAATAGGTAAATAAAAAATCAAGATGTGTACAGAAAGTGAAATTCCCTCTTCTCACTCTCTCTGCTAAGAGGAATCAATTTTTTTTTTTAATTTTGTGACTTACTTGTATTTAATCATCGCACATCCGTACAGACCAAAACATGACTTTTCAAAGTGTGTGCACTAGTATGTGACCATCAAATCAAGGATGTCACCGTACATATTGTTTTAGGTTTTATTTCCATTCCAGGTTCTCTAGTTACTTCTGGTTTTGCAATGTCATCTCCTTCAGAAACCATTCCTGTCAAATCGAATCCCTGCCCCTCCATTCTCCGTTCTGGAAGTCTCCCTCTCGGGGACCTCCCTCCCTCTCTCCTGGCTGCACGTCTCAGTAACCAGGATCTGCTAGAGTTGTTGCTCAGCAGCAGCAGGCCTCAGCCTGCACTCCCAACTCACCGCATCCAGGGTCAACTTGTTTATGGGCTTCACTGGGTGCTTCTGGGTCCCCCACCACTTCTACGAGTTCTGTCCTGCATCTGTGGCTGTTGACCTACACCTCAGCCTCCCTCAGCCTCTCTGCATGGCTTGCTGTGGGGCCAGCATGTAGGCCCCTCCCCACGCAGCACCTGCGGCATCCTTTAGTCCATAGCATTCCAGGAGTTCTTGCCCTGCCCTGGGGACATGCCTGGGTGCTTTACTCATCATCTGGGCCCCCCTCAGCTCTGCGTCTCTCTCTCCACTTCCTCCCACACCCTGGCAGACACTTCTTGCTTAATAATTCACAGCTAAGAAGCAATTCCCAGCCCCTCTTTCCACAGTCCTGCATCCCAAACATCATTCTGTCTCCTCACATACCAAAGATTTGCTTTAGTTCCTTTCTTCTCTTCTTCACTGTTCTTACACTGTACCCTCCTGCAGGCTCCTCAACCCCTAGATGTTGTCTGGAAAGGGAAGACCTGACAGACCCTGGGGCGAGGCAGAGGGCACTGTGATGTCAACTTGAGAGCTGTAAAAAGGTCCTCGCTGTTCCAGGAGCCTCTTTACTGGTTCCTGCCATCTCCACTTCCTCACTGTTGAGGGGACACAGTCCTCACAGGCCTCTCACATGGCTGCCTGCCAAGAAGGTAAGGCCTGGTCAGGCTTCACCAGAGCTGTTTATCGGGGTTGTCCGCAGCAAGCAACCTTGAGGAATGGCATAAAGCTCACTCTGGAACAGAGGAGGTGTGTTTACTGCTTGTTGTCAAAGCAATCACCCTCAAGGTCATGTTCTTCTCCTGCTGTGCAAATGGAGTGAGAGAAACCAGCACAAACATGCAGACGCTCCAGTATCTGCGGGGCTGTGAGTAATAAAGCTCTTTGTCTCTAACTTAGTGTCTCATGTCTTCTGCCAACACTCATAGCAGATTAAAATTACACTACTCTGGGGCTGGCAGGTGGCATGGTGGTTAAGGCGCTGGACTCCCACATGGCTGACTGTGGTTTGAGTCCTGGACCTGGCCTGGAAGCTTGCTTTCTCAATCTCTCTCTCTCTTCTGTATGTGTCTCTCTCTGGTCAAATTAAAATAATAATAAAAATAATAATAATAAGTTAAATAATTATTAAGAAAAAATTACACTAAAATATAAAAAGTAGTCAAATATGCTCCAAAACTTTATGTCTTCTTCAATCCCTGCCCCTCTTTTACTTTTTTCTCTCTTTCTCTCTCTCTCTTCTTTCCTGACATCCCTTTCTGACATCCCTTTATTTCTTTCTTTCTTTCCTTTTTTTCATTGTCAGAGGGCACATGCTTTTGTAAGAAAAAAAGAGGGAGGTAGAGGGAGAAAGAGAGGAAGCACCCCACAATAGACCATGCTTATGCCACAATCCTTTTTCCTCCATTTCTTCACCATGTCAGAATTTGGAGTATTAGGCCAGTCCATGGGATCTGGATCCCATGACTGACTGTGCATTTAAAAAGAGAGAGAGAAAGAGAGGCCAGCAGGTGGCATGGTGGATAAGGCACTGGACACCCACATGGCCAACCGTGGTTTGAGTCCCAGAGCTGGTGGCTTGGAAATCATGCTAGGCACATGTGCATGTGTGCCCAAAATCCCAAGAGAAGAATAGGGGAGAAGGAATTGTTTCATGGGATGCCCAAAATCCCAAGAGGAGAATAGGGGAGAAGGAATTGTCTCATGGGAATTGTCCCTGGGGGTGATTTCTCGCTTTCCCTCTCACCGTCTCTCTTTGTCACGTGTGTGTGCCCTATAGCAAAATGAAATAAATAAATACACAAAATTTAAAAATAAATAAATAAACAAATGTTGGGCATGCACACATGTATGCCTGGCACATTTTTCACCCAAGAGGAGAATAGGGGAGAAGGAATTGTCTCATGGGAATTGTCCCTGGGGGTGATTTCTCGCTTTCCCTCTCACCGTCTCTCTTTGTCACGTGTGTGTGCCCTATAGCAAAATGAAATAAATAAATACACAAAATTTAAAAATAAATAAATAAACAAATGTTGGGCATGCACACATGTATGCCTGGCACATTTTTCAGGTGTTGGGGCCAGGATTAGAACTGTGGTCAGCCATGCGGCACTGGCTCCCTATCCACTGCAGCACAGGCCAGCCCACTCTCACTTTACCTCTGTTTCCTACTTTCTCTCTCTCCTCTCCCCCTCTCCCCTTCGGTTACCCTTTGACACTCCCTATCTCCCCCTTTTCCTCTCTCTTGCCTCTCCCTGTATCACATTCCAGCCCTGTCCCGTCTTCATGCCAACCATGACTTCCGCCACTGCAGGCTGCTCATAGACACCCTATTCAGCACCTTCTCTGCCTTACACAAGGCAGGACCATGAGGTGGCTTACCTTTGCTAAGACATGTGCCCTAGTCATATCACTTCTTTTATTAAAAAAAAGAATTATTTTATTTAATTTCCTTCCTTCCTTCCTTCCTTCCTTCCTTCCTTCCTTCCTTCCTTTAATTTGACCAGGGAGAGAGAGAAAGAGAGAGAGAGAAAGCAAACTGCCAGGTCCGGAACTTGAATTGTGGTCGGCCATGTGGCCAGCGCCTTTATCCACCACGCCACACCTGCCGGCCCCTATCACTTATAACCCAACCCCCAGGCAACAGAAAATCTACCCACTTTCCACAGAATCTCTGCTACACAACCTCAAGCACTGCAAAAGAGAAGGCACCTGGGCCAGGCTTCCTGTATCCCTGGTGTCTCAGGATCCACCGTCCATCAGGAAGAGATCAGGGAAATGGACACAGGTCTGGAATTGTGTGCTTTGCCAGAGAGACCTCAGACTTCCTCAAGAGCCCGGCTGCCATGCACAGGAGCTCAAACATTCTCTCTTTCTCATGTAGGCTTATCAGCTGAGACTTCTTATACTACAATAGGAAGGTGGGGTCTTAGAAGACTTTTTTTTAATCAGTGCAAAAAATGAAGCAGAGGGACCAGCAGTTGTGTAATGGCTATGTCGCTGGACTCCAATGTAGTCAACCGCGGTTCAAGTCCAGGACCTGGTGGCTAAAAACTCAAGCTAGGCTGGGCGCGTATGCATGTGTGCCCAAGATCCTGAGAGGAGAATGGAGGAGAAGGGATTGGAGCGTGGCCATCCCCTCTGGGGGGTGATTTCTTGCTTTCTGTCTCTCTGTCTCTGTCTCTCTGGCAAGCACACATGCCCTATAGCAAAAACCTCCCCAAAAAAACCCAAAAGACAAATAAACAATAAAGAAAAAGAAATGAAGCAGAAATGCAGTTATTTGGGAAAAGTTAAAATGAACACTTCCCTTCACTGGATGATCCACACTCACAATTTCCTATTTGGTACAGGATGCGTTGGTAACTGCATCTTCTCCCCACTCTTTCTTGCTTTGCCTTTTTTTTTTTTTTCTTAGCTTGAAAGTACCCTATTGAGGAGAACAATATGGCACTAGGGATTTTTTTTTTTTTTAATTTTGCAGTGGTAAAAGCTTGGGATTTGAAACCTGTTCTCACAAGATTGTCTAGGATGTGCTGTGTAACCACGTGAATGTCAGCACCTCTCGACAGCCTGCTCACGTGCCTGGTTGTACCAAGAAAGCTGAGCCTGACACGGCCAGGTGCTTCTGCTCCCTCCCCTCCTCCTCCTGAGCAACATGAAGAAACGCTGGAAAACCACAAGGGGTACGAAGACGTGGCTCTGAGCCAGAACAGGACGAAAACCATGAAAACAAGCACCTTGACACCCACCAAGCCACTCGAGCCAGGCACAGAGATGCAGCAGCAGTACGGCCAAAACATGGCTGTGACAGCAACAAGGGGTCACGTGCCATGGAAAGCACACTTTTCCCTGCTTCGATGTGGAACCAGGAGAGAGCGACATGAAACTTAAGGTTGTGTAAGCATCCACAGGGAGCCAGTGACTCATAGCAGATGGTCTCAGTCCCTTAGCTAATTCGCTGCAAATGGATATGTGTTTTGTCCTTTAAGATTTTAAATGCTGTCTTGTAGCCACCATATGGTCCCCTGTCATCTGCATAGTTATCTGTCACTTTAACAGTGACTTATTTATTATACTCCAAAAATATTTGCAGAGTGAATAATGAATCGGTGCTAGTAAAAATACTCATTAGAATCCTTTTCTGAAGGTGAGAACTGAGTGTTCTAAGGGCCATCATCACCTCACGTCCCCAGAACCTGATAACTTACAAAATAAGGTCTTCATAGCGCAGGGCGTGAAGCAAACCCATTTTCCCATTTCAGTATCAGTTCTGTGACGGTGCCCTGTATTTATTAATTTTTTCTGATTTTGCCCACATCGAAATGCAAGCTTAGCTTAATTAATGAATCTCAGTCTTCCCACCTACTGTGGCCTCTGCACTTGTTGCCCTGGAAAGCATCCCTCCTGTTCGGTGTACTCACCTCCACCCTGCAGAGGAGTGCAGTGGCTAAGTTCCAGCAAATCGGTTTCCTTATCATTCCACACACATAGCTGGCTCTCCTACACCTGTGCTTTGCTTTTATTTTTTTGTATTATCTTCTTTTTTTTTTTTTTTTAAGAGAGATTTTTGCTATAGGGCACATGCGCTCGACAAAGAGAGTGAGACAGCGAGATGGAAAGTGAGAAATCATCCCCCTGGGGGATTGGCCATGCCATCATCCCTTCTCCATTCTCCCCTTGTGATTTTGGGCATGCACGCACACATGCCAGAGATGAGTTATTTTAATTTTATGTTTATTCTTCTTATTATTTTTTTAAAACATTCTATCACTATACATCATTTAGTTTGTAAAGAGAATTTACCCAACATGAAATATATCTCATGTTGTACATCTCCAGTCTAGTCTAGAACAATATACATGTTATCATTAGCAGGCGATAAATCATTTCAGTGTCCCAAAAATGTCTTGCCTCTATTTTTTCTCCTTGATTTCCTTCCCTATAGTCGTCCTTTCTCCCACCCTCCTTCCATACTGTCTCCGGTGTCCTATTTCGACTGCTTTTATGTCCTCTAATCTTTTAATCTCTACCGTAGAGTGTGGACAGCCAGTACATATTAAGTGGAGACATACAATATCTTTCTTTCATAGCCTGGCTTGCTTCACTTGCCAATAAATCTTCCATATATTTTTTTCATTTAACTTTATTTATTTATTCATTTTATTTATTTTAATTTGACCAGAGAGGGAAAGAATGAGAGAAAGAGAGGGAAAGTGAGAAAGCAAGCCACCAGGTTTGGGACTCAAACTGTGGTCAGTCATGTGGTAGTCCAGCACCCTTAACCAACATGCCACCTGCCACCCTCCATATTCAACCACTTTCTATCAAATGCCAGGGTCTTGTTTTTTTATGGCTGAATGGTATTCCATAGAATATGTGTCCTACTTTTTCAATCCATTCATCTGTCTGTGGACATTTGGGTTGGTTCCATATCTTAGCAATTGTGAATAATACTGCAATAAACATGAATGTGCAAGTGCTTTCCTGACGGAGCATTCTCCTGTCCTTGGGGTAGATACCCAGGATTGGGGTTGCTAGATAATACGGTACTTCTATTTGTAGGGATTTGAGTAACATTCATATTGTTCTCCACAGTGGCTGGACCAATTTACATTCTCACCAACAGTGTAGGAGAGTTCCCCTTTCACCACAACCCTACTATTTATCATTTTTTGTATTCTTAATCTTTGCCATTCTGACAGGGGTTAAGTAATATCTCATTGTGGTTTTGATGGCATCTCCCTTATGATGAGGGATGTTGAGCATTTCCTCATATGCTTTTTGGCTGTTCATATGTCTTCCTCAGAGAGATTTTTGCTCAGCTTATGTTCCCATATTTTAATTGGGTTAACCATTTTTTTGGTGTGTGGGAGGTAAGTCACTTGAGTTCCCTGTGTTTTCTGGTTATGAGTCCCTTATCTGAGGCAGAGTTTACAAAAATATTCTCCCATTCCAAGAGTTGTTGATTCACGCTAATTACTTGTCCTTTGCTGTTCAGAAACTTCTTAATCTGATATAGTCCCACTTTTCTAATTTGGAGATTATTACCTGTGCTTTGAAAGTCTTATTTAAGAAGCCTTTGATTTACCTGTGCTTTGAAAGTCTTATTTAAGAAGGCTTTGATTATCCCAATATTTCTCAGAGTTTCCTCAGTGTTTTTCACCAGTAGTTTTATAGTTTGAGGTCTTAGATTCAGATCTTTGATCCATTTTGAGTTGATTTTTGTTAATGGTGAAAGATGGGGATCCAGTTTCATCTTTCTGCAGGTGGATATCCAGTTTTTCTGTGCATGAGTTTTAAGCTGCTGAGTCGGGGACTCGAACTATAACTGTAACTAGAACTCGACTTGACCACATTGGAGTCCAGTGACATAACCACTATGACATCTGCTGTTCCCTATTTTTGTCTTATCTTTTTCTTTCTTGGAGTGGTGGGTGTGTTTGTAACTTTTTTATTTTTTTTTCCAATAGTGTGCATGTACTTCACTGGAGATAAAGTCAAGAATCATCCTCTAGGAGATGGCCAGATTGCAATGCCTTCTCCATTCCTCTGGAATTTTTGGCATAGGTATGCACAGCATGTTTTTCAAGTCACCGGGTCTAGGATTTGAACTGTACAGTCAGACATGTGGGATCTAGCTGGTTTAACCACCTTACCACCAACTGGCCCAATAAAGTCTGACTTAATTTTGACAGCAAGATGCAGATACAGGGGCTCACAAAGTTGTGGGGACATAAGTTTTTAGATTGTGTGTTAAGTGAAGGGTCAACTGGAGCCCACTTTCTTCCTGGCAGTTTTTATCCAGAACTGGTTTTGTCCCTGAGAAAATACTAACTGAATTTAGCAATGGCATCATTCTGTGTTTCATTTATTTTCATAATTAAATTTCTCCAATTACCTCCAAAAAAGCGGGTAAGGATGACGAGAGAGAAAGGATTGGATATTGAGATGGCATCATGTCACGCAGCCCTTCTCAAACTGGACATGAAGGAGGGCCTTTCAGGGACACAGCAAATTTTAGTTCATCATGTGTGTGATCAGTGAAACACTCCCATGGGCTAGGTAGGGACAATGACACTTCTGGAAAGAAAATAGCCCCTTAAGCACATTATCTAGAAAATAATTTTTAGAACTTCCAGGGAAAGATGGTAGGTAAAAGCTGATCAATACCTGAGAAAATGAACAATGGAGGAAAGAACAAAGAGACGTACACACACACACACACACACACACACACACACACGCACACACACACACGCGCGCGCGCGCGCACACACGGTAACATCACTCAGCCAATGAGGAAAAGTGGGGACATACAGTCATAACCTGGGGTGATAGTTACAGAGGAAGCAGAACTTGGGGAAATGTCTAACGTCAGAGCACAGAATCCCCCTCTTTCTGTTACTGAGATAAGGAGTTAGTGGGGCAAGATAAACGAAATCTGAGAAGGGAGATGCCCCTGTTCTAAAGGCAAGGGCACAGTGGGGAGAGCAACCGGGACCTTCTGAGCTCTCCACCATACTCCTTCAAACTGGGCGGGAAGTAAGGCAAAGTTATTAAGATCATAACAATCTCATAATTCCCACGAATAAATACAAACCTAACAGAAGGAAAGAAAAGGATAAACAAACCCATGTGACCCCTGGGTGGAGAGCTGGGGGAGTAGGAGGCCCTGGAAAGGGGACGAAGTTTCAGCCAGCCATGGAGTAAGTTAACTACAGGAGCCAAGTCAAATGGAAATCAAGTCAGGGCAGGCCAAAGGTGCTAAGTCCAAACCCACAGGATCAATCTCGTGGCAATAAATACCTCTGGTACATGGTTTAACTAAACTGAAGAAAAGATAGAAGCCTACATCAGTTAGTCAAGGGTGTCCTCAGCCCCAGCTGAGCTCCCCTACTCTAGAGTGGCCATGACCCCAGGAAGCAGGGAGGACAGAGAGGACGTGCCATGTCCAGCTCCACTGCCCACTGCAAGTGGATGTAGGTGGGCTTCAGAGGCCGTGGAGAATGATTGGACCTATTTCAAAGCCTTAGTGCTCCCTCAGGTGAGCAGGACTTCAGGATAGATTTAAACACTTCTTTTCTCTTAAACCATAAGAAACTGACAAGGAGAACAGAACAGAAATAGAACTTCAGTGTTAGAAAAATGAGAGGGTACCTTCAATGCCAAACTTCAGTATACCTGAAGCAGGGAAGCTGAGGGCAGGAAAACTCAAAATCCCGGAGGATGGGACGGGGTCAGACCTCACACCCCACTAGAGGGCAGGAAAATGGGTGAAGGAGCCCGTGCTCCCTGAGGCTATCAGCAAAGATTCTCGAGCTTTGTGAGAGTATTTGATGAGAAACATTTAGAGAAATAACTGATGTCAGTCCTTTGAGAACAGATGATGGCTACTGTAACTACCAGCAGAAATGAAGAACAGGCCGGAGAATATTTTTGTGCTGGTTGCCATGGGAGCCAGGGAAGAGAGGGAACAAAGCCACAGGGGACCAGGGTGTACGTGCAGTTTAACTTCAGTCTCATCTTTAGTGTGGGCAAGAAGATTGCCTAAGACAGTGGTTCTCAGTCCATTTTGTTTTAAACCATTGGGAAGAAATACAATTTTTAATCTCTCTCTCGCACACTACATATTTATTTTACTAACATCATTTTCCCTTGAAAGTACATCCTCTGTAACATGTGATACAGTCTGATATCCTGTTTTATTTCTTTTTTTATTCAATACAGACGTGGTGAGAAGACCCTGCCACCGTTTGGAAGGTTCATGTGTTGGAATCTGGTTTCCAGTGTAATGGAATCAGGAGCTGCTGAGAGCTTTGAGAGGTGAGACCTAGTGTGTGGTCTCACAAAGCAAAAGCTACTATACAGGCGTAGGTGGCAGGTATAAAATAAAGCAACTCAAATGTTGAAAGCAAAAGATGGGCAAAGGCGTAACAGGCAAGAAAGCAGAGGTTGCAATGCCAATTTGAGAAGGCTGCACTAAGGATAAAGAACATTAACTGTGATAAAGAAAGGCCGTTTATAAGTGATAAATGTTATAGCCTAAGGTTCCAAATACTCTGGTAAAAGAAAATGTTAATTAAGTGCTAAAAAAAGTACAAGGAGATGTTGACAGAAATCTGTTGGTATTAGGAGGTTTTAATTGACCTCACTTAGTCCATGGTAGATCAAGTAGGGAGAATAATAAGAATTAAGTCCAAGAAAGTCTAAAGAACATAAAAATAACGTAGATCTACTTGATTTATATAAAACTTATACACTGTAACAAAGAAGAAATCTTTCTACGTTCATAGAAATAGTGGAACAAATTCATCACATTTAGCTAATCTACTGGTTAAAAAATTGTAGTTGTGTAGTCCATCAATTTAAAAAATGTTATCTACAATATGTAACTACTTATTCACATTAGATAATTATACTATTCACAATTTTTTATTTTAAAAATAAATATTAAATTTTTTTTTATGCCTCAAGTATACATCTTTGGTACAATACTCAACAATTTTTGTATTGAACTACAAGACTGTCTCAGTAAAAAAGACAAAGGCTGGGCCAGCAGGTGATGTGGGGGTTAAGGCACTGAACTCCTACATGGCCAACTGTAGTTAGAGTCCTAGACCCATGGCTTGAAAACCATGTGGGCCTCATGTGCACACATGCCCAAATTCCTGAGAGAGGAATGGAGGAGTAGGGATTGTGGTATGACCGTCCCCCTCCAAGATGGGATTGCTCATTTCCCTCTTCTCTCTCTTTTTTTTTCTTTTAAAATGTATTTATTTATCTTTGTATTTTTTATAAAGCGAAAATTACAGAATTTTCCCCCAAAAGAAACTTTATATTCTTTTGTCTGTTACATGCCTTCTCCTCTTGCCCCTTCTGCCCACCCTCTACCATCCACTCCCTACCAGCCACTCCCCTCCCTTACAGTCTCTGATATCTACACTTATCCTCTCTACTATCATATCTTTAGATCTTTCCATTTCTGCCATAAGTGCAGACATCCAGTACGTATTAAGTGGGGTTATATAGTGTGTCTCTTTAAGTCCTCTACATTCATCCACTGTGAATTAAAGAAAGGGTATCATTGAAACAAGAAATGGAAAATTATTTCTTGATGATAATTGTTACTCAAGGCTGTGTCATATTTCTTTTTTTCTTGTTTCATTTATTTATTTTTATATTTTTCCACAAACATTTACTTGACATATCAAAAAATTTTTGCTCACACTTCATGGTTCTTTTTTTTTTTTTTGGAGAGGTTTTTGCTATAGGGCACATGCACTCACCAGACAGACAGAGACAGAGAGACAGAAAGCGAGAAATCACCCCCCAGGGGGGATGGCCATGCCACAATCCCTTCTCCTCCATTCTCCTCTCGGGATCTTGGGCACGCACGCACACGCACCCGGCGTGAGTTTAAGCCACCGGGTCCGGAACACGAACCGCAGTCGACTACATGGGAGTCCAGCGACATAGCCATTACGCTAACTGCTGGTCCCTCCATAGTTCTTGACAGTTAATAAACAACTTTCAACATTTCAGAATGCTGAATTTTAAAGATAATGTTCAAAATATTTCTTACAATTTTGTGTAATTTTGTTTGTGACTCTATAACAACAGAGACAGTATGGTTTTAAATATTTTTGAGAAAATATTTACATGTCAGCTACTCAAATTGTTGAAAAGCAAATGCCCAGCACACTAGTCACACACTAACCTTCTCAATTCAACCCTGCATACCAAGTCTCGTTTTCTTCCTTCAAAGTCTTTCTCAAAATAATCCTCTGGTATGGTTGCTCTTTTGTAATCTCTACTGATCACAATGCTGGGCCGGAAAAGTCCAGGTTATTTTATGTTATAAATTCTTTCATATAGCTTCTCTAATCCTCTTTGCCAGGCAGAACTATTTATGGTGCCAGGCCATCTTTCTAAGAGCTTCTGTTGGCTTACTTGAGATCCACCTTAGTTCCATAGTGTTCTGATTAATCTTCAGGTATAACATTCCAGTCAAAGCCCTGTCCGATAAAGAGTATTTCCAATTTCTGATTCAATGCAATGGGTATTATTGAATTTATGCAGCTAACCCTTTTACCAACCAATAAGAATACTCCCAAATATTTTCCAATTCCAGAGAGGTCAGGAAGGAAGAAAAGTTTGTTTCCATTTAAAGAAACAAACAGGCAAAATATTTTAACAAATTGATGAACATGTCAACAACTCAAAAGAAAGTAAAATGTTTAAATTGAGAAAACAAAGCATAATAAAAAAAATCAGTAATGTTTTACTCAAAAGTCATAAAATTCTGTTTCGTAATTTCAGTCTTATGTTCAATCTCTCTTCTATTAAATATACAGTGTTGCTGTGGTCCAGTCTTTCCAGTTAAATCCTGGAAGTTAACATTCAACATCATTATTGATATTTCTTGTCCCTAGCATTAAATTTGTCATTTTCTTGGTTGCCTTTTGTTCTCTTATTTCTGTAAGTGTCTTTAGTTTTCCTGGTAGAGCACTCCTTTCAGAACTCCTTAAATAGTGGGTCTACTACTGGCAAATTCTTTCAGGTCTTGTTTACCTGAGAATGTTTTTATCCTTTCTTTCCATAGGAAAGATAATCTTGCTGGGTATAGTATTCTTGGTTGAAACTGTTTTTCAGTTAATGCTTTTAATATATTGTCCCATTCTTTCCTTGCTTGCATTGTTTCTGATGAGAGGTCTGAGGTTAGCCTGTTGGGATAACCTTTATAAGTAACCTGATGTTTCTCTCTTGCCGATTTTAGTATCTTGTCTTTGTGGATTTTGCCAATCTGACTATGATGTGCCTTGGAGAAGCTCTTCTTGGGTTGATTCTATTAGGGGTCCTTTGTATTTCTTGGGTCTGGATATCTGAATGTCTCTCTAGATTTGGAAAGTTTTCTTCCAAGATTTCATGAAATAGATGATCAATGCCTTTATTAGTTTCCTCTCCTTCTGGGATACCAATTATCCGGATGTTTGGGCACTTAATGCTGTCTAGTATTTCTCGTATAGTATTCTCATTTTGGGGGGATTATTTTCTTAGGTTTTTTGGTTGTTTTTTCCCTAGATCAGAGGTTTTGCCTTCAACATTTGAGATTCAATTTTCTGCATGGACTAATCTGCTTTTAATACTTTCGAGAGAGGTTTTGATTTCCTGAATGGCAGCCTTCATCTCTAATAGCTCCATTTGATTATCTTTTATGATGTGTATTTCCTCTTTTAGATCATGGAAGAACTTCAACACTTCCTGGAACTCGTTGTCTCTTTTCTCCTGCATCTTCTGAAGTTCATTGTCTCTCTCCAGCTGGTGCATGCACTTTATTGCAAAATAAATTAATTAATTAAATTTAAGAAGCGAGAAAGAGAAAAAACCTTAAATTTGGCTGTCTCTGATTGTAGGTCAATAAAATTAGAATTAATTAAAAGTATTAGGAAAAGATTATTACTATTTGTATATTTTTTCCAATTTTCTTAAATTTGATTTGGGCCAAAAAATAAAATAAAATAAATTATCTAGTGAATAGTAATATTATTAATACTAAAGTTAAAATATTGCTTAGAAAAAACTTCACAGAGTCAAGTATTAATTTTAATAAGCAAAAATAATGAGAACAAATAATTTAAGAATTTAACTCAAGAACTTAGAAAAAGGACAATATGAAGACACTACTCTACATAAAGAATAAAGTAGGAGGCATCTCACTACCTGAACTCAAGATATATTAAGAGCTGTGATAACCAAAGAAACCTGACACTGGCAGAAAAACAGGCACTTAGACCAATGGAACAGAATAGAAAACCCAGAAATAATCCGCAAAGCATACAGCCAATTGATCTTTGACAAAGGACACAAGACAATCAAGTGGGGAAAAGAAAGTCTCGTCAGCAAATAGTGCTGGAAGAATTGGATATCCACCTGTAGAAGAAGGAAACTGGGCCCTTATCTCTCACTGTTAATAAAAGTCAACTCAAAATGGATCATAGGTTTAGACATAAAACCTAAAAATGTTTCTCTCTTGCCGATTTTAGTATCTTGTCTTTGTGGATTTTGCCAATCTGACTATGATGTGCCTTGGAGAAGCTCTTCTTGGGTTGATTCTATTAGGGGTCCTTTGTATTTCTTGGGTCTGGATATCTGAATGTCTCTCTAGATTTGGAAAGTTTTCTTCCAAGATTTCATGAAATAGATGATCAATGCCTTTATTAGTTTCCTCTCCTTCTGGGATACCAATTATCCGGATGTTTGGGCACTTAATGCTGTCTAGTATTTCTCGTATAGTATTCTCATTTTGGGGGGATTATTTTCTTAGGTTTTTTGGTTGTTTTTTCCCTAGATCAGAGGTTTTGCCTTCAACATTTGAGATTCAATTTTCTGCATGGACTAATCTGCTTTTAATACTTTCGAGAGAGGTTTTGATTTCCTGAATGGCAGCCTTCATCTCTAATAGCTCCATTTGATTATCTTTTATGATGTGTATTTCCTCTTTTAGATCATGGAAGAACTTCAACACTTCCTGGAACTCGTTGTCTCTTTTCTCCTGCATCTTCTGAAGTTCATTGTCTCTCTCCAGCTGGTGCATGCACTTTATTGCAAAATAAATTAATTAATTAAATTTAAGAAGCGAGAAAGAGAAAAAACCTTAAATTTGGCTGTCTCTGATTGTAGGTCAATAAAATTAGAATTAATTAAAAGTATTAGGAAAAGATTATTACTATTTGTATATTTTTTCCAATTTTCTTAAATTTGATTTGGGCCAAAAAATAAAATAAAATAAATTATCTAGTGAATAGTAATATTATTAATACTAAAGTTAAAATATTGCTTAGAAAAAACTTCACAGAGTCAAGTATTAATTTTAATAAGCAAAAATAATGAGAACAAATAATTTAAGAATTTAACTCAAGAACTTAGAAAAAGGACAATATGAAGACACTACTCTACATAAAGAATAAAGTAGGAGGCATCTCACTACCTGAACTCAAGATATATTAAGAGCTGTGATAACCAAAGAAACCTGACACTGGCAGAAAAACAGGCACTTAGACCAATGGAACAGAATAGAAAACCCAGAAATAATCCGCAAAGCATACAGCCAATTGATCTTTGACAAAGGACACAAGACAATCAAGTGGGGAAAAGAAAGTCTCGTCAGCAAATAGTGCTGGAAGAATTGGATATCCACCTGTAGAAGAAGGAAACTGGGCCCTTATCTCTCACTGTTAATAAAAGTCAACTCAAAATGGATCATAGGTTTAGACATAAAACCTAAAACTACAACATAAAGCTACTGGTAGAAAACAGGAGAATGTGGGAAAAGATTTCTTTTTTTTAAATTTCTTTTCTTTCTTTTTTTTATTTTTACATTCAGTCACTGTATATCATTACAACATACAAAATTAATTCTCCCAGCAAGAATAACTGCATATTAGTCTAGTTAAAAATATTACCATACCCATTATTATCAGCAGATAATTTTCCATTTTTATGCCCCTTAAACATTCAAGACAAAGATTTCTTAAATAAGACAAGGCTCAGAATGGGAGAGAATATTTGCAAACTATGCTTTAGATAAGGAACTAATAACCAGAATTTATAGTGAACTCAAGCAGCTTACCTGCAAAAAGACCCCAAACGATCCAATTAAAAAGTGAACAAACAAGCTGAACAACTTTCCAAGAAAGACATACAAACAGCCCAAAATGCATAGGAGAAAAATATCCATCATCTTTTATCATAAGGGATGCAAATCAAAACCACAATGAGATATCACTTAGCCCCAGTCAGAATGGCTATGATAAAAATAATAATAATAATAATAAAGAAATAAGTGCTAGTGAGGCTGCAATGAAAAGGAAACCCTCCTACACTATTGGTGAGAACGTAAATTAGTACAGCCACTATAGAGAACAATATGAACAATTCTCCAAAACCTACAAATAGAACTACCATACAACCCAGTAATTTCACTCTTGAATATTTACCCAAAGGATAGGAAAACACTGAGTCAGAAAGACACTTGTTCATCTATGTTTATTGCAGCATTATACCCAACTATTGCAGCATTATACACAATAGCTAAGACCTGGAATTAATCTAAATACTCAAGAACAGATGAGCAGATTGAAAAAATGTGGCACATATACACTATGGCTAATACTCAGCCATAAATAAACAAAGATCCTGTCATTTGATACAAAGTGGATGAATATAGAAAATTTAATGCTAAGTGAAGCAAGTCAAACTATGAAAACAGACTTTGTATGTCTCCATTCAACATATATAACTGTCTGCATTGCATGGCAGAAATTGAAAGATCAGAAAATATAATCACAGAGAAAGCAAGTGTAGATATCAGAGGTAGTATAGGATGGGGGAACCAGTTGAGTGTGAGGGAGGGACTCAGAAAAAATAAAAAGAGGGACCAGCAGATGGTATAATGGCTATGTTGCTGGACTCCCATGTAGTTGACCATGGTTCAAGTCCCAGATCCGGTGGCTTAAACTCACACCAGGCACGTGTGCGTGCGTGCCCAAGATCCCAAGAAGAGAATGGAGGAGAAGGGATTGCTGTGTGGCCATCCTCCCGGGGGGTGATTTTTCGCTTTCTGTCTCACTGTCTCTCTCTATTTTTCTGGCGAGTGCACGTGCCCTATAGCAAAAAATCTCTCCAATCAATCAATCAATCAATCAATAAAACATTGAATAGATACAAGAATGGAAAGTTATTGTGTATGGCAATATCTTTGACTTGCGTGACATGCAATACATTTATGCTTAAGAACCCACATTGCATGCTGTAGAACATACAACGATTAAATGTAATTAAAATACATAAATAAATAATACTTAAAAGAAAAGAAACAATATGAAACAAAACGGAAAAAAAAACCACTTAAGGATGGAGTCTTAGGTAGTGTCGTGGTTAAACCACATGACTGACTCTGTGGTTTGAATCCTGCACCAGTGGTTTGAAATCATGCTGGGTATCTATGCATGCATGACCAAAAATGCCAAGAAGAGAATGGAGGACAGGTGATTTTGGCATGGCCATCCCCCCCAGAGGGTAATTATTCATTTCCCTCTCTCTGTTTTCCTGTTTCACTTCAGCAAGCATATACACCGTATGGCAAAAATCTAAAAAAATCAAACAGAACCTAAGGAAAACAGAAGGAAAATAAATAAAGAAAAGATAAAAATGGTAACACCAATAAATCTAAAATGAGCTCATATAGAGAAAATAATATCTGAATGCCTAGTAAATAAGTTACTTGTAGAAAAATATAAACTAAACTATTTAGAAAACATAAATAATCCAAGTTATCAATAAATAGGGATAGGATGGTTTCAAAGGTTTACCCCTCCATGAGGAGAAAATGGTATATAGGTGGTTTCACAAAAGAAGTATTCAGACTTAAAGGAGCAGATAAACCAAAGATATTCATAAGGTTTTCAAAACACAACTGAAAAAGGGAAACATTATAAAATTCTATGTAGTCAGCATAATGCTGACACCAAATTCTGAAGTGGATATTACCAAAAAATATTATTATAGGCAATCTTCAATAAAAATTACTAATCCGTAAGACCAAGTAAAATATTGAGAAATAGAATCTAGTGTTTTACATCACAATTGTTTTTGTAATAGCGCATCTTTGCTATACCAACTCATGAATGATGAAATGCAAGGATAGCTCAAAACTGAACATCTATTAATACAACTACTCATATTTATAGATGAAACTGGAAAAACATAAGAAGCTCTCCAATGATGATGATGTTGAAAAAGATTTGACCAAATTTTGAAAAATATTCCTTAAATGTCTTTGTAGAAAGTAGAAAGAATATTTTCTAAATAATTGATATAAAGCCACTATCATATTTAATGGAGAAATTCTGACAATACCAATAAGGTAGATATGTAACAAGGATCTTTACTATTATTCTGGAGATACTAGCAGACAAAATCAGAAGGGAGGAAAGAAGAAAACTAAAAAAGAAGTGTAGATTTTTTTGTTTGCTCGTTTTTTTGTTTTTAGTGCTAGGGACATGGTGTATACCAAGAAATCAAAGGAAACAGACTGGCAGACACTACTAAAGAAACTAAGATAGTCTGGTAAGGTGGTTGAAATTACAATTCATATAAAAATAGCAAAAGCCTTCCTATAAAAATCTAGATAAACCCCAGATAAGTTAAAAACTTAGGAATGAAAAATAAAAATAAAAAAAGATTCAGGGACAAAATGGATTTGATTTTATAATATCAAAGGGAAAGACTTTATGATTATAATACAAAACCCAGAAGCTATAAAAATGAGACAAACATACTTTTAAATAAAATTCAAAATATGCTTAGGACAAAGTTTAAAAGATAAATATGATGAAAGAAAGTATTGACGGATGCCCTTAAGTGCCTATGACAAAGGACTACTTTTTTAGTAAAGAAAGAAATGTATGATAACCCCTATATTTCAATTTAAAAAAGACCAAAAACCCAATAAAATGTCAAAACATGGGAAATAGAATTCCTGCATTAAATTCTCTTCTATTCAAAATACTTAGAACAGCGCATCTTTGCTACACCGAACCATGAATGATATAACTTTTAAAGGAAAATGAGAGTGTTTCCATTAAGTGCTACTAAAATACACATTTCCATTACGCACTAAAATACACATTGACTATCTCTACAAGGACTATTAGAGGGGACTGAGGAGTCTGGGTTTGCATTAGTGAGAGTAACATCTTGTCATGCAGAAGATTTATTTATTTATTTATTTTTGGGAGAGGTTTTCGCTATAGGGCGTGTGCGCTCATCAGACAGAGAGAGACAGAGAGACAGAAAGCGAGAAATCACCCCCCAGGGAGGATGGTCACGCAGCAATCCCTTCTCCTCCATTCTCCTCTCGGGATCTTGGGCACGCATGCACATGCGCCCGGCGTGAGTTTTAAGCCACCAGGTCCAGGATGCAAACTGTGGTCAACTACGTGGGAGTCCAGCGACATAGCCATTACGCTAACTGCTGGTTCTCGATGCAGAAGATTTATTTTTATTTCTGAGTTCTGTACCATGTATGTACATTATCTCTTTTCTTTTTATTTTCTCTCTCTCTTTCTTTCTCCCCCCACCCCACCAGGGGGCATGCGTGCTCAGGAGAAAGACAGAGAATACTTCCGTGTGGCCTAGACATGCTACAGTCCCTTTCCCTTCATTTCTCTATCCCATCAGGATTTTGAGCATGCATGTACATGTGCCCAGTATGTTTTTCAAACAAGAGAGCTGCGTTCAAACTGCTGTCGGCCATGTGAGATCTAGCTTCCTTAACCGCTGTGCTATGAAGTCAGCCCCTGAATATTATCTGTTTAAACAAGTAAATTAAACAAGATAGGGAATGTAACTAAGCAGACATTGCATGGAAAGTAGGAAGCAAAATCATCATCTTCATCATCAACATCATCATTGCCCTGGTGAATGAAGTGCTCTATAGGAGAACTAAAAACATAAATTGAGGGCCAGCAGGTGGTGTGGTGGTTAAGGTGCTGTACTCCCATGTGACCAACAGCAGTTTGAATCCCAGACCTGGCAACTTGAAAATCATGCTGGGTGCATGTGCATGCATGCCCAAAGTCCCGAGAGGAGAATGGAGTGGAAGGGAATGTGGCGTGAGCATACCTCCTGGAGTGGAGATTGTTCACTTTTGCTCTGTCTGTCTCTCTCTCTGGCAAGCACATGTTCCCTATAGCAAAAACAAAAACAAAAACAAACAAAAAAAACCTCCAAGAAAGAGAGAAAAAGGAAAAAATGATTATAGCCCTGGATGCCCTTAAGAACCAGAATTTTAGCATGGAAGAAAGAAGATGCACAGCTGGGCTCCATAACCTAGAGTCTTGTCTTTGTGGATTTTGCCAATCTGACTATGATGTGCCTTGGAGAAGCTCTTCTTGGGTTGATTCTATTAGGGGTCCTTTGTATTTCTTGGGTCTGGATATCTGAATGTCTCTCTAGATTTGGAAAGTTTTCTTCCAAGATTTCATGAAATAGATGATCAATGCCTTTATTAGTTTCCTCTCCTTCTGGGATACCAATTATCCGGATGTTTGGGCACTTAATGCTGTCTAGTATTTCTCGTATAGTATTCTCATTTTGGGGGGATTATTTTCTTAGGTTTTTTGGTTGTTTTTTCCCTAGATCAGAGGTTTTGCCTTCAACATTTGAGATTCAATTTTCTGCATGGACTAATCTGCTTTTAATACTTTCGAGAGAGGTTTTGATTTCCTGAATGGCAGCCTTCATCTCTAATAGCTCCATTTGATTATCTTTTATGATGTGTATTTCCTCTTTTAGATCATGGAAGAACTTCAACACTTCCTGGAACTCGTTGTCTCTTTTCTCCTGCATCTTCTGAAGTTCATTGTCTCTCTCCAGCTGGTGCATGCACTTTATTGCAAAATAAATTAATTAATTAAATTTAAGAAGCGAGAAAGAGAAAAAACCTTAAATTTGGCTGTCTCTGATTGTAGGTCAATAAAATTAGAATTAATTAAAAGTATTAGGAAAAGATTATTACTATTTGTATATTTTTTCCAATTTTCTTAAATTTGATTTGGGCCAAAAAATAAAATAAAATAAATTATCTAGTGAATAGTAATATTATTAATACTAAAGTTAAAATATTGCTTAGAAAAAACTTCACAGAGTCAAGTATTAATTTTAATAAGCAAAAATAATGAGAACAAATAATTTAAGAATTTAACTCAAGAACTTAGAAAAAGGACAATATGAAGACACTACTCTACATAAAGAATAAAGTAGGAGGCATCTCACTACCTGAACTCAAGATATATTAAGAGCTGTGATAACCAAAGAAACCTGACACTGGCAGAAAAACAGGCACTTAGACCAATGGAACAGAATAGAAAACCCAGAAATAATCCGCAAAGCATACAGCCAATTGATCTTTGACAAAGGACACAAGACAATCAAGTGGGGAAAAGAAAGTCTCGTCAGCAAATAGTGCTGGAAGAATTGGATATCCACCTGTAGAAGAAGGAAACTGGGCCCTTATCTCTCACTGTTAATAAAAGTCAACTCAAAATGGATCATAGGTTTAGACATAAAACCTAAAACTACAACATAAAGCTACTGGTAGAAAACAGGAGAATGTGGGAAAAGATTTCTTTTTTTTAAATTTCTTTTCTTTCTTTTTTTTTATTTTTACATTCAGTCACTGTATATCATTACAACATACAAAATTAATTCTCCCAGCAAGAATAACTGCATATTAGTCTAGTTAAAAATATTACCATACCCATTATTATCAGCAGATAATTTTCCATTTTTATGCCCCTTAAACATTCAAGACAAAGATTTCTTAAATAAGACAAGGCTCAGAATGGGAGAGAATATTTGCAAACTATGCTTTAGATAAGGAACTAATAACCAGAATTTATAGTGAACTCAAGCAGCTTACCTGCAAAAAGACCCCAAACGATCCAATTAAAAAGTGAACAAACAAGCTGAACAACTTTCCAAGAAAGACATACAAACAGCCCAAAATGCATAGGAGAAAAATATCCATCATCTTTTATCATAAGGGATGCAAATCAAAACCACAATGAGATATCACTTAGCCCCAGTCAGAATGGCTATGATAAAAATAATAATAATAATAATAAAGAAATAAGTGCTAGTGAGGCTGCAATGAAAAGGAAACCCTCCTACACTATTGGTGAGAACGTAAATTAGTACAGCCACTATAGAGAACAATATGAACAATTCTCCAAAACCTACAAATAGAACTACCATACAACCCAGTAATTTCACTCTTGAATATTTACCCAAAGGATAGGAAAACACTGAGTCAGAAAGACACTTGTTCATCTATGTTTATTGCAGCATTATACCCAACTATTGCAGCATTATACACAATAGCTAAGACCTGGAATTAATCTAAATACTCAAGAACAGATGAGCAGATTGAAAAAATGTGGCACATATACACTATGGCTAATACTCAGCCATAAATAAACAAAGATCCTGTCATTTGATACAAAGTGGATGAATATAGAAAATTTAATGCTAAGTGAAGCAAGTCAAACTATGAAAACAGACTTTGTATGTCTCCATTCAACATATATAACTGTCTGCATTGCATGGCAGAAATTGAAAGATCAGAAAATATAATCACAGAGAAAGCAAGTGTAGATATCAGAGGTAGTATAGGATGGGGGAACCAGTTGAGTGTGAGGGAGGGACTCAGAAAAAATAAAAAGAGGGACCAGCAGATGGTATAATGGCTATGTTGCTGGACTCCCATGTAGTTGACCATGGTTCAAGTCCCAGATCCGGTGGCTTAAACTCACACCAGGCACGTGTGCGTGCGTGCCCAAGATCCCAAGAAGAGAATGGAGGAGAAGGGATTGCTGTGTGGCCATCCTCCCGGGGGGTGATTTTTCGCTTTCTGTCTCACTGTCTCTCTCTATTTTTCTGGCGAGTGCACGTGCCCTATAGCAAAAAATCTCTCCAATCAATCAATCAATCAATCAATAAAACATTGAATAGATACAAGAATGGAAAGTTATTGTGTATGGCAATATCTTTGACTTGCGTGACATGCAATACATTTATGCTTAAGAACCCACATTGCATGCTGTAGAACATACAACGATTAAATGTAATTAAAATACATAAATAAATAATACTTAAAAGAAAAGAAACAATATGAAACAATACGGAAAAAAAAAACCACTTAAGGATGGAGTCTTAGGTAGTGTCGTGGTTAAACCACATGACTGACTCTGTGGTTTGAATCCTGCACCAGTGGTTTGAAATCATGCTGGGTATCTATGCATGCATGACCAAAAATGCCAAGAAGAGAATGGAGGACAGGTGATTTTGGCATGGCCATCCCCCCCAGAGGGTAATTATTCATTTCCCTCTCTCTGTTTTCCTGTTTCACTTCAGCAAGCATATACACCGTATGGCAAAAATCTAAAAAAATCAAACAGAACCTAAGGAAAACAGAAGGAAAATAAATAAAGAAAAGATAAAAATGGTAACACCAATAAATCTAAAATGAGCTCATATAGAGAAAATAATATCTGAATGCCTAGTAAATAAGTTACTTGTAGAAAAATATAAACTAAACTATTTAGAAAACATAAATAATCCAAGTTATCAATAAATAGGGATAGGATGGTTTCAAAGGTTTACCCCTCCATGAGGAGAAAATGGTATATAGGTGGTTTCACAAAAGAAGTATTCAGACTTAAAGGAGCAGATAAACCAAAGATATTCATAAGGTTTTCAAAACACAACTGAAAAAGGGAAACATTATAAAATTCTATGTAGTCAGCATAATGCTGACACCAAATTCTGAAGTGGATATTACCAAAAAATATTATTATAGGCAATCTTCAATAAAAATTACTAATCCGTAAGACCAAGTAAAATATTGAGAAATAGAATCTAGTGTTTTACATCACAATTGTTTTTGTAACAGCGCATCTTTGCTATACCAACTCATGAATGATGAAATGCAAGGATAGCTCAAAACTGAACATCTATTAATACAACTACTCATATTTATAGATGAAACTGGAAAAACATAAGAAGCTCTCCAATGATGATGATGTTGAAAAAGATTTGACCAAATTTTGAAAAATATTCCTTAAATGTCTTTGTAGAAAGTAGAAAGAATATTTTCTAAATAATTGATATAAAGCCACTATCATATTTAATGGAGAAATTCTGACAATACCAATAAGGTAGATATGTAACAAGGATCTTTACTATTATTCTGGAGATACTAGCAGACAAAATCAGAAGGGAGGAAAGAAGAAAACTAAAAAAGAAGTGTAGATTTTTTTGTTTGCTCGTTTTTTTGCTTTTAGTGCTAGGGACATGGTGTATACCAAGAAATCAAAGGAAACAGACTGGCAGACACTACTAAAGAAACTAAGATAGTCTGGTAAGGTGGTTGAAATTACAATTCATATAAAAATAGCAAAAGCCTTCCTATAAAAATCTAGATAAACCCCAGATAAGTTAAAAACTTAGGAATGAAAAATAAAAATAAAAAAAGATTCAGGGACAAAATGGATTTGATTTTATAATATCAAAGGGAAAGACTTTATGATTATAATACAAAACCCAGAAGCTATAAAAATGAGACAAACATACTTTTAAATAAAATTCAAAATATGCTTAGGACAAAGTTTAAAAGATAAATATGATGAAAGAAAGTATTGACGGATGCCCTTAAGTGCCTATGACAAAGGACTACTTTTTTAGTAAAGAAAGAAATGTATGATAACCCCTATATTTCAATTTAAAAAAGACCAAAAACCCAATAAAATGTCAAAACATGGGAAATAGAATTCCTGCATTAAATTCTCTTCTATTCAAAATACTTAGAACAGCGCATCTTTGCTACACCGAACCATGAATGATATAACTTTTAAAGGAAAATGAGAGTGTTTCCATTAAGTGCTACTAAAATACACATTTCCATTACGCACTAAAATACACATTGACTATCTCTACAAGGACTATTAGAGGGGACTGAGGAGTCTGGGTTTGCATTAGTGAGAGTAACATCTTGTCATGCAGAAGATTTATTTATTTATTTATTTTTGGGAGAGGTTTTCGCTATAGGGCGTGTGCGCTCATCAGACAGAGAGAGACAGAGAGACAGAAAGCGAGAAATCACCCCCCAGGGAGGATGGTCACGCAGCAATCCCTTCTCCTCCATTCTCCTCTCGGGATCTTGGGCACGCATGCACATGCGCCCGGCGTGAGTTTTAAGCCACCAGGTCCAGGACGCAAACTGCGGTCAACTACGTGGGAGTCCAGCGACATAGCCATTACGCTAACTGCTGGTTCTCGATGCAGAAGATTTATTTTTATTTCTGAGTTCTGTACCATGTATGTACATTATCTCTTTTCTTTTTATTTTCTCTCTCTCTTTCTTTCTCCCCCCACCCCACCAGGGGGCATGCGTGCTCAGGAGAAAGACAGAGAATACTTCCGTGTGGCCTAGACATGCTACAGTCCCTTTCCCTTCATTTCTCTATCCCATCAGGATTTTGAGCATGCATGTACATGTGCCCAGTATGTTTTTCAAACAAGAGAGCTGCTTTCAAACTGCTGTCGGCCATGTGAGATCTAGCTTCCTTAACCGCTGTGCTATGAAGTCAGCCCCTGAATATTATCTGTTTAAACAAGTAAATTAAACAAGATAGGGAATGTAACTAAGCAGACATTGCATGGAAAGTAGGAAGCAAAATCATCATCTTCATCATCAACATCATCATTGCCCTGGTGAATGAAGTGCTCTATAGGAGAACTAAAAACATAAATTGAGGGCCAGCAGGTGGTGTGGTGGTTAAGGTGCTGTACTCCCATGTGACCAACAGCAGTTTGAATCCCAGACCTGGCAACTTGAAAATCATGCTGGGTGCATGTGCATGCATGCCCAAAGTCCCGAGAGGAGAATGGAGTGGAAGGGAATGTGGCGTGAGCATACCTCCTGGAGTGGAGATTGTTCACTTTTGCTCTGTCTGTCTCTCTCTCTGGCAAGCACATGTTCCCTATAGCAAAAACAAAAACAAAAACAAACAAAAAAAACCTCCAAGAAAGAGAGAAAAAGGAAAAAATTATTATAGCCCTGGATGCCCTTAAGAACCAGAATTTTAGCATGGAAGAAAGAAGATGCACAGCTGGGCTCCATAACCTAGAGGTTAAGGGAGCCAGGTACCACATTAACTGACTGGTTTGAATCCTGGCCCCAGCAGCTTGAAAAACATGCCACGTGTGTGGTGTGTGTGTGTGTGTGTGTGTGTGTGTGTGTGTGTGTGTGTGTCTGTCTGTGTGCGTGTGCGCATGCGCACATGCTCAAAATCCTGACAGGTTGAAAAGATGGTGGAGAAGGGATTGTGGTGTGACTGTGGCCCACTGGGGCAGGGTGCTTTTACACTCTCCCTTTTCCTGTCTTTCTGTTGAATGCATATGATCTCTAAAAAAAGAAGGAAAGAAAGAAAGGAAGGAGACACGGATATGAGATAGAAGTTAAATGTAAACATTATTGCCTTGAATTTAAACTAGGAATATTAGTATATACTCAGGATGTATTGTTTTCTAAAGAAATAAAAACAACTTCTGCTGGACTTGGACATGCCACCTACCACCTGTGCCATCTGCCTTCTGCCAGACCAGGATCCCTGGTGCCTGCTGGAGTCTACCAGATCCAGACTGTACCATCCACCTGACACCTTGGCCCAGCCTCCGACTGGTCTATGCCAGGGAGGTTGGGGTAAGTCAGGGGAATATGGCCACTGAATAAGGGTACCTGTGGCCTGTGGCCACTACCTGAAAGCATGCCCTGCAGGGTGAGGATTCACAATGGATCTTCATTGGCAGAAAGAAGTTAACAGGAACTTCCAGATTACAGGGCTTCTACTTGCCAGAGCAGGGAGGAGCCAATGGCCTGAAGCCAGCGAGGCTCTGGAGGACTCCCCATTCATATGCCCAATTTCCATTCTGGAGGAGCAAAATGAAAGAAACTCTCTTCTGAAACTCCAAACCCCAGACTACTACCATGGATTTCATCAGTCTCAGGCACAGAGCAAGGAAACTGGCATGAAACTAACACAACGTTGGGAAGTATAAGAGCAAGCAGCCTCATGGGGGAAAATGCTGGATTTTCCACACTGCCCCAACCCCAAGTGGCAGGAGAGCTACACCTTCCTGTAGCCCAACAAGCTGGTGGGGCTCCATCTACAATCAGATTTCCACAACCTGGATGGGGCAGAGGACTCAAAAGAGAGCACCCATACTCCAACAGAGGCTGAGGAATTTGAACACTGCCCCGCCTGGCAGGAAAGGCAGTCCTGCACTCTTCCTCCCATGAGTCTCAAGTTCTGGGGAATGGTTGGTTACTTGATCCAACTGATACCACAACACAACACTTTTAAACCTTACTGAACTGTATCACATACAGAGCACAAGGCCTGCTCTGATATGGAAGATGTGGCCCTTTGCCAGGGACATACCTGGGACCTAGGGCTATTCTTCCACCCCCAGTAATACAGAACCTACTCCAAAAATTCAAAGGAAATGACTAATTCATGCCTAAAAATGAGCACAGATACATAAGAAGTATGAGAAAACAAAGAAATAACCTCCCTACACGCACTGGAGGAAAATAACTCCTTACTAACAATGAACAGCACAAAAGAATTCACAGAAATGTCGCAAAAGGAATTCAGAAAATTCACTGTGGCAAAACTCAATGAGAGGAGCAAGCAGGTGGCATAGTGGTTAAGATATTGGACTCTTACATAGCCAACCATAGTTCAAGTCCTGGATATGGCAGCTTGAGACTTGTGCCAGGCATGTGTGCATGTGTGCCCAAAATCCTGAGAGGAGAAGGAACTGCAGCATGGCCATCCCTCCTGGAGGATGATTTCTCACTGTCTGTCTCTCTGTCTCTTTATTTACACATGTGATCTGTAGCAAAAATCTAAAACAAACAAACAAAAATTCAATGAGATGCCAGAGAAAAAATGGACAATCTATTCCAAAAGATGAAAAAATAATTCCATGACATGAAGGAGGAATTCCATAAAGATTCAGATGCATACACAATCAAACAGGACATCTGGAGATGAACAGCATAATACAAGAAATCAAAATCTTCCTCAAAAACATTAACAGCAGATTAGACCATACAGAAGAAAGAATCTTGGATCTGAAAGACAAACCCTGTGACTAGAGCAAATCACCAAAAAGAATTTTAAAAGACATTTTTTTAAAGAGGATGACATATAGGAAATGTTAGACACCATTAAATGCCTAAATATTTGTATAATAGGTATTCCAGAAGGTAAACCGATAAAGGCACAGAAAACCACTTTCATTAAATGCTATCTGAAAACTTTCCAAATCTAGAGAAACACACAAACATCCAGATCCAAATATAATCAACATAAGAAGATTCTCTCCAGGGACCAGCAGTTAGCATAATGGCTATGTCGCTGGACTCCCATGTAGTCAACCATGGTTCGAGTCCTGGACCTGGTAGCTTAAACTCATGCCAGGTGTGCATGTGTGCATGCTCAAGATCCCAAGAGGAGAATGGAGAAGGGACTGTGGCATGACCTTCCCCCCTGGTGGGTTATTTCTTGCTTTCTGTCTCTCTCTGTCTTTCTGGCAAGCACGCCCTATAGGAAAAACTTCTCAAAAAACAACAACAACAACAAAAAGAACATTCTCTCCATGGCACATCATTGTTAGATTGGTAAAAATAAAGGATAAAGACAATATTCTAAAATTGGCAGGAGAGAAATGTCAGGTTACTTACAGAAGTTATCCTATTAGACTAACATCAGACCTCTTAACTGAAACAATGTAGGCAAGTAAAGAATGGGAAGACATATTCCATCCTCTACAAGAAAAACAATTTCAATCAAGAATACCATATTTAGAAAGATTATCCTTTAAATGGAAAAAAGAGGAAAAAAAACACATTCTCAAATAAACAAAATGGAAAGAATTAATGAAAGCGAGGCCCACTCTTCAAGAAGTAATGAAGGGAGTACTATATCAGGAAAACTAAAAAGCAAAAAATAGAGATAAAGGAACAAAAAACAACCAAGAAAATGGCTCACAAATTGACAGGTATTAGTCCAAAATTGGTAATAATGATGCTTGTTAATGTATTAAATTCTCTAAACAAAAGACACAAATTGGCTGGATGGATTAAAAAAAAAAAAAGGAGCCCTTATTATGCTGCCTACAAGAAACACATCTCTCTGACAACATAGGTTAAAAGTGAAGGGCTGAAAAAGATATTCCATGCAAAAGAAAGGCTGGAGTCACAATACTGATATCAGACAAAACAAGACTTCAAGATACAAATTGTAAGAAAAGACAAAGATGAACACCACATAGTACTAAGAGGACTAATTCACCGAGAAGATATAACACTTATAAATATTTATTACCCATCCCTGGAGCACCCTGTTGACGGGAAAATAACCAACTGTAAACATTAATAATTAATAATTAATGTGGTTTATTTCCAAGCCAAATATGAGTGACATAGGCCCGGAGAAGAGGCATACATGCCTTTCTCGGGGTGATAATGGACAGGGGTTCCTTTTATTTGGTTTTGAGATTTACAGACAAAAGTAGTGAAGAGATTTCCATTGGCCTGGCCCAAAGAGGCAGAACATGTGAAAGTGCAGGGTTTGGGCGGGGGTTGCAAGTTATAGGTGGGTTCCACAGTCCCTAGGTTGGTGGTTGGAAGGGAAGATCTGTGTCCTGGGAAGAGATTAGCAAAGAAATGCTTAATCTACATCTCAAGGAAAGGGAAGTTCTGTGTCTTGGGAAGAGGTTTACAAAATAATATACTGTAATCAGTTGAATATACATCTCAAAGATACTATGCCAGGGACAGGATGCAGGAAGAATAAAAAAAAAATTTCCATTAATGTTTGTGGGCATGACTCCTCCTAGGCCTTCTTTAAAGGGCTTTGAAAAAAATAAGAAAAAGCAGTCAGACTTCTATCCACAACCCAATGAAAGAAAGATTGCTGGACATAAAGGAAATGATAGACTACAACTCACTAATCATTTGGGATTTCAACATTTCATTATGATCTAGGCAAAAATAAACAAAGAGACACAGTAAATAGTACAGTCACTCTGGAAAACAGTATGGAGATTCCTCAAAAACCTAGACATACAGCTACCGTATGACTCAGAAATTCCACTCGTGGATATCTACCTGAAGGATAGAAAACAGTCAAAAAGACACTTGCACAGCCAAGTTTATTGCAGCATTATTGACGATTGTTAGGACATGGAATCAACCTAAATGCCCGAGAACAGATGACTGGATTAGAAAAACATGGCACATGTACATCATGGGGTACTACTTAGTCAGAAAATAAACAACTGGACTGGACTGATGTGGAGAGCAGCCAGTCTGAAACCGTGTGATGAAAACATGTGACCTGTAGACACGTGCAGAAACGGGCTTCCAGAAGCTACTCTAGCAGGACTATTGAGAAGCATCCACATACGAAAGCAGTATCTGCCTGCTGTCAATGGTTATCTTCCTGTTGTTGTTGATACCCAATACCCCCCATACTGGCTAAAGGAAGTCACATGCGTTTATCAGATTGTTCACCAAAAAAGATCAGAGAAATTATACAGCGCCAGTCATTTTCACATCTTCAGATGATTTACATCCAAAAAGAACTGGTTTGCATTCCAATTCCTCCTCCCTATCCTCTTTGCATTCCACTTCCTTCTTCCCCTTTCCCTTTGCATCCCATTTTCTCCTTCCTTCAGTTTCTACTCTTTAAAAGGATAAACGTGAGGATGGGTTTGGTTGCAACTTCTCCATCAGAGAAGCTGTGCCCACCTGATCCTCGCTTTTCTGTACTTGTGTGTTTTTGTGTGTTTGTTATTGTGTCTATTTCTAATCCACACCCGTCCCCACTCAGAAAAGCGTGTTTATGCCAAACTGGTCCTGGCAGACTGAGGCGTATATCATGCTGGGTAAAGTCTCTTCACAATCTAAATGATGTATAGGAATTTAATGTATGAATAATAATTTTAAAGATAAATTAAAAAATAAATAAAAAATAATAATGAGACTCAGTCAAGTGATACAAAGCAGATGACTATATTGATAGATTTTATGCTAAGGGAAGCAAACCATATTATGAAAGACAAACTCTGTATATATTCGCTCAATATATACTGAATGTCTGTACTTTATGACAGAAATGAAAAGATTTGAAGATAGAATAGAAGGGAGGGCAAGTATAGACATGAGACTGTAGAGGAGGGGGTGGACTGTAGAAGGTGGGAGGGAGGGGCTCAGGCATTTTCCAATGTCTGGAAAAAACATTTAACAGACACAACAATGTATAGTTGCCTTTTGAAAATATCTATGGTAATATCTTTCACTCAAATGACATATATTCACACAGGCTTAGAAAAAACACATTATTTGCTGTGAAGATGTACAATGATTAAATATAAATTTTAAAATTACAAGAAAAGCAAAACAACTAACTTATAACCTAATCTATTCACTAATAAATCTAAAAACAACTCCAAAGCAAGGAGCACCCCAGCCCTCAGACAGTCGTGTCTATGACTGCCTCCTACTTCAGTGGACCAGGGCTCCTAGAACAGGTGACTGACTTCTGGTCAGAGGCAGAAATGACCTGAAACATGTGGTCACCCCATAGAGCGAAGAGTGAGGTTGTACCCAAGGGACCCAGGGACCAATTTGAAGAAGCACACATTGACTAGCAATGGAACAATTTGAGGATCAGTTAATGCAATAGATTGATACACATCAAACAGATTTATAAATACTGGTTCATAAGAATATGGAGCCAGAAGGTGGTGTAGTGGCTAAGACAATGGACTCACGTGGCCAACTGTGGTTCAAGTGGCCAGACTCAACAGCTTGAAACTCATGCCAGGCATGTTTGTGTGTGTGCCCAGACTCCTGAGAGGAGAATGGAGGAGAAAAGACTGCAGTGTGGCTATCCCCCTCAGGGGATGGGTGTGATGTCTCACTTTCTCTCCCTGTGTCTCTCTGTGTGTCTCTGGAGAGTGTACACACCCTACGCACCCTACGGCAAAAATGTCTAAACTTTTTGTTTAAAGAATGCTAAATATGTGATTATTTTAAACACATACAACTCCTCCCTCTTCCAAAAAAACTAGAAGAAAGCTGGAATGGAATAAGGAAGGCTCATTGGTTTATTGGTTCTTAAGTCACCTCTGGAGGATGTTGAAGGAAAACATCAAGCTTTTATGTGTTTCTCTTATTCCTTTCTAAATGAAGCAGATGAGGAGAAGCTAATGTTCCAGCTAATAAATAATGATAAAGGCCTACACAATTAGAATCTTGATATTTTGCATTCCCTAATGAATAACTGAATCTAAGCACTGCAGGTTGGTGGCTGCTGACATTACAAAAAGAGGCGACTGAACATCTGGGCACGTTGATGGAGAAGCCCAGCATCTGTGAGGCACATCTCCCAGAAAATTGTCCCTGAATCCAATTAAGTCCCTAGATCCAATTACTAACCCATTAAAAATATAGATAAAAGAGCGTCCAGGTGGCAGTGCAGCAGTAATGCAACCAGACCAACCTGGGAAAGGTCCTAGGTTCAAGTCCCAGGCCTTCCATAAGCCTGCTGGGTACAAATGCATGTGATCCTGGTCAGCTAAGACTGAGAGAGGATCTTGGCATGAGGACCCTTTGGGGGATGCCAATCTTTCTCTCTCTCTGGAGAATTAAAATGAATAATCTTAAAAAAAAAAAAAAAAGATAGGCGCAGCAGGTGGTATGGTAGTTAAGGTGCTAGACGTTCACATGGCCAACCGTTGTTTGAGTTCCAGACCCGGTAGCTTTTTCTCTCATTCTCAGTCTCCCCCTGATAAATTTTAAAAGTAATAGGCAAAAATAAAATTGAATAAATAATTCTTAAAAAAAAAAAAAAAGAAATCTGGAGCCGTTGAAGTTGTTAAACGTGATGAAGAGAATTAAAGACCAGTCTCATTTCTGAACATTAATGGACATTTTTAATAAGATATTAATAAATAGAATTAATTTCTGCATTAGAAAATCATAAACCACAGGAGCCATCTCAGTCACCTGTAGGCTCAGTATCAGGGAAACTAGCAGCATAATTAAAGAGGTAAAACTATGATCACTTCAAAACTGATACTTGATTAAAGGATAACATTTTAATTAATCATTAAGATGTGTGTGTGTGTTACATAATGGTGAAATATGCTATCAAAATCAGGCATGTGTGGTTGTACAGTATGTTCATTTTTTTAAAAGTTTGTTTAGTTATTTCTTGATAGAGACTGGTACCCCAATAGTCTCGCAACATGACAATCCCTCCCCCAGGCTCCGGCCAGCCAGAATCGCAGCACGTCTGGCGTATTCATATCGACCTGGGAATTGCGCCTGGGCCTCCCACACAGCTCCTGCCTCACAATGCAGTTCCCTCCCACCTGCTCCACTGTGGCTGGGCCTATCTCCAGTATTTAGTAGTATTCTCACTACTAGATTATTATTGCCAGTTACTAGACAAAAGAAAGAAATAAGGTATAATTATAAGAAAGAAGGCAAAAAAATCAGCAATTTTAGATGACATGATTATATTCCCAGAAAACCTAAAAGAATGAAAACTTCACTGTATTATAACAAAAGAATTAATTAGCAAGAAGACTAGCTAGTCCCCCTTGTCGTCACCACTGCCGCTGAGCCCTGCTCACTCACAGGAACCCATTCCATTCTCGTAACAATTCTGCAACATGGGCATCATCCTCATTCTCACTTCATAAATGAGGAAATTGAGGCATACAGACGTTAATAGTTTGCCCAAGTCACACGGCTAGGAAGTGGTGGAGCCAACATATGTTGGGGGGAACTTCAAAAAGTTCACGGAAAACACCTATTTAGAAAAAATGGCATGGATTTATTTGTTTATTTTAACCCACAAAGATTCAACTTTAATTCCATTTTCCATGAACTTTTTCAAGTCCTCTCCTACAGAAGCAAAGATTTATATATGTGCAAGCAATAACCACTTTCAGAAATTTCTGAGACTGGTCCATGCTGTGTGCAGTCAGAAACATACCAGACAGTGGGGCTGGACGCTACAGCCAACCACAGTGCGCTCTGTCCAGACAGCCTGAGGGCACGCTGGGTGCGTGTGCATGTGTGCCCGGGATGCTGGCAGGCTGGGGTCGGAGCTGCACCATAACAGAGCCCTGGGGAGGGCCTTGCTCTCTCTCTCTCTCCTTCATGCACACACACATGCTGTATCATGATTTTTTAAAAGAATTAACATTTCCCCCTTAATAATAACAACTTAATTTAAAATGTCCAAAAATATGTCTATTAAAAACAAAACAGAAAAAGATGAGGAACAGAATTGCTGAATTCCTGGTGAACCCTAACCCTGGTTACCTGGATACAGCGATCCCCAGACTCACACGGAAGCCAGCAGATCCTGCCTGGATTCAGGTGTTCACACCACCTCGCCATCAGGAGGTGGTGGGGCAGTCTGAGGAATTCACACACGTCCTGTGATGTCAGCATCCTCACACTCACATGTTTGGTTTCAGCTCACTGTAGCCTAAGGAGGTTCGTCTGCATCCAATCAAGTTAATTATGAGTGTTTCCTTTTGAAGCTTGTTTATTCGTGATAGGTGTGTGCATGTGCACATGAGAGAGCAACAGAGAAAGAGACAGAGACAGGAGGGCACCCTCCTCAGCACTGGGCAGGCTGCGATCCCCTTCCTCCAGTCCATCAGGTCTCCGTCACCTGCCCGTGTGTAGGCCAGGAACTTTTTTTTTTTAGAGGTTCTTTGTTGTTGTTGTTGTTGTTGTTGTTATAGGGTGCATGCGCTCGCCAGAAAGACAGAGAGAGACAGAGAGACAGAAAGCGAAAAATCATCCCCCAGGGGGGATGGTCATGCCGCAATCCTTTCTCCTCCATTCTCCTCTTGGGATCTTGGGCATGCATGCACATGCACCTGGCGTGAGTTTAAGACACTGGGTCTAGGACTTGAACCGCAGTCGACTACCTCGGAGTCCAGTAACATAGCCATTATACTAACTGCTGGTCCCCCTAGGCCAGGAACATTTTTTTTTCTTTCAATTTATTTATTTGCATTCATTCACTGTACATCATTACAGCATACAAAATGAGATTTTCCTTCCAGAGTACACTGTATATTGTCTCAATCAAGCACATCATCAAACATGTTATTGTCAGCAAATAATTTTCCATTTCTTGTTTTCTGTATGTTTTGCTTTTTTCCCCCCATCCTTGGTTCCCACACATTTCCATGAACACAAGTCTAACTTTACGCATCCTATAAAGTAGCACCTAGCTGGGGCTACATATCATACTGCAGTCATTGAATAGATATGTTTTTTTCCTGAAACTTTTTTTTTGTATCTCAATTTACATTCCTTCCCTAAGCATCATCACAGCACACAAAATGCGATCTCCCACCCAGTACACACTGCATAGTGACTCAATCATGCACATTACAAAAAATTTTCCATTTCTAGTTCCTAGAATTATTTCCACCCCTCTTTCTGACCCTCTGTCCCTTCCCACCCTCCTCTCACACCATCTCCGGTGTCCACAATTGTCCTTCATTCCCTTCCCACCCACATTGCATTGATCACACAATTTCCTACATAATCTAACTACTTTCAATGGTGAGTTCACTCATTACTGAACCCCAGTTATGATGTGAGATCTGAGTTCTCATGCATCACATATTACCACCATGCCATGAAGTCAGTTCCAGAGAATTTTTAAATTGAGAAACAGAGTAATCACATGAGGAATAACCAGGAAAGTTCTTAGTATTTATGGTAGTTCACAGATCATTTTATAATGAAATATTTAATTAAGTGAGTTTTGTTTGGTTTGGTTTTAGCTTAAACATTACAACAAAAACATGCCAGAGTTGCTAAACTTTTCTGTAACTATAATAAAAATGTATCAGTAGGAGCCAGCACATGGCATGGTGGTTAAGGCGCTGGACTTCCACATGGTGACCACAGTTCAAGTCCCAGACCTGGTTGCTTGCTTTCTCACTTTTCCTCTCTCTCTGAGTACACATGCTCTATAGCAAATCAATAGTAAATAATTCTGCTCTTTGTCTATCTCACTCTCTCTCTCTAAGTTTAAAATATTTTAAAAAAAAGTTTTCAAACACCTCTCCTCAGCTTGGGCCTTTTCTTTCACTTGTTAATTTCAGAAGCCATTTTAAAGCTGAGGTGTGCCCTGGCGTGTTCAGGAAAGCTATTCTCTACACCCATCTCCTAGACTTCCAAAATATTCAGACAAGCACTGCGGAAGAGAGATTTTTGTCACAGAATGACCAGAAACAACCACAGAGGCACAAGAAACATGAAAAAAAAACAAGAAAATATCTCTCCCCTAAGGGAAAAATACAATCCCTCATCATCTACAGACAGTATAGTAGAATTCATGGAAATGTCTGATAGACAGAGACTTCAGAATATTCATAGTGACAAAACTAAACGAGATGCAAGAGCTGAGAGATAAAGAACTCCAGAAGATGCAGGAGAAAAGAGACGAGTTCTAGGAGGTGTTGAAGTTCTTCCATGATCTGAAAGACGAAATACACACCATAAAAAAGAATCAAGTGGAGGTATTAGAGATGAAGGCTGCCATTCAGGAAATCAAAAGTTCCCTCAAAAGTATTAATAACAGATTAGTCCATGCAGAAAATCGAATCTTGGATGTTGAAGGTAAAACCTCTGAACTAGAAAAAAACAACCAAAAAACTTAGAAAAAAAACCCAAACAATGAGAATACTATATGAGAAAAACAAGATGGCATTAAGCGCCCAAACATCTGTATAATCGATATCCCAGAAGGTAAAGAAACTAATAAGGACATTGATAATCTATTCCATAAAATCTTGGAAGAAAACTTTCCAAATCTAGAGAGGCATTCAAATATCCAGAACCAAGAAATACAAAGAACCCCTAATAGAATCAACCCAAGAAGACCTTCTCCAGGGCACATCACAGCCAGACTGGCCAAATCTACAAAGACAAGATACTAAAATCAGCAAGAGAGATTATAAAGGTTATCTCATCAGGCTAACCTCAGACCTCTCATCAGAAACAATGCAAGCAAGGAAAGAATGGGAACATACATTCAAAATGTTGAGTGAAAAACAGTTTCAATCTAGAATACTATACCCAGCAAGATTATCTTTCATATGGAAAGAAAGGATAAAAACAAGACCTAAAAGAATTCGCCCGTAGCAGACTCACTCTTCAAGAAGTTCTAAAAGGAGTGCTCTATCAGGAAAACTAAAGACACTTACAGAAATAAGAGAACAAAAGGCAACCAAGAAAATGACAAATTTAATGCTAGGGACAAGAAATATCAATAATAACGTTGGATGTTAACTTCCAGGATTTAAACGGAAAGATTGGACTACCATAACACTGCATGTTCAACAGAAGACAGCCTGAACATGAGACTGAAATTACGAAATAGAATTTTATGACTTTTGAGTAAAACATTATTGATGTTTTTTTTACTAGGCGTTGTTTTCCCAATTTAAACATTTTACTTTCTTTTAAGGTTCTGATAGGTTCATCAATTTGTTAAAATATTTTTCCTGTTTGTTTCTTTAAATGGAAACATAAACTTTTCTTCCTTCCTGACCCCTCTTGAATTGAAAATATTAGGGAGTATTTTTATTTTGTGGCAGAATTGTTGTTTGCCTAAGTTCAATAATGTTTGTTGTATTGATTCAGAAATTGGAAATACTCTTTATTGAACAGGGCTTTGACTAGAATGTCATACCTGAAGATGAATCAGAACACTATGGAACTAAGGTGGATCTCAAGTAAGCCAACAGAAGCTCTTAGAAAGATGGCCTGGCACCATAAATAGTTCTGCCTGGCAGAAAAGATTAGAGAAGCTATATGAAAGAATGTATAACATAAAATAACCTGGACTTTTCTAGCCCAGCATTGTGATCAGTAGAGATTGCAAAAGAGCAACCATACTGGAGGATTATCTTTTTTTTTTTTTTTTTTTGGGGGGTTTTTCTTTTTTTTACCCCCCAGGGGGGATGGTCACGCCGCAATCCCTTCTCCTCCATTCTCCTCTCAGGATCTTGGGCATGCACGCACACGCGCCCGGCATGAGTTTTAAGCCACCGGGTCCGGGACACGAACCATGGTCGACTACGTGGGAGTCCAGTGACATAGCCATTACGCTAACTGCTGGTTCCCTCGGAGGATTATCTTGAGAAAGACTTTGAAGGAAGAAAACGGGACTTGGTATGCAGGGCTGAATTGAGAAGGTTAGTGTGTGACTAGTGTGCTGGGCATTTGCTTTTCAACAATTTGAGTAGTTGACATGTAAATATTTTCTCAAAAATATTTAAAGCCATACTGTCTCTGTTGTTATAGAGTCACAAACAAAATTATACAAAATTATAAGAAATATTTTGAGCATTATCTTTAAAATTCAGCATTCTAAAATGTCAAAAGTTGTTTATTAACTGTCAAGAACTATAGAGTGTGAGCAAAAAATTTTTGATATGTCAAGTAAATGTTTGTGGAAAAATGTAAAAACAAATAAATAAATGGAAAGTAAAAAAAAATTTTTTTAATTATTAAAAGATGCTTCTTTTGTGTTTACCTAGATCCCAAGTCACAGACACTGTTTGCCTTCAAGTGGGAAGAGGCTGAGACCCACCAGAGACAACAGTACTGTTAGACTATGTTACCAGGAGGATTTAAAAATTCCCCAATCCTTTCTGGAGAAATCTTGAGTAGGACTTAGGGGTTGCTCCAGTATGCAAATGACATAGTAATTGCAAGTCCATCCAAAAAATATCAGACTAAAATGCCAGTAGAATCCTAAGTTTCCTGGCAAGTAACAATTATCTTTACAAAAAGGGGCAAATATCTACGAAGAAGGTGAAGCATCTGGGCTTTGTTACATTATAGGTACAGTACAGGCTCTCACATGAAAACTAGTGATCTGTCATTGGCCTTTCCTACCAACCATGAACAACTGAGGGGATTGGTTCCTGGGCATGGCAGGATTCTGTCCCATTTGACTCCCAACTTTGGGCTAATAGACAAATTTCTGTATGATAAACTGAGGGAAACAGAAACTGATCATTTTGAGAGGGATGGACAATGTGATAAAGTTTTGAACAAGCAAAAAACTAAACACCTACACTGGGCCTTCCATATTTTAAGCAAACTTTTGATTTACATGTCCATAAAAGACACATAATTTCCACAGGGGTACTGTCCTAGGTCCACTAAAAAGAGTAGTTGCCTATTTCTTTAAGATGTTAGGTTCAGTGGCAAAGGGATGGCCACCATGCTTAAGGGCAGTAGTAACAACTACTAACTCCAACTACTGTCTGCTGTCCCTACCCGGGGGACAGTCGAACAGGTTTCCTGAGGGAAGGAGTGAGAGATGGGATGAACGATGCAGTGTTACAACACAGAGACATGCAGTGTTACAACTCTTCAGGGTGGTCCGTTTATTGTGGGCAGCACAGAGACGACGCAGTGTTATAACTCTTCAGGGTCCTCCGGAGACGATGCAGTGTCACAGCTCTTCAGAGTCGTCAGGGTCGTCTGGCGATTGTGGGCCAGGGATCGTAGTTATATACATATTGGTGGGCAGTGATTGGTTGAATGAAGGGTTGTAAAAGGTGGGTTATGATTGGTTGCTTTTGTGGACCAATCATGAGGTGCCGGATATGCAAATCTGAGGGATTCTAAGCTCACCGATTTGTTATGGGAAGTCGCCAGTCAGAGCATGGTTCTGAAGGTGAGGCCTTGAAGGGGAGCCAGTTGTGGCCTTTATGAGAAGTGGCCAATCAGAGTATGGTCTTGAAGGTGAGACTTTGAAGGGGAGCCAATAATGGCTTTTGGCATTGTGTAATTGTTTGCTTTCTGAGAAACCAGCGATATTTGCTGGCGTGCAGCCTCCCACAGTCTGCTAATCCAAGAAGCTAAAAAGCTTACCACAGGACAGTCTGTAGTTGTCTGAGCACCCCACTACAAGAGCAGCTTACTGGAAGCCAAAGGGCATTTGTGGCTGGAAATAGTAAGCAGTTCTTGCTATGGGAGTTCCAGTTTAAAACTTTGTCACACTCTGAATCCACAACTGTCTAGAATCTGTAGAATTGGTATATTCTAGTATGGAAGACCTTAAATATGAACCTCTACCCAACACAGAGAAGAACGGTTTGTATGATAAAGAGATGGCAGTAGTGATGTAACTGCTGGCGTACACTGGGCAGTATGTGCCAGGGTCACCCTTCTTCTACCAGGGACCACAGCACAAAAGATGAAGTCATTGCTCTAACCAGAGCCTTCATCTTTAGGACAAGCTAAGTTCTCAATGTCTACACTGACTCTAGGCATTTTTCAGTATTGCATGTCCATAGAGCCTTCTGGAAGGAAAGGGGTCTGCTAAATGCTAACAGTAAAGAAATAAAGTACTGGAAGGAAATCCTGAATTTAATTCAGGCAGTCCAAGAGCCAAAAGGAATAGTAGTAATACACTGTAGGAATCCCAAAGGAAAGACTCCAAAATGATAAAAGGGAACCATCTGGAAGATGCTACTGCCAGATGGCAGCCCTCTCCAAAGAAGCCCTACAACTACCTCTGACCCCTGCCTTACTGTTAAATAAATACTCCCCTTTTAATCAAGGAGAAAAGGAGAGAGACAGGAAACTTATGGAACACAAAAATGGATGATTATCTGTTGATGATAGCGTATATAGTATCTTCAACTCGAATGGTGTGAAGTATATTCATGCTGAATAAATTCACTTTGAAGCATTGAGTAGTGGTCAAAGATACTCGTGAATCTACCCACTACAGACAGGGAATAATGTACAACTGGTTGACTAGTATTGTAGGGTGCCAGGCTTAAAAGGTTTAATAAAAACAATAATGTGTACTTAGTGCCAGGAAAACTCAGACGAGGCTCCTGGTGACCCCACTAAAAGTGCAAGGGATTCTGCCTAGTAATGCCCACAGCTCCTGGAAATGCCATTCATCTACTGGTGTTTGTAGAAACTTTCACAGGGTGGCTTGAGGCTTTCCCATGCAGAAAAAGGCACAGCAGTGGCTACATGTCCGGCAAGATAAATACTCTCTAGGTTTGGTTTGAGAAGGTCAGTTCAGAGTGTTGATGGTTCTGTGCTGATGTCAAAGAGGATTTCTGGAATAATTCAGACTTTGGAAATGAGGCAGAGATTACATACAGCTTGAAGACCCCCATCATGAGGAAAAACTAAAACAATCAACTGCACATAATGTAGCACATTTGTTAAGCTATGTCAGGAAATCCAAAAAAAAAATTGATTAAAGGTCCTACCAACTGCTCCAACCCATATCAGGGCCACTCAAAACAAACAAAACCCAAACAAAAACAAACCTGGGCTAAACCCCTGACTGCACAGATCATCTCATATTCAGAGGTGCGGGCATGGGGAATCATCCCAATAGGAGCACAAAAAAGGCAACTAAACATATTACTTGTCCAGGACAAGTAATAAAAGCCTTAACTAGATGTGGGAATTATATAATCCTCCATCCCACAAATATAAAATTACAGTTGAACAGGTCTACTTAAAGACCTGGAAAACAGGGTCTCTAAAGGACCAACTGTAACAAAAGTAGGTGGGGCCACGTCTGGTTTTACTAACCACTCATTTTTCTCTAAAACTCCAGTGAATAACTCCCTGAATCCACCATACCTGGGTAGAGTTAGCCCAGGAGCCTGAATGTTTTGACCTACCTTTACAAACTTATACCTATGAGCCCATCAGAATCATAAACTGCTTTTGAAGAAATGCAGATAAGGAAAAAATGAAATTGTTACCATGATGGCTGTGGCTACCCCCAGCCTTGTCTTCATGGGAGACCAGTGCTATAGTCAACATGTCCAACATTATAGCATGGGAAAATCATTTGTCACAATGCTGGGTGTGTCACCAACATGTACGAACAAAAACTGACTGGCCTGTACATCACCAGGCCCCACGGGAGCTTCTTTTTTTTTTTTTTTTTTTTTTTTTTGAGATGGGTTTTTTTTTTTTGGCGCGTGCGCTCGCCAGACAGACAGAGAGAGATATAGAGACAGAAAGCGAGAAATCATCCCCCAGGGGGGGATGGTCATGCCGCAATCCCTTCTCCTCCATTCTCCTCTCAGGATCTTGGGTACGCACGCACACACGCCCAGCATGAGTTTAAGCCACCGGGTCCGGGATGCGAACCACGGTCGACTACATGGGAGTCCAATGACATAGCCATTACGCTAACTGCTGGTTCCCGCCCAAGGGAGCTTCTATGCCAGCCTTCTCCAGGGGTCTCACAATCCTTTATGGACCACCCACCCGTTGTAGTACAAGTAGGCCAAGTAAACAAAGACCGTAAAGGCATTAATCTTACCTTGATCACTATCAGAGCCGGCTGAGAGTATAGTACTTAAACTGTACTTCCGCCCACAAAGCTTGCTGCCAGTACCACCTTACCAGTATACCCCTTGCTTACCAGCCCTTCAATATTTACTGGTAAAACTAATCCATAAATACCCTCAGATCTTTAACATCACAAAAGCGTGTACACTCAGTGGAACTCACCAGTGCCTCTCTGACACCTGTATTTCAATGGTCAACACAACCTAAGTCATTAAAACCAACTCCATGTTTGGGTACGGATCTGAGTAGGGATCACACTGGCACCTCAACTACCTTACACCAAGGCAGGATGGGCATTGACCAGCCTGATTATCAAATGGCAAGAACCACTATCCCTTACAAGCAATGGCACCCCTAACTAAGTCACCACACTGCCTAACTGTTGTATTCTGTGCTTCCCTGGATACATCTTTATGTGTGGATCGCCACATCACCTGCTCCTTCACTCCCAATCCCCTTTGATGGTTGTCACCTCTCCTCTCCTAGCCATAGCTCATAGGCGGGCAGACAATTCCGAACACTAAGGACAGTGTGCTTTGGAGCTGATGGGAATTACAATACACAGCCACACCCAACTAGCATCATCGAGAACGAAGGGCTATGAGGTTAATCCTGGTGGTAAAGGGTTAGAAGCAGGACTGGCCACTTCTTGGGGAGGATTTACGTACCATGGGATAACCTTAAGAAACCTTACTAACACTTTAGAGGCCTTGGCCATAAAGACAAGAAAAGCTCTCAGTAATGTGCAGCTCTCCCTGCACAAATTAGTCCATGTGGTGTAAACTACTGACTGGCTCTAGTTTCCTCCGAGCAGTGACAGGCAGTCTGTGCTGTGGCTAGTAACTCATGTTGCATGTGATAAAACTTCAGGGAAAGTAAACGTAGACATTAAAAAATATTGACCAGGTGGCCTGGTTATATATGTTTCATCAAAGATCGAACACTGTTAGTAGGGTCTGAATAGGATAAAATAAGCTGTCCCTTCCTTGGCCTGGTTTTTTGTTTGTTTGTTTGTTTTGTTTTTTAAGAATAATTTTATTTAACCTTATTTATTATTTATTTATTTATTTAAATTTGATCAGGCAGGGACAGAGTGAGAGTGAGAGCGAGGGAATGTGAGAAGGCAAACCACCAGGTCTAAGACTCGAACCACAGTTAGCCATGTGGAAGTCCAGAGCCCTTAACCACCACACCACCTTCCAGACACCTCACCTGTTTCTTTCTTTTTTTTTTTTTTTAACCCCTGATGGAACCCTTTGTATTCTTCCTGCTACTGTCAGTATTTGGTCCCTGCCTTTTCAATGCACTAGTAAAATACATCAGTAAGTGACTGAAACTACTTACATTACAGATGGTAGTAACGCATGAACCCTTCCAGGACTCCATCCGGATCCTGAGACTTACGCAGATTTAGCAGTAACTTTCACTCCTCCAACTCCCAAGGAGACATAGCTACATTTGATCAACCTGAAGTTACCAAAAAATAGCCGACACCGTCAATCCCTCGAAAATGCAGAGTGAATTATCTCAGGCTGGAGTTTGTTAGCTTAGCAGAAAACTCAGCAGAGCGATTCCCGGTGCTCTCCTTGTTTTGCCAAGTAATAAGCCTTTCCTGTCCAGACAAATGGCCTTGGTCCCATTATTGGCCTGGGTCCCCTCAGAGGCAGACCTAGTGAGTCCAGACACAGTATCGTTAGATGACGGCCTAGCTATGCCAGTCTGTGTGGAACATAGTCACTGTGCAAGCTGAGGGTGCCATCCTATGCTGATGGCCCCATCTCCCTGGCCCCTTTCAACACAGATATTAATTAAATTTTGTTTCTATCACTATTTTCAGTTGTATTTCTTTTCATTTAGACTCTTGGTTCATCTCACCGTTTATTACAGTTGTTCAGGGTTTGCTTTGTCTATTAATTTCTTCAACAATAAAAAGCAGCAGAGACAGCACTCCTAGCAGGGTCCTGGCACCTCAATCCACCCCCAGCCTCAGCCAGCCCTGGTCGGGGGCACATGCATGCCTGTGTGTTCAGGGAGGTCTCTGAGCACAAACTGGAGTCTTCTTGTGTAGATCAGCCTCACTGAACTTTGCTTTTCACTGCTGTGCCTCCATTTGCCCCCCAGGGTTTGCTTTTCTTATGAAGTGTAGAAAGTACCATGAAATTCTTTCATGATGCGGCAGAAGCAATAAAAACAGAGTTGCATGTTAGACATGTATGGGTGCTTGTTAATAGAAAAAGAACAAAAGATATACTGCCTCTGGCTCCCTAAAAATAGTAAGTAGTTAAGACTTCGGCAATGCAGATGGAAATGAGAAAGAAAACATGTGGCTAATGAACACCGGTGCCTTCAATTGCTTTAATTTTGGAACAGACTTGAACAGTATTTACAGAGGAAAGAGAAGAAAAAAAAAAAACTGAGAGCTTGACAAGCTGTGATTTATCCACATTTATGGTTTTAGCTAATAAAGCAAACAATTTAGAAAACCGTCACATTCCTGGAGTCTCGTAACTCGGACATTCTTTTAGACGGGTTGTCTAGTGAGATGTTCTACATGGAGGGTGCAGATGCTGCGTGTTCTGAGAACCACTGGGCTGGAAGATTTCTGCATTAATCCAGGTGAGAAAAGATGAATGTGAAGAAGGTAATTGTGAAACAGGCAGGATAAATCTGAGAAATACTTAGGAGTGTATTAGTCAGTGCTCTCTAGAGAAATAGAACCAATGGTACGTACACACAGGGTAGCTTTTAAAAGTTCATGGAAGGAACCAGCAGTTGGTGTAATGGCTATGTTGCTGGACTCCCATGTAGTCAACCGTGGTTCGAGTCCCGGACCCGGTGGCTTAAACTCACACTGGATGCGTGTGCGTGCGTGCCCAAGATCCCAAGAGGAGAATGGAAGAGAAGGAATTGCGGCATGGTCACCACCACCACCACCACCACCCCCCCCC
>NW_006159906.1:2310439-2313087 GCF_000334495.1 Tupaia belangeri chinensis | reverse complement strand
CCCAAAAAAAAAAAAAAAAAGTTCATGGAAAATGTTTATTATGAAAAACACTACGCATAGACTTTAATTTTTTTTCAACAAAATTAATTTGTGCTTTAATCCCACTTACTGGAAGTTTTGAAGTCCTGTGTGTGTACATGTAAAGTTATTATGAGGAACTGGCACACGTAATTGTGGAGGTCTTACGATCTTCCATCTGCAAGGAGATCCAGGAAAGCCAGCTGTGGTGCAAAGGCCCAAGAGCCAGAAGGCCACCAGTGTATGGCACAGTCTGAGCCGGAGGGCCTGGCGACCAGGAGTCAGAGAAGAGTGATGCTCCAGCTGTCAGTCAGACAACGAGTTTGTTCCCCTTTCCTCTACCGTCTTGTCCTACTCCCATTATCCAAACTGTTGAATGCTGCCCCCCACACTGGGTAGAGCCCTCTACTTTATTCAGTCTGCCAACTTAACCTCTACTCTCTTTCGAGCACATCCTCACAGACACATGCAGAAATCTTGTTTAACCAGACGTAAAAGGAACCATCATAAGAGTCAAGTGTAATATGGCTGGGTTATAAATTTGAGATTGGTAGGTTGGCTCCCAGGTTTTCAAACTGAGTGACATAGTGGTAAATACCCAAACCAGAAGTCTCAGGATACAGAATCGGTTTGATGGGGACAAGATAAAGCATCTGTTTTGGGAAAATGGAGTTGAGGTGCTAATCGTGATTAGTTAGAGAGAGAGAGTGTGTGTGTGTGTATTTTATATATTATATATAATATAAAACAATAATACTATATACATAGTACAAAAATATAATGTGGTGGGTACAGGAGGCAGAGCATGATACAGGAGGAGGCCGTGGTGGGTATGGAAGATATGGCTGTGGTACAAATATAAAAATATTTTGAAAATTTAAAAAATATGAAAGATCTCCCTTCAGCACTCCAGACCAATATTCTTCTTCTTTTTTTTTAGAAAGATTTTTGCTTTAGGGTGTGTGCACTTGGTAGAGACAGAAAGTGGGAAGTCGCCCCCAGAGGGGGATGGTCATACCACAGTCCCCTCTCTTCCAGTCTCCTCTTAGGATCTAGGGGATGCCTACACATATGCCCAATATGAGTTTCGAGTCACTGGGTCTGGTACTCAAACTGCAGTCAAATATGTGGGAGTCTAGCAACGTAACCATTATGCCATCTGCTGGTCCCTCCAGACCAATATTCTAAACTGCAGTTAAAAATACTGGTGTGGAGACAGCAACTGGTGCAGTGGTAAAGGTGATGGGGTCCCACATGGCTGACTGCAGTTCAAATCCCAGACCTGCCAACTTGCTTTCTCATTTCCCTTTTCTCTCTCTGTCTCTCTCTGGTCAAATTAAAGACTACTACTAATAATAATGACAAATGGAAATAAATAAATAAATAATTCTTTTTTTAAAAAAAGAATACTAGTCTGGAGTGCTGAAGAGAGACTTGTCTAGAGAGAAAGATTGGAGAGTCATTGATATTTAGACTGAATGAAACCACAGATCTAAGTAGATAGTCCAGGAAGAAACAGTGATCACAAGAAATGACAATTACTCAAAAGGCCAGATACTTAGGAGAATGACACTGAGAGATTGGGTGAAGGGAGGAAATCTTGAGTACAGAAGTAACTTGAGCAAATTGGCAGAGGTCTGGAGGACAGAAATCACAGACACTGAACGACAGAGAGTGAAGGAGTGAGGAGTTACCAGTGAACATAGAAACAGGATGCTGAGTCAGAGGACATGGTGTCCACTAAGTTTATTATTTTGGATAAAATTAGAGTCTTGTGCCCTAGCAATTTCAATAGAGAGAAGAAGGTAGGAGCTAGATTTCAAGTGGGGTTGAACCAAAAGGGAGGTTAACTGCAAAATTAAAGTATTAATTACTTTTAGAAGTTTGGCTATGAAGAAGTGAGGTTGATAACTCTATTTTTAAATTGGAAATTATACAATCATATTTCTACCATGAGAAAGAAGCTGTCAGAGAAAAGACTGAGTGCACAGAAGAGAAATGACACTGCTCTATTGATTACACTGGAGCAAGGATCCTGTGGGAGTCTCTGGGAGGAAAGGGGCTCTGAAGATGGAGGGTGAATGAGTCACCTTGGAAGGCCAGATGCACCCCACAGTGAACAGCTGGCAAGGAAGGAGGAAAGTCAGGGTCCAAAGGAAGAGAGATGGACATTCAAGATGGTTTAATTAGGGGAGAGGCAAGGGAACAGGCCTTCAGAAGATACCTTCATGGCTCCTGAGAACTAGTGATTTCAGGGGAATAAGAGAAATGAAGATTTTCCACTGATAATTCAGCCTCCAGCCCACAAACTCAAGTGGTAGGAAGCCTTTCAAGCCTCCTGTCTCTGACTCTCTCTATGTCTGTCTTCTTTTTTTTTTTTGTAATTTTTCCTTTTTAAAATTTTTTAAGGTGAAGCATTTTCTTGGCTTTTAGCCCCTCCTTTCCCTTTATCTTGTTAATAATCCCCTTTCCCCCTCCCAACCCTGGAGAGGCAAGGAGCAGGCCTCAGAAGACACTTTCATGGCTCCTGAGAACTAGCACGCCATGTGGTTTTCTAATTTTTGCTATTTTTTGTTTGTTTTTTTTTTTTTTTTTTTTTTTTTTTTGCTACAGGACATTTGGTCCCCCCG
>NW_006159906.1:2309042-2309536 GCF_000334495.1 Tupaia belangeri chinensis | reverse complement strand
AATAAGAGTTCAAAAACTAAGAAAATGGCCAACTTAAACATAGGGACAAGTCTGGAGTTGGATATTATATCCCAGAATTCAATCAGGAAGATCGAACCACAACAGAAGATAGATTAAGTACATGAGATTGAACTGGTGAAACAGCATTCTGTGACTTTTGACTAAAATATTACTGCTTTTCTTCTAGGCTTTGTTGTCTGGTTTTAAGAGTTTTTGTCCTGTCCTGAGCTGTCAATAGGTTCATGTACCTACTATTTGAGCAGAATACTAACCTGTTTTCAGGCTTTAAGTTTTAAATAAATCTCCTTACCAATTCAAAACTGCTTTTCTTGAAATTACCAGCTGAACTTGCTATTGAAAGTAGTTAGATTATTTAAGAAATTGCGTGATCAATAAAATGTGGGAGGAAAAGGACTGGAAGACAACCGTAGACACCAGAGATAGTGTGAGAAGAGGGTGGGAAAGGGCAGAGGGTCAGACATGGGGTAAATATA
>NW_006159906.1:2300558-2308561 GCF_000334495.1 Tupaia belangeri chinensis | reverse complement strand
GGGGGGGGAAGACATAGAAAGCAACTATGGATACCAGAGACAGTGTGGGAGGAGGGTGGAACACGGCAGAGGGTGAGAGATAGGGAATCAACGTGGCAAAAAAAAAAAAAAAAAGCAAAATAAACAGGAAACAAGAAATGGAAAATTATTTGTTGATGAGAACACGTATGTTGATATGCTTGATTGAGCCAATATACAGCATATTCTGGATGAGAGATCTCATTTTGTATGCTGTAATGATGCATAGTGAATGAATGTAAATAAACACATTTAAATAAAAAATAAATAAAAAACAAAAACAGAAAAGATGGTTTAATTAAACTAATTTAACCAAAAGAATGGGCAGTTAAGGGAAACAAAGGCAATGATGAGGGCGCCTAAAGATAGCCACAAAGAAGGCCACGGCCACACCTCAACGCCTGGAGGAGTCAGGGGTGAGCAGAATGGTGAGGAGGTGTTGCTGGAGCCTGGGAAGGCCAGAGCAAGAGGCATAGCTATGGTGGGTACAGGAGGCATGGCCATGGGGCAGGAAGCTTGGCCATGGATAGGAGGTGTAGCCATGGGGCAGGAGGTGTGACTGTGGTGGTATAAAAAGCCAGCTATGATGGGTACAGGAGGCAGGGCTGGTCCAGGAGGCCTGACCATGGGTCAGGAGATGTGGCCATGGAACAGGAGGTGTGGTCATGGGACAGAAGGTGTGACTGTGGTAGCACAAGAAGCACAGCTATGATGGGTACAGGAGGCGGGGCTGGTACAGGAGGCAGATGTGGTGGGTACAGGAGATGTGGCCATGGTCCAGGAGGCATGGATGTGTGGAGTACACACTGACACATTATTTAATGCCTATTTTTAGAGTCATATACATTATTTCTTCATAATAAACCTAGGAGAACTTTACATTCTCCAGACCCTGAGTAATGTGACTGGAAGTTTCTAGTCTTTTAGTTTCCTGAAAATGCTGTTCACCACATTTCTTACATGTTATCTCATGAACTCACATACTTGACTGCTTTTTGTCTTTTCCATCGCTTTGTCACGTGCCGTGGATGTTACTGGGCACTCGCATACAGACGGGCACGTGTCTGCTTCCTTTTCCTGGGTGCTTCACATGGTCAGTTCATTATTACTGAACTCAGTGATGGCACTGTAATGAGCCCCTGAACCAAGTTTATGTAGCGCGTACATTTCCCCTGAAAAATACAACACAGCCTTAGAAACACTTAGGAACACTAGACATCACTTCAGCACTGCACTTGCGGGACACATTAAACAGTGAAATCACCAGAAAGAAGGACAAAAATGCAAACAGAAGGGCACTAAGTAGACGTGAAAAGGACACTGTCTACTACACCAGAATTGCCCGGTTTGACAGTGGGAAGTGCACCTTTGTGATGCAAAGTTTTCACTGCTCTGGGCATGTTTGTAAATGACTGAGAAAACCCCACAATTACTGAGTTTGGGATTACAGGTAAGTTTTAATGATGATAATAGCTCAGAAATATGGAATATGCAAATGATGATGACCTCATAAAGCTACTTCTCATAAAGGGAATGAATACAACAAAAAAGAAGAAATGGGTGGCGCAGAATCCAGGAAGAATTGGAGCAAATGGGAAAGGCATCTTGAGAAAGAGGAAACTAATAAAAACCTGATGTACTTGATTATAGTGAGAAGGAACAGACAACTGATAAGAATTGTGGTATATAAAAGCCAAGTTTATATATATATATATATATAAATATATATATAAAATGCAAGTTAGCAAATAATATAAATGAATGCTAACTCCACAAAAAACAAAAGTTGAGGTAGGAAAGTGAAAGTCAACATAGTTTTCTACAAAGATCAACTGACATTCATTTTATAACTGGCGTTCCTATTACCACACAGATGTAATTCAACTGCAATTAGGATATGACTACCTTAGCAGCAGGGGTGGGGAGGGGAAGGCAAAGGGAATCCACAAATTTGAAATATGAATATAACCATATTGCTTGCAGATACACAAGTAAATTCCCCAAAGAAAAGTATTTCAGATTGGGGGAAAGTTGGGATAATTGCTTAGGAGATAGACTATAAGGGAATGCTATATTTCACTGCACGCATTCTTAGAATTTCTCTTGATACATTTGTAATAACTTGCATAACATAAAAATTGGGAGGGGAATAAATTTTTATAAATCAAAGAAAAACTGGAGATGTCAGATGTAGGAGTTCTCAACAAAGTTCTTGAGAAATTCCAAACTTAAACACAATAAATGCAAAGCGCAGGATGGGGCATAGAGGGTTTAAGACAGCTACGTAACTATTCAGGGCCACTGGGCAACCTCAGCCTTTGCCGCCCTGCATGTGGAGATGCTGACATGATGGCTTTGAACCCATGTATGGACCCTCTGAAGAGAGAATCAAACTTTTCTAACCAGGAAGGAAGAATCAAGCACAAGTCCATGTCAGCCCATGGTCTGTTAGTTAAGGTGGCTGAATCTTACACAGCTAACTGCGCTGTTCAAGTCGCAGACTTGGTGGCTTGAGAAACACACTGGGTACATGTGTGTATGTACCCAAAATCCTGAAAGGAGGGGTAAATAAAGGAGAAGGGATTGCAGTGTGACCATGTCCTATCAAGGGATGTTTTATTTCCTGTTTATTTACATTTAATCACATATATTTTCACAGTGTACAACATTTTTTTCCCCTGGTTGAATCCCGTAAATATCAGTCAAGACAAGGGTATTACTATGTACATTATCACCAGCAAATAGCTTCTCTTTTTTTTTCAATTAAACGTATTTTCACTTTTTTCTTTCCCTTTCCCTCTCTCTCCCTCCCATACTAAACATTTTCTTTTCACATTTTATTGTTTCACAAAAGACATTAATTAAATTAAGAATATGGACAAAGCTAAATTCTAGTGACAAATGCACTGTAATTTTCCGGAAATTTTTTTCCCCTCTCCATTCCGCCTTTTACTAAAGACAGGTAAAAGCTAACTATTTTTGAAAAAAATAAATAAATAAAAGTTTAGTCTCAAACTGCTCTGTTATTTGCACAAAGCCCCATAAGAATTCAATTGCTGATGCACGGAAACCGATATTATTGTATTCTTGAACTTATATAAATAACCATTATGCCACAAAATGATAATATTCACAAACATTTTCCAATTGCAGAGGGGTCAGGGAGGGAAAAAAGTTTGTTTCAATTAAAAAAAAAGAACTTAAGAAATTGCTGAGCCTATCAACAACTCAAAAGAAAACAAAAATCCTTAAATCTGGAAGACAAACCATAGAAGAAAATTAGTATTGTTTTAGTCAAAAGTCAGAGAATTATATTTCACCAGTTCAATATCATGTAATTAATCTCTCTTTTGTTGAATTTGCGGTGTTACTGTGGTCTGATCTTTCCTTTTAAATCCTGGAAGTTAACGTTCAACATTATTATTTATATTTCCAGACTTGTCCCTACCATTCGGCTGGTTATTTTCTTGGCTGTATTTTGTACTCTTATTTCTGTGTGTTTAACTTCAGTTTTTCTGGATTAGCACCCTCTTTAGTACTTCTTGAAGAGCTGTCTGGTGTTGGTAAATTCTTTCAGGTTTTGTTATCTGAGAATGTTTTTGTCTTTTCCTCTCATATTAAGGATAATCTTGCTGGGTGTAGTATTTCTGGTTGAAATTGTTTTTCACTTAACACTTTGAATGTTTTTTCCCACTTTTTCCTTGCTTGCATTGTTTCTGACTGAGAGGTCTGATGTTAGCCTGATAAGATATCCTTTGAAACTAACTTGACATTTCTCTCTTGCCAATTTAGTACCTTGTCTCTGTCTGTGATTTTGGTCAATTCAGCTATTATATGCCTTGGAGAATACCTTCTTGGCTTGATTCTATTTGGGGTCCTTTGTATTTCTTGGGTCTGGATAATTGAATGCCTCTCTAGATTGTAAAGTTTTCTTCCAGAATTGCATGGGATAGCTTATGAATGCTCTTATTAATTTCTTCACCTTCTGGTATACTGATTATCCAGATATTTGGGCATCTAATGTGACCTCGTACTACTTATAGATTATTCTCATTTTTTTTGGGGGGGGGGGTTATTTGCTCAATCTTTTTGGTGAATTTTTCTAGGTAGAGGTTCTGTCTTCTACATTTGAGTTTCAATATTCTGCATGATCTAATCTTCTTTTAATACTTTCAAGGGAGTATTTGATTTCCTCTATTATAGTCTTCATCTCTCACAGTTCCATTTGATTCTTTCTAATGGTGTGTATTTCCTCTTTCAGAGCATGAAAGAAATTCCTCACCTCCTGGACCTTGTTGTCTCTTTTTTCCTGCATCTTCTAAAATTCATTGTCTCTCTTCTCTTGCATCTCTGTTAACTCTGTCACTATGAATATTCTAAATTCTTTATTTGACATTTCCACAAGTTTCGTTATACTATCTGTGGATGTTGAAGAGCCATTTTTTTCCTCTGGGGGAGAGATATTTTCATAGTTTTTCATATTTCTTGTGCCTCTGCAGTGGTTTCTGATCATCTGATGGATTATACATTTCTTCCTACTTTCTTGGAGTTAATTCTGAGCATTAGAGGTGTGTGAGAGGAGAAGACCCACAGTATCTCTGCAGTTTTGTTTTCCTGATGCTCACCAAGCAAACTGCACTTTTGTTGATGGAACTGTATATTACTAAGGTCTCCCAGTTTCTAAAGAATAGGTGCACCTGGGATGAGCTACAGGTTTTCTCTCTTTTTTTGAGAGGTCTTTGCTATAGGGCGCGTGCGCCCGCCAGACAGACAGAGAGACAGAGAGATAGAAAGTGAAAAATCCATCCCCCCCCCCAGGGGGGATGGCCGCAATCCCTTCTCCTCTTTTCTCCTCTCAGGATCTTGGGCATGCATGCACACACGCCTGGCATGAGTTTTAAGCCACTAGGTCCAGGACGTGAACCGTGGTCGACTACATGGGAGTCCAGCAACATAGCCATTACATTAGCTGCTGGTCCCGCTACAGGTTTTCAACAGAGAATTTAGAGGTGTTGGGAGGAAAAAATCCACATTCTCCCTGCAGCTCTGTGTTTCTCCCTGCTGCTCACTTTGTAGTCTCTCTTCTCTGATTTTTAGTCATTTGGTGTATATTCACATTTGGTTAATTCGTTGGAGGTTTTGGCAACTGTAAGCTCGTATGCTTCATTTTACTGTGAGGTACTTCTATGCCAGTTTCTCCTCTAGTACTGTGTTTTGCAATGTGGTATGCACAGAAAGAGATTTAAGATTTATGAAGATGAGTTTCTCCCTTTCTGTAGCAGTTCAGTAGAAGTTGAGGTTTTCCATGATTCTAAAAATATTCAGATGTTTGACTACTGTGCACCTAGACCTGTATAGATGCTCAATGTGTGGAAGCTGAGAAGTCAACTGAGAAAGTTGGGTAAAAGAAAAGGAAACGAAGGGAAAAAGACAAAAAAGAAAGAAAAGGAAAAAAAAACATTTTAAAAAGACAAAAAATAAAGAAATTAGCAAGATAAAGGAGAAGTCAGAGACAAGAGATAGGATTTACAGATTAAAATATATATGTGTGTGCACACGTGTGTGTGTGTGTGTGTGTGTATGAAACATTTTGAGAAGGAGAGAGAGAGAAACAGAAAGAAGGCAGAGATTGTCCTACCTTACTTGGGTGTTAGGCTTGAAGGAGAGGTTTCAAGCAGAAGCTCTTTAGTTAGAGGAACAGAGCCATGCCTGCCTCAGATGAAACTGGATTCTCACTTGGATGCTGGGCTGGAAGGGAGGGTGCTTGTTCATGTAGCTTTTCTCTCTCTGTCTCTCTCTAGTGATTGTGTGTACCCTATAGCAAATTAAACACTCACACAGATGTGTACACACATCCACAAGATGGGACGTGATGCTCTGCAAGGCTGACCCACATGGAAAGGTTCCAGGTTCTCGTCTGGAGACCTCACTGAGTATGCTGGGTAATTTCAGCCTATATCTGGGGCTGGCCGAGTCTGGGGGTGTATTGTGAAGTCAATATCCTTTTGGGAATGCTGTCTCTGTCTGTCTCTCACTCATGGAAATACATAAATAAAATAACCCCCCACCGAACTTCTTACTTTTAGAGCAGGCCTCATAGCCAGGTCCCAAGTTCCTGAACAAGGAGAGGACACCAATCTCAGAATACAAACCCCTCCTCCCCACAGCAGACCTTGCATTCTTCCTACTCTCAGGCTCACTGGTGTCAGATTTCTTCCATGAGACTCAGCACCCAACCACGGAGAGAGTTCCCTTGATTGGAGAAATCCCAGAGTTTAATATAGACCCCCAATTTCATCACCAAGAACAGACAGCCTAGAATCGTTTGAGAAAAACAAGTCAAAAAGAAAAGAAACCGTAAACTTAACAGAAATAGGCCTTTAGAAAACAAAACTACTCGGAAGAGGGGGGAAAAGGTTTTTTTTAATCATAAATATTATAAATATTTCCCAACAGTTTAAGTAACTGCTGCATTTTTTTAAGTTTAATTATTTATTTCTTCCGTTAGAAAAAAGAGACTAACACTTCAAACAAGGTCTTCACACCGTGATCCACCTCAGCTTCTGCAAACCCAGATAGTGGGCATGTGGATGTAAGACTGGTGCACAGAGGGAGAGGGAGACTCCTGGGGTGTGATCCTAAGACTTTCCTGTGTGGGCCCGGGGGCATTATTGCTGTACCACTGCCTGGCCCCTATGCGGTATTGTTATTTTAAGGGGTGTTACAAAAAACAGACTTATTGGAAATTAAAAGGTTAGCCCAAATGACATATACTAATATGAGTTTGAATATACTAATATGAGTAGAACAAGTAGAAAGCAGAAGAGAATTGGTAAACTAAGAGACTAAGAAATCCTCCCAAAGGGCATGGTAGTCAAGGCTCTGGACTCTCAGATGGCTGGCTGCAATTCAAGTCCTGAACCTGGCAGTTTGAAAAATCACTCCAAGGTGCATGTCCATGCATGCCCAAAATCCCAGGAGGAGAACGTAGGGCAAGGAATTAGGGGAAATGACCTCCTGAAAGGTGATTTCTACTTCCCTCTCAGTCTTTCTCTGGGAAGTGCATGTTCCCTATGGAAAAAACAAACAAATAAACAAACAACAAAAACCTCCCAGAATACAATATAAGCATAAATATAAGAGATAGGGGATATCAATGCATAAAAATGATAGTCATCTGAAAAAAGTTTTAGAAGGAAAACTTAAAAATTAATCACCACAATTTTGAGGCAAGGAAATACTTTATAAAAATGATGCAAAATTCACAATAAAAGACTGTCAAATATGACATTATAAAAGTCAAAACATTAGTTTACAAAAAAGAAGTGAGCAAAATTAAAATGTGACAGTCTTGAAGAAAATATTTGCATCATTTATTACATAAAAATTTAATGTTAGAAATTCAGACAGAATCTGTGCAAATTTGCTGGAAAAAAAAGGAAAAGAGCTTTGTGAAAGCAAGGAAAGGACCTGGATTTTTAAAGGAGGTTAGCAAGTTGGGTTTAAACTGAGAGTGTCCCCACAGAGGTAGGACTTTGTTGGTTTTGACTCTCCCACCAGAGCCAAAGGAGGAAGCACCCAGGGTTCTTAGCTTGTTCTGAGGTGGGTAGAGGAAGAGAGAGGGGCAGGGGTTAAAAGCTGTCATCAGACATTAAAAGTAGAGTCAGACTTATCATTACAGTTTTGATGCCAAGGATTTGATTTTTCCTCAAACCTCAATGGAAAACTAAATGGATGACTTTATTGGAATGTTTTAAAAATCACATTCAAAAGCCACCATGAAGCTTTCAGAACAAAAAGCAGTTACTGTTGTTAAGTACCCTGAACTCATACCCCAAAACAGTTCATCTTCTAGTCTTTTCTTTTTGTCAATTTTCTTTTAAAAAAAAAAATTTACTTTATTATTTTTTTAATATTTCCAGAGAGAGAGAGAGACAAACACACACACACACACACACAGAGAGAGCGAGCGAGAGAATGTGAGA
>NW_006159906.1:2272050-2299656 GCF_000334495.1 Tupaia belangeri chinensis | reverse complement strand
GTTACAAAGACTTGACTTATTGGAAAAGGTTAGCCCAAATGACATATACTAATATGAGTTTGAATATACTAATATGAGTAGAACAAGTAGAAAGCAGAAGAGAATTGGTAAACTAAGAGACTAAGAAATCCTCCCAAAGGGCATGGTAGTCAAGGCTCTGGACTCTCAGATGGCTGGCTGCAATTCAAGTCCTGAACCTGGCAGTTTGAAAAATCACTCCAAGGTGCATGTCCATGCATGCCCAAAATCCCAGGAGGAGAACGTAGGGCAAGGAATTAGGGGAAATGACCTCCTGAAAGGTGATTTCTACTTCCCTCTGTCTTTCTCTGGGAAGTGCATGTTCCCTATGGAAAAAACAAACAAATAAACAAACAACAAAAACCTCCCAGAATACAATATAAGCATAAATATAAGAGATAGGGGATATCAATGCATAAAAATGATAGTCATCTGAAAAAAGTTTTAGAAGGAAAACTTAAAAATTAATCACCACAATTTTGAGGCAAGGAAATACTTTATAAAAATGATGCAAAATTCACAATAAAAGACTGTCAAATATGACATTATAAAAGTCAAAACATTAGTTTACAAAAAAGAAGTGAGCAAAATTAAAATGTGACAGTCTTGAAGAAAATATTTGCATCATTTATTACATAAAAATTTAATGTTAGAAATTCAGACAGAATCTGTGCAAATTTGCTGAAAAAAAAAGGAAAAGAGCTTTGTGAAAGCAAGGAAAGGACCTGGATTTTTAAAGGAGGTTAGCAAGTTGGGTTTAAACTGAGAGTGTCCCCACAGAGGTAGGACTTTGTTGGTTTTGACTCTCCCACCAGAGCCAAAGGAGGAAGCACCCAGGGTTCTTAGCTTGTTCTGAGGTGGGTAGAGGAAGAGAGAGGGGCAGGGGTTAAAAGCTGTCATCAGACATTAAAAGTAGAGTCAGACTTATCATTACAGTTTTGATGCCAAGGATTTGATTTTTCCTCAAACCTCAATGGAAAACTAAATGGATGACTTTATTGGAATGTTTTAAAAATCACATTCAAAAGCCACCATGAAGCTTTCAGAACAAAAAGCAGTTACTGTTGTTAAGTACCCTGAACTCATACCCCAAAACAGTTCATCTTCTAGTCTTTTCTTTTTGTCAATTTTCTTTTAAAAAAAAAAATTTACTTTATTATTTTTTTAATATTTCCAGAGAGAGAGAGAGACAAACACACACACACACACACACAGAGAGAGAGAGAGAGAGAGAAAGTGAGAAAGCAAGCCTCCAGGTCCAGGACTCAAACCACAGTCCGTCATGTAGGAGTCCAGCACCCTTAACCACCATGCCACCTGCCAGTCCCTCAATTTTCTTTTGTTTTGTAAACCAGAGTTCATTTGTTTTTAACACCCCTCATGCCATGAATTCACAAGGAATAGGTTCCAGAGACTCAGGCTCCTTTCCACTGGTTCTCACAAAGCTTCTCTGGGTAGAGCAGGCTGGCACTTCAATTGAACCCAAGTCCCCTTCCCTTTGACTTCTTTCTTCTTTTTTTTTAGAGAGAAATATTTTTGCTATAGGGCACATGCACTCATCAGAGAGACAGAAAGTGAGAAATCCCCCCCCCACCCCGGGGAGATGATCACACTGCAATTCCTTCTTCTCCATTGTCCTCTCGGGATTTTGGGCATGCAAGCACATGTGCCCAAATGAGTTTTAAGCCACTGGGTCCAGGACTCAAACTGCGGTTGACTATGTGGGAGCCCAGCAATGTAACCATTATGCCATTTGCTAGTCCTGACTTCCTTCTTCTGGTCATTTTCCTTCACATGTTTTAGGAAGCTCTCTCTTCTCTTAGAATGCTTAATATGTTCAATACACACATTAATTGTCTTGACAAGAAATCTTGCCCTTAACTTGTTTGCTTATAACAATGCCAACAGCATGTTAGCAGTGTAGACTCTTCCAGTGTTATATGGAGGCATTCCTTTTTTCCACAGTATCCCTTTGGCTGATGTCTAAAATATCACCTTTCTTTTAGATTCACGTTTGTTGCCAAAGGAACCACTCCATGTTTCCTAAGAGGCCCAGAGAACATACAACAGGTATCTTTCCTCTTCTCCTTTGTGTTCATCATTTTGGTGAATTACTAGAAGATGGTGGTTCTAGCCAAAAGGAACTTTTTAAAAAATGTACAATGGAGAATGCATGTGCGCATGGGCAAGACAGTAAGAGAGAAGCATCCTCAATAGGTTCCCAGTACTCTGTGATCCCTTTCCCTCGCCCTCCAGCTCAGCAGGATGCTGAACAAGCAGCAAGCCCGGTTTGCTTCAAGTCAACCCAGCCAGTATCCACCCTGTGGTCATCCATGTGGCTTCCAGTACCACAGTTGAGCACACTACTGACTACATCCCCAGGCTGGGCTAACCTTCTAGTATAGTCTTTAATGTGCTTACAAATGGGGCTCACATGGAGCTCCCCAAAGACAGGCTTGGCATTAGAAGCAAGACCTTTACATTTACAAATCCAAGTGCAACAGGAACTTTCAAAATTATTCGATAGAGCCATTAGACCCTAACTTCCATCGTCATAGTCTATCTCTGTGGGTTATTTTCTACTTTGGTAACGGGAAACAGCTTAATGCCAGAATGCCATTTGGAGAGCTGATTCTATAACCATTATCTCTTTCATTGGCACTAAAAGAACTAAACATGGGTCATCATTAATTTGAAATGACTGATTTCAGACTTTTGTTTTGCATATGGCAGAGTAAAGATGTTTCCATCTGTCTTCTTCTGACATGAGGGCACTTCAAAAAATATGTGAAAAAATCGGGACCGGCAGTTAGTGTAATGGCTATGTCGCTGGACTCCCACGTAGTCAACCGCAGTTCGAGTCCTGGACCCGGTGACTTAAACTCACACCGGGCGCGTATAGGTACGTGACCAAGATCCCGAGAGGAGAATGGAGGAGAAGGGATTGCAGCGTGGCCATCCCCTCTGGGGGGTGATTTCTCGCTTTCTATCTCTCTGTATCTCTCTGTCTCTCTCTGTCTGTCTGGCGTGCACATGCACACTATAGCAAAAACCTCTCCAAAAAAAAAAAAAATGTGAAAAAATGGAGTTAAAGGGAGGTGATTCATTATAGTCATGTTTCTCTTATAGTATCTGCCTCTGGGCAGATTGAGGGTATTCAAGGAAGCCCTCCCTGTGTCCTCTGAAGCAATCAGTATACCAAAGTGGCAAATTTTGGTGTGGCATTTCCTAAACTCCTTCGATTCAATTTATAAACCAAAAGCCAGCTCCTGTGGAAGAAAAATTAACAAAGGAGAAAACTATTAAGAAATTTAAATATGATAATGAAAATGAAAATGTTAATAGATGCAGGGCCAGTAGATGACATAATGGTTACATTGCTGGACTCCAACATAGCTGATTGTGGTTTGAGTCCTGGATTCAGCAGTTTAAAACTCACGCCAGGTGCATGTGCATGTGTGCCCAAAATCTTAAGAGGAAAGTGGAGGAGAAGGGACTGCAGCATGCCCATCTCCCCCAGGGTGATTTATTGCTTCCTGTCACTCTGTCTCTCTGGTGAGTGCATGCACTCCATGGCAAAAATCTCTCTAAAAAAATGTTAATAGATGCAATAAAAACAATGTCAAATTAGTTTTCTAAAAGGTAAAATAAAACTGACAACTGGTAAGTTCCTGGAAAGAAAACAAAATGAGTGTCTCAATCCAAGAGATGTAATATTTGACTAATGGGTATTTGTTTTTTTTTGTTTGTTTGTTTTAGCTTTGTTGTAGTTTATTTTATATTGTCTTTATCTGGAATAACGTCATACTATTGTTTGGTTTAGCTCTCAGCAGCCCACTCCTGAGCTCTGAGGAAGCTTGCCTTCTTCTGGGCTACCTGATCTTTCTTCTGGGCAAGGGACATCTTGGGACAATTCTACCTCTTCTTTTTAACTTCTTCCTTGGGTTTCTTTTTATAGACTGAGTTCTCTCATATGGCAGTGTGAGCTTTCTTGTACATCTCCTCCATCATGTCTGGAGTTACAGTGTTCTTTATGTACTGAGAGAACTGTTTCTTGTCGGCGTCTTCATCTTCTTCCATTAGGTAACATGTGTAGTCTGCAACGTTCTGGCCCATGATGTGCTTCCGATGGACTTCTGCATTAGATTCCGTGCTTTCAGAGTCAAAACCAGGGAATCGTTTGGTACTGTGAGGGATAGATAAGCCTCCATCCACCGCTCCCTTCAGGGCCTCAGAAACTTGATCGCCAGTGGTAGTTCTGGCAAGGCCTGCATCCAAATAGCGGGTGAAGGCACCAGGGTGACCGTCGATATTTTCTACATTGTACTCCTCTCCAGTCACTTCCACTTGACCTTCATAGATCTTGTCCATGCCAAACCTACTGAGAAGCCTGCGGGCCAGCAGCGGGCCAGTACAGTATGCTGCAGCATTACTTGTCAGGCCAACCTTCACACCGTGTTTTGGTAGTTCATGTGTATAAGCTGCACAGACTATCATATCCCCTTCTATACGGGCATGAGCAATCTACAAATGATATCTTTGTTAGTTACACAAACTATCAGCCTGTATTTGGGTGTGTTATACTTATTTTTATCCTGGATCACCAAGCGTTTCCGAGCATAGTAATCAGTTTTACCCTCTCATCGTCTTCTAAATTTCACTTGGTATCTCTTAAAGTAGGCCTTATTCTTGACAACTTCAACAAATCCCATCTTGCAGAACAGAGACCTGCGGCCACGGCTGACCTGCAGGCCCACAAGCACTACAGAGGGGGGAAAACGACTAATAGGTCTAGAGAAGAAAATAGAGAAAACTTAACAAAGAAACATACTTATGATTTTCCCCAGAAGGGAAAAGTTTTAGAGAAGGGACACTAGGTCTCAACATAATGAATGAAAAAGGTCAAGACACACCACTGTAAATGTGTGTGATAAAGAAAATCAAAAAACCTTTTAGAAAAGTATGGATAAAATCTTATTCAATTTTTTAGTATTATTAAAAATAGAAGAAGAACTAGGATTTGCCTTAGAATTTTGAAGAGAAATTATATGCAGCTTAGGTTTCTATACTGAGCCAAACTATTAATCAAGTATGAATGTATAATAAGGTCATTTATAGAGATTCAAAGACTCAAAATTTATCTCCCAGGCACCCTTTTTAAAGGAAACTACTAGAAGCAGTCTCCCATGTAAATGGAAGAGAATATCAATAAATAGAATGACATGGGATTCAAAAATCAGAGATTTCAACCCACGACTTTTTATATTCTTAATCTTTGCCATTCTGACAGGGGTTAGGTGGTATCTCATTGTGGTTTTTATCTGCATTTCCCTTATGATGAGGGATGTTGAGCATTTCCTCATATGCTTTTTGGCTGTTCGTATGTCTTCCTTAGAGAGAAAAATCAGAGATTTCAACCCACGAGGGTGGTGAAAAGAAATCCCAAAGAGCACCAAGAGAAGTCCTAGAACAACAGCTGAGCCCCAGCCAACTTCCCGCTATGTTGAACTACCAGGTCCTACAACATGAAGATTTAGAACAGCATGTCATATTGCAAGATGAACATACTCCGATTGTGAGCTGTACCAATATGCACATAATGAGAGTCCCAGAAAAAGAAGAGGAGGTTGGGAAAGAAGAAAGAATAGATGAAGGAAAATAGCCCAAAACTTGCCAAATGGGGTAGAAAATAGCATATCCAAGAAACTCAACAAACTACAAGTAATACAAACTGAAAAAGAGAGTCACACCTAGACATAACATAATCAAAACTGTCAAAAGATAAAGAGAACCTACAAAGCAGCAAGAAAGAAGCAACTCATCATGAATAAGAGATCCCCAGTAAGATAAACTGATTTGATTATGACGTGTCTAGGTGTGGACTTGCCTCAAGGTCCTCCTTTAACGTTTATTGTAGTTGGTGTCTAATGGTGATGAACTTTTTTCAGTTTTTGAATGTCTGAAAAGAGTCCTTATTTATTTTCCTTTTTGAAAATATTCTCACTGTGTGAAGAATTCTGGATTGATATACTTTCTAAAATTTTGGTGCTTTAAAGTAGTTTCTACACAGCCTTCTTGTTTCTTACAAGAAATCTGTCGTCCTGATCGTTTTTTCCTCTGTATATAATGTGTCATGTTTCTCTAGTTGTTTTAGGATTTTCTCTTTAGTACAAGTTTTAAAGCATTTGATTATGATGTGCATTGGTATATTTTTCATATTTCTTGTGTTTGTGGTCCAGTGATATTCTTAGATCTATGTGTTTATAGTTTCATCAAATTTGGAAGATTTTTGGCTATTATTTTAAAAATATGATTTTCAGCTTCTCTCACTCTTCTCCTTTGGCGATTCCAGTTACACACACACACAAACACACACACACACATATTATATATATATATATATGCCAATTCTTCACTTTTTAAAATATATTTTCTTTGTCTTTTATTTTGGATAATTTCTAAAGCTGTCTTTCATTAATAATACTTTTTTATGAAATGTCTAATCTGCTGCAATTGTCACCTAATATATTTTTCGACTCAGTTACTGTAGTTTTCACCTCTCTAAGTTTGATTTGGATTTTTCCATGTTTCTACTTAGCATTTTTCAGTTTTTCCTCTAGTGTTTTGAACATATGGGATATAGTTCTAGTAACAATTTCAAAGTCCTTGTCTATTATATCATCTATATCATTTTAGGATTGGTTTTATTATTCTGCCCATATGGATCATATTTTCCTGCTTATATGTAAGCCTTGTAATTTTATATTGGATGGGAGATGCTGTTAATTTACCTTATTATAATCCTGTATTTTTTCACGTTTATTTATCTTATAAAGGAAGGGCACACTTGACAGGTTTTCATCACACCAGGATTTGCACACCCCAGCTAACCAATATCATGGGCATGCACACACATGCCTAGGCTGTTTCAGTTTTGACCTGGGATCCAAACTCTGATCTTCAGGTGGCTCCAGCATTGCATAGTGGCATGTTACCACCCATGCCACTGCGGCTAGACCTCTGAAAAATATTTTTGAGCTCTGTTCTGGGATGTTGTTAAGGTATTCAGAAACAGTTTGATCATTCCTGGGCTTGCTTTTAAGTTTCATTCAGCAGAACCAGACATGAGTTTATTCTAGGCTTAATTTTTCCCCACTGCAGGAAAAAGGTGGTTTTTGGTAGATTAACTAATACTCCCTGAACTCTAAGTTTTTCCCTTTGGCTTTTGGAAGCAGGCACTATTTTTGCCTGTATATACTTTCTTAGAGGCACAGATCAGTTCCTTGGATCATTCTTTCCTCAGCCTTGGATAGTTTCCTCACATATAATTTATAGATCATTACTGTGCTAAAGAGCCAAGGAAACCTCCTACAAGTCTCTAGGGTTCTTCCTCTGTGTAGCTCTTTCCTCTTCAGAACGTTTTATTTTTTTTAAGAGTTATTTTATCTAACTTTATTTATTATGGTTTCATCAGAACAGAGACAGAGAAAGAGAGAGCAGAACTCTTACTCCACTTTCTCCACTCTGCCTCACTGCCTCTCCTTGTACCATGGCCTGGAAGCTTCTTTGAGCCATCAACTGGGGAACTCATAAGGCTCATCGTTTTTCTTCTTCTTTTTTGATATCATTTTCCTTTGTTGCCTGATGTCCAAGGTCTTCTTGAATGTTTTTGCTTTGAATATTTTACTCATTTTTGTTTCTTTGGTTGTTTTCAGCAAGAAAGTAAATTAGTCCTTTGTTATCTCAACTTCACTAGAATGAAAATCTGTTTAAAAATCCATTTTGGTATATGTTGTCTTCTCCATTTTCAGAGGCATTTGCTAAAATTCCTTTAACTCTGCAGTTTCTCTTTGAAGAGTAAATCTAAAAATAAACTTTTCTTTAAGAGCCTGAGAGATTACTCTAAAATTATTACAGTAGAAATTCATTTTCATATTTTAATATCAAGCCTTTAGTTTGATGATGGTATTTTCCACCTTCTATTTACTCATATTACTTTTTTTAAAAAAATGCCTTGTAAAGTCATTTCTAAAATTGGATCAGGGAATTATCTAGTAAGGGCCAAGAATTAAGATTTTGGTTTTATTGTAGTAAGAGAATAATATAATAATACTTATTTCTAAAGTAAAAATGTTGTTATCAATATTTTGACTGAAAAATGTTGTTATCAATATTTTCTACTTCAAAAAGTGAAGTCATGAGTACTTTTTAAATCTGTACAAGAATATACGTCCCAAAAAAGTGTCATTGTTTTACAGGTTTCCTTAAAGACCTAACAAACGTAAGACCATTTTTCATTATTCTAATTGTGTATACTTATACTTTCATTATTTTTTCCTTAGAAATGGCATATTCTCTTTTCTTTTAATTGTTTTTCTTTCACTGTACTAATAATTTCATAGTCCTAGTAATGACATTGAAGGACTTCCATGACTGGGTGTCTACCAATCATCTTGTACTTTCTGATTCACACAAATGCAGCATTCTGAGTTCCCCTTAGTCAGGCACACCTGACTGCCCCACCTCTCTGTTCTCTGCTGTTCTCCTGAGATGAACTCCTGTCCCCTTCCCATCGTGCACCATCTAGTCCTACCAGTCCTTAAAGAGCCAGGTCCAATACCAAATCCATGAAGCCTTTCCAAAGTTTCCCACAGACCCAACTAAACTTTCTCTTTGGAAATACTACTGCATTTTGTTTACACTTGTTTTTGTTTTTGGAGAGGCTTTTGCTATAGGGTGCATACACCCACCAGAAAGACAGAGAGACAGAAAGTGAGAAATCACGTCCCCCAGGGGGATCATCATGCCACAATCCCCTCTCATCCATTCTACTCTCGGTACCCTGGGCACACATGCACATGCAAGAAAGACAGAGAGACAGAAAGTGAGAAATCACGTCCCCCAGGGGGATCATCATGCCACAATCCCCTCTCTTCATTCTACTCTCGGTACCCTGGGCACACACGCACATGCACCCGGCATGGTTTAAGTCACTGGGTCCAGAACTCGAACCATGGTCAACCACATGGGAGTCCAGCAACACAGCCATTATGCCAACTGTTGATCCTTACACCTGTTTTTAACCCTGTTTTAGAGTCTTTTGTTTATTTCTATTTCTTATGCTTCTAGAACAGCAATTCTTCATCTACCTAATTCATCCAAAGAGCTTGTTAAAACAGACTGCTGAGATCCATCTACCCCATGAGGTTCTGGGGCCCAAGAATTGCTATCATGCTCTCAGCCAATGCTGACACTGCTGGTCTAAGGATCATGCTTTTAAAACCACAGGTCTAAACTAGATCCAATGTCTAGACCCCTTGGAAGTAGGGTCTATGTTTTATATCTCTTCCATTCCACTTGGTGTCTGGCACAGTGACTCACAAAGAGCTGTTTGATAGTACAACTTTATTAGAAATCCACTTCTGAACTTAAAAGGTGTATTATAGAAAATATCATGGCCCAGTCATGGTAGCGTGTGTTGATATTTCTACAGTGATGCCATGTAGGAGGCCCAGCAAGCCCTAAAATGCATGAACTTGTAGTTCCAGGGACTCCAGAGGCTGAAGCAGGTGGATTACAACATAGCAAGACTCTTTCTAAGGAAGAGGGAAGGAAAAAAGGAATTATCAATGTCCTAAATAAGCACTGCAGTTAGAACAAAGAATCTAACAGAAATGGAAGAAAAAGCACACAGTAGGTTGATAAGTCTGCCTGCTTCATCTGTGAATAAAGCAAAGTGGGCAAAGTATAAAACTGAGTGATATCCAACGTCATTAAATGTATCATAGTGTCTGATTAGTTATTTCCGTTATTGCACAAAGAAGGAACTTTTTCTCTTACCATAGCAGAGTTCTGGTTCTAATGATTAATAGGTTCAGTATCAGTGTTGTGTTAAGTACTAATTGGAAAAACTAATAGAATTAATGCCCCATTAAAAATGGCAGGTACAGGAGCAAGTAGAAGACATGAGGGTTAAAGCATTAGAATCCCACCCACATGGCTAACCACAGTTCGAGTCTTGGACCAGGTGGCCTGAAACTCACACTGGGTGTGTGTGCACATGTGCCAGAAATCTCCAAAGGAGAATAATGAAGAAGGGATTGCAGTATGGCCATACCCTCTGGGATCGGGGCCGGGGTGGGGGGGAATGTTGGGTGTTTCTCACTCTCTCTCTGTGTTTCTCTCACTCTCTCTGGTGAGCACACATGCTCTATGGCAAAAAACCTTTTAAAAAAATCAGATACAGAATTTAAAGCAACAACAAAGATTTTTTTCCTTGGGACAGTGGAGGCCGTGCAGCGTCACCGTTACTCGAGGAGAGGAGTCAGTAGAGGAAGTTGAGGTTAGAGAGGACCGGGAGGTACTTTGCTGTCTTCAAGGCACTTTGCTGTCTTCAATCGAAGTCGAGGGTATGAAAATGCAGAGCAATAAAACCTTTAATCTGGAGAAGCAAAACCACACTCCAAGGAAGCATCATCTGCATCACCACCACCAGCAGCACCAGCAGCAGCAACAAGAGCCACCGCCACCACCGATACCTGCAAATGGGCAACAGGCCAGCAGCCAAAACAAAGGCTTGACTACTGACCTGAAGAATTTTAGGAAACCAGGAGAGAAGACCTTCTCGCAGTGAAGCCATCTCACCAGGAGAGAAGACCTTCTCGCAGTGAAGCCGTCTCTTTGAGAAATACGGGAAGGCAGGTGAAGCCTTCATTCATAAGGACAAAGGTTTTGGCTTTATCTGCTTGGAAATGTGAACCCTCGCGGAGATCGGCAAAGTAGAACTGTTCAATATGCCACACCATGGAAAGCTGTGTGTGCGCTTTGCCTGCCATAGTGCATCCCTTACATTCCGAAACCTTCCTCAGCACACGTCCACGAACTGTTGGAAGAAGTCTTTCCTGTGTTTGGCCAGGCGGAAAGGACCGTTGTCATTGTGGATGATCGAGGAAGGCCCTCAGGAAAAGGCACTGTTGAGTTCTCAGGGAAGCCGGCTGCTCCAAAAACTCTGGACAGATGCAATGCAGGCTCCTTCCTGCTAACCACATTTTGTGGGCCTGTGACTGTGGAGCCCATGGACCAGTTAGATAATGAAGAAGGACTTTCAGAGAAGCTGGTTATAAAGAACCAGCAATTTCACAAGGAGCGAGAGCAGCCACCCAGACCTGCACAGCCTGGATCCTCTGAGTATGAGTATGCCATGCTGGAAGGCACTCGCTGAGATGGAGGAGCAGCAGCAGGACCAAGTGGACCGCAACATCAAGGAGGCTCTTGAGAAGCTGGAGATGGAGATGGAGGCTGCCCGCCATGAGCACCAGGTCATGCTAATGAGGTGGGATTTGATGAGGCACCAAGAAAAACTTCGGAGGATGGAAGAGCTGCACAGCCAAGAGGTGCAAAAATCAAAGCAACTGGAGCTCAGACCGGAGGAGGAACGCTGGCGCCGTGAGGAAGAGACTCGGCAGCAGCAGGAAGGAATGATGTGGTGGGGGCCAGAAGGATTCAGGGGAACCTTCCCTGATGTGAGAGAGCAAGAGATATGGATGGGTCAGATGGCTGTGGGAGGTGCCATGGTCATAAGCAACAGAGGCCCCACACCCCCTGCTCCTGTGCCAGCTAGTACCCCAGCTCCTCCAGGACCTGCCACTTTGATGCCGGATGGAACCTTGGGATTGACTCCACCGACAATTGAACGCTTTGGTCAAGCTGTTACAATGGAAGGAACTGGGGCAATTAGTAGAACTCCTGCATTCAATGGTGTAGCTCCTGGAGCTGAATTTGCTCCAAACAAACGTGCCAATACTAATAAAGATGCTGTGTCTAATTTCCTAAAACTCTTAAAAGGACCCTTTTTGGACCAGACAGAATTCTACCTGGAAAGATGTTAAGGATCCTTCCCAGTAGTTAAATACCACCCCTTCCCTGCCTGTACTGCTCTAGGGAGGCAGAGGGCAAGGGAGGGGTGGTATTTAACAAGTCAGTTCTGTGTGGTATGTTGTTTAATCAATCTCTGTGTGGCGCATTCCTAAGTATCAGATATGATTGTTGTGATTGTTGAGGGCCTGGGAGAACCATGGCAGAATGGATCCAGCTAAAGCCCCATTAATCTTGCTCATTCTGTTTTTGTCCATCATGTTATAGTTACTTTCTCAGCCACACTCCCTAACCCCTGTAACACAGTCACGTACACCACAAAATCCAAACATCCCTCAATGACCTTAGCCCCATTGCTCCATTTGCTCCCAGGTGAGAATTCAGGCAAATGTCCACAGAGGTCACAGCGTACATATGGTTCTGTTTTCCCATATATTACCCCTTTGTGTCCTAAGGCAGATGTGTTCTCTTAGAGATCTTTATTTTAGTATATCTTTAAAAAAAATCTTGTGTTAACTTGCCTCTATTTTTCCCCTGGGTAAGGACAATCCAGGAATGGCCCCTTTGTGTCTGAGATGTTGCTGTTCACAGCTTTTCTTGATAGACCTCGTACAGTCTTGGGGACAGGGTTGCTGTAATATGAAGGTCTGACAGTAGCTCTTAGCCTTGCCTATCTTAGGTAGTTACGCTGTGCATTTTTTTTTTTTATTGGTGTACCATGTTTGATTTGTTCTGATACCTTACATTTGGAGTTTTTTCTGAGAAATAGAACAGTAATGCAGCATCAAGTTACTAAAATACATTTTAAACCTTTTTAAAAAAATAAAATAAAACAACAAAAAGGCAGGAATGAGGTGCAAGACCTTGAGAAAGAAGCTTCCTGTCCCAGCTGTAGGACTGTCCTTCAATGCCTTGTGGACTTGGGTGTTCTCCTCTGTAGAATGGCTTTATTGATCATCATATCTGCTACAAAGGGTAAAATTCTCAAAACAATGCCTGGCATGCTGTCAGTATTTGTTTAAAATGAGCAAGTGGAGAATTTGCTTAGGTGAATTTAGGCTGTCAGTGACCATGATTTTCCTTCTGAAATTTAGAACAAATGTGACACTCGTGTTCTGGAAACAAAAGGATCTCAAAATAATACTGTGATTTCCCCAGGAATTTCTAGAGTTAATGGAAGTCAAAGGCAGATAACTTATAGGAAGAACATTGTAGACACCCTAAATTGCCCAGTGCTCATGTCTGTATATTCCCAGCCCTGTTTCTTACTCCCTGTAAGTAGCCTGAGTCTTCCGGGAACAGAAGCTAGAGCACCCTCATCTCTAAGTAGGACAAAAAAATCGCAGCTTCATCAATTTCCCCATCTCTGTGCAGATAGATTGGTATGCAATGGAATGGAGTTTGTTAAGTGATACTCTCTGGACCCTATGGTATTCTACATCCAAAGTTAGGGTGGTGGTTAATGTACATAAACAGGATAAAGAAAAGAAAATCCAACAAACAGCAGGCGATTTCTCAGCAACTTTCTCCCTCTTATAACAGGTTAACAATTCTATTGAGAATTCTGGAATTTATTATATGTCTTTGCTTTCATTTCTTATAAAAGCAAAGGGAATTACTCAACAGTACAGAACTAAAATAGTGCAAGAATTACTTAAAGCTGTGTTTATGCAGCTCAACTTGGGCCATGAGAAACAACTCAATCACACAGTCAAAGGCAGAGAACCTGTCCCAAATTGTGGATGAGAAGATCAGACAAAGGGGGCAAAAGAAAGAAAGATTTTACATCAGACTCAGCCTTGCGTTGCTTCTCACATCTGGCAGGCCTGAGATGTTTCCCAAGACTGAGACGTGCACATGGGACAGGCAGCCAGCCCTCACCTGAACATGGAACGTCTCTGCAACTGCGCACGTAGCCACAGTCTCTTCCTTTCACTTTTCCTTCCCTCCTCTAACTCCCCTTTCTTTCTTCCTTCACTGAGAGTCAACTCCAATTATGTGTTCCTTCTACAAACTAGTTACGGTAGAGATGTTCAAGCACACAGACATGAAGAGAAGCACTAATGAATCTCCATGTACCTATCACCCAGTTTCAAGTATCATCAACATTTTGCCAATCTAGTTGATTTATTTTCCACCCCTCACTCACGCTGTCGCCCAGTGATTTCCTGGAGCAAATTTAAGTAAATCCCAGGATTTCACCTTTAATGGTGTCATAGCTTTCTAATAGCTAACCATTAAAAAAATGTAACTTTAAAACCTTAAAAACCCTAACCAGAATAAGCTATCATACTTCCCAAAAATAATAATTTTTTTGACATAGTCTAATAGCCAGTTTGTTTTAAAATTTTTCCAATTTTCTCAAAAACAACTTTATGTAGTTGGTTTGCTCAAAGAGGCTCCAGGCAAAGTCTATACGGTACATCTGGCTGAGAGACCTCTTGAGCTCTTTCAATATGTGCCATTTCCCCTCCTCCTTTCTCGTTTTCACACCATGCATTTGGCCTGTTCGATTTCCCATGGTGTAGATACAGATGAATTGCAGTCCTGTGTGGAACTAACGCACTCCTTTGCTCTTGTATTTCCTATAAGCTGATGATCAAATTTAGAGGCTTGTTTAGACTCAAGTTTGAATTTTTTTTCCAATTTTATAATTTCTTATTTACATTTAAGTGTTATACATCTTTATGGCACACAGTGTGGCTTTTAAAGCATGTATACATTATGTGATAATCAAATCAAGGATATTACTGTATACATAATTTTCAACAAAGAACCGTATATTCTTGTGTCTATTAAATAATTTTTTCCTGATCTTCTCCCGCCCATCCTCCACTATTGTCCCCCCCTCATGAAGTCTCTGGTATTTACATTTGTCCTATTATTACATCTTCGAATCTTTCCATTTCTGTCACAGAGTGCAGATGTTCAGTATATATAGAGCAGATATACAGTGTTTGTCTTTCATAGTCTACCTTATTCCACTGGGCATTAAATCTCCTACGTTTGTTTCCTTTGTATCAAATAACAGTCCTGGTGTTCTTTATGGGTGACTAGTTTATTTCCTTCATGAGTGAAAGAGACAGACAAAGAGAAAGATAGAAAGCACCCATAATGGGATCCACTTCCAACCTCAGCGAGCCCTGGTTCACTGGCACGCATGTGCCCACAGTGCTTAGAGAGGTCTCGGACAGGAGCCAGAACCTTTCCATAAGAGCAACGCACTCTACCACTACGCCACCATCTCACCCTTCAGGTCTGACATGTTAGCATGAATATTCCATAGCGGGGCTGACTGTTCTGACTGAACCACAGGTTTCTGGTTGTCCCAGGATAGGACTTTGAGGTTGAGCATTTAAGAGGTGGGTTTGAAAGCAAAGGGCATGTGTTGGTCATGTCTCTGTGCTCACTGCCAAGCACAGCAACTGACCAGAGTGAGTCAGTCGATGCTTACCGAATGGAAGCAGTTGATAAAATCCAGACTTTCAGAACTTCAGATATGAATCTGCTCTTCTCAGTGGGGATGCCTCAAGTTTTATTAATATATATCTGAGCATTGTAAAAGTTCTATTTCATGATCTTTGCCAATTTTGATCATCTCACCGTGGCATTAGTCCTCATTGTTTCATCTTTTATTCTAAAAAAAAACAAAAAAAGCTTTTAAATTTTAGTGTTTTTTAGTAAGAAGTAATCCTCATATGAATTGTAAAAATGTCAAACAAAATATATGAAAACTTAATAATTTACTCATACAATTTAGACATATTTTAGAAACTGATATCTAGGGTATCTTCTCATGTCATCTTTCATGATTAATAGTCCCTATTTATTTGCAAAACTCGCCAATATGCCAAAGTTGTATTTGCTGGGAAGTTTACACATTTGGGAAAGTAGAACTTACTTTCTTTTCATTTTTAGGTTTTTGTGATAAGGCACCTATGCTCACCAAAGAGACAGAGACAGAGAAAGTGAGAAATCACTCCTCAGGGGGATGGCCACACTGCAATGCCTTGCCCTACGTTCTCTTCTCTCGATTTTGGACACATGCCCACATGCACCCGTTGTGATTTTTTCAAGCCGACAAGGTCCAGGGCTGGATCCATGGTTGGTCATGTGAGAATCCAGCATCTTAACCACCATGCCACCTACTAGACCCAATAAAACTTTCTTTTTTTTCATTTTTTAAATTTATTTTTACATTTTTCCACAGACATTTACCTTACTATCAAAAAATTTTAACTCATACTCCATAGTTCTTGACAGTTAATAAATAAGTTTCAAAAATTTTGAAATACTGAATTTAAAAGATAATGTTCAAAATATTTCTTATAATTTTGCATAATTTTGTTTGACTATAACAACAGAAACAGTATGGTTTTAAATATTTTTGAGAAAATATTTACATGTCAGCTACTCAAATTGTTGAAAAGCAAATGCCCCGCACACTAGTCACACACTAACCTTCTCAATTCAGATCCTCTCTGCCAGGCAGAACGATTTATGATACCACGCCATCTTTCTAAGAGCTTCTGTTGGCTTATTTGAGATCCACCTTAGTTCCATAGTTTTCTGATTAATCTTCAGATATGACATTCCAGTCAAAGCCCTGTCCAATAATGAGTATTTCTAATTTCTGATTCAATGCAACAAACATTATTCAACTTATGCAAAAAACCCTTTTGCCACAAAATAAGAATATTCCCAAATATTTTCCAATTCCAGAGGGGTCAGGAAGGAAGAAAAGTTTGTTTCCATTTAAAGAAAAAAAACAAGAAAAATATTTTAACATATTGCTGAACCCATCAACAACTCAAAAGAAAGTAAACTGTTTAAATTGGGAAAATAAAGTATAGTAAAAAAAATCAGTAATGATTTACTCAAAAGTCATAAAATTCTATTTCGCCAGTTCAGTCTTATGCTCAAACTCTCTTCTGCTGAATATGCAGCGTTGCTATGGTCCAATCTTTCCATTTAAATCCTGGAAGTGAACATTCTATGTTGTTATTGATATTTGTTGTTCCTAGCATTAAATTGGTCTTTTTCCTTGTTGCCTTTTGTTCTCTTATTTCTGTATGTATCTTTAGTTTTACTGGTTGAGCACTCCTTTCAGAACTTCTTGAAGAGTGTGTCTGCTACTGGCAAATTCTTTCATTCTTTCAGGTCTTGTTTATCTGAGAATGTTTTTATTCTTTATTTCCATATGAAAGATTATCTTACTGGGTATAGTATTCTAGGTTGAAACTGTTTTTCACTTAACACTTTGAATATATTTTCCCATTCTTTCCTTGTTCACATTGTTTCTGATGAGAGGTCTGAGGTTAGCCTGATAGGATAACCTTTATAAGTCTGTCTTGCTGATTTTAGTATATTGTCTTTGTCTGTAGATTTGGCCAGTCTGGCTATGATGTGTCTTCGAGAAGATCTTCTTGGGTTGATTCTATTAGGGGTTCTTTGTATTTCTTGGTTCTGGATATTTGAATGCCTCTCTAGATTTGGAAAGTTTTCTTCCAAGATTTCATGGAATATATTATCAATGCCTTTATTAGTTTCCTCACCTTCTGGGATATTCATTATCCAAATGTTTGGGCACTTAATGCTGTCCAGTATTTCTCGTATAGTACTCTCATTTTTGGGGTTATTTTCTCAGGTTTTTTGGTTGTTTTTTCTAGCTCAGAGATTTTGCTTTCGATACCCAAGATTTGATTTTCTGCATGGACTAATCTGCTTTTAATACTTTCAAGAGACATTTTTATTTCCTGAATGGCAGCCTTCATCTCTAATAGTTCATTTGATTCTTTTTTATGGTGTGTATTTCCTCTTTCAGATCATGAAAGAACTTCAGCACCTTCTGGAATTCATTGTCTCTTTTCTCTTGCATCTTCTGGAGTTCATTATCTCTCAGCTCTTGCATCTCGTTTAGTTTTGTCACTATGAATATTCTGAAGTCTTTATCAGACATTTCCATAAGTTCTACTGTACTGTCTGTGGATGATGAGGGATTGTTCTTTTCCCTTAGGGGAGAGATATTTTCTTGGTTTCTCATGTTTCTTGTGCCTCTACAGTTGTTTCTAGTCATTCTGTGACAAAATCTCTCTTCCACAGTGCTTAGTAATGCGGTATCAACAGTAAGATTAGGAGTTCAGATTTATAGAAAGAAATTTCTTCATTAAAGCAGGAGGTTCAATAAGTGTTAAGGATTTCAATGACTCTAAAAGTATTCAGATGCTTGGCTACTGTGCACCTAGGCCTATCTAGACATTCAGTGTGTAAACAGTGAAGCTTAGAGTAAGAAAGTAAGATTAAAAAATATAAGCAAAAAGAAAAAAAAGCTAGAAAAATACTACTGAAAAAGAGAAAAAATGAAAACAGCGCGGCATGCTAGCACGCCGCGTGAATGCACCAGGACACACCTTAGCTTTAAAATGGCTTCTGAAATTAACAAGTGAAAGAAAAGGTCCAAGCTGAGGAGAGGTGCTTGAAAAATTAAAAAAAAAAGAAAAAGTTAAAAATGTAAAGGGAGAGAGAGCGTGCGATAGACAGAGAGACAAACAGCAAGAGACAGAGAGAAGACAGAGGTTGTCTTACTTTGAATATTTTGGGAGTCTAGGAGATGGTTTTAAAGCATGGCTTCCCTGAACACACCAGGACACACCTCAGCTTTAAAATGGCTTCTTGTCTGAATATTTTGGGAGTGTATATAACACTTTCTTTTTAATTTAGTCATATATACATATTTTAAAATGTCAAACTTTTTTTAAAGATATCTTTAGCAAAGCTAAAATTGAGATCATTAAGCTCGCCCCTCCTCATTTTTTTCTACTTTTATAAAAAACGAAACAAAACAAAACAAAACAAAAACAAAAAAAACCTTGGAGATTGAAGCAGAAGCGTTAGGCCAAATATTAAGCAGGGACAGGAGTTGAGAGGTTTTTGCTATAGGGCGCATGTGCTCACCAGAAAGACGGAGAGATAGAAAGCGAGAAATCACCCCTGGGGGGATGGCCGCACTGCAATCCCTTCTCCTCCATTCTCCTCTCAGGATCTTGGGCATGCACGCACACACGCCCAGCATGAGTTTAAGCCACCGGGTCCGAGACTTGAAACCGCAGTCAACTGCATGGGAGTTCAGTGACATAGCCATTATCCTAACTGCTGGTCCCAGTTTTTTGTTTTTGTGCTTTTTTTAAAAATTGCCAATGGATGCCAACACTGTTGGAGATGGGGAAAAGCACACTCCCCATTGGTGTGTGGTCATGCCACAATCCTTTTTCCTATAGTTTCTCCATCCCATCAGGATTTGGGGTGTACACACACACGTGGTATGTTTTCAAGCTGCTAGGGACAGAATTCGAACTGAGGTTGGCCGTGTGGAAGCCAGCTTCCCATGCACAGAATTTACTGGTACACTACAGGGCTGGCACCAGAGTGGATTTTCTCTAGAACAATCTGAGGGGCACAGTGACCCTCAGACTGACAGAGGAGGAGATGGCATCCACAAAGCAAGAACAAGCAGAATGAAAGCATGCCATTATGGGAGAGCAGGCACGTATAAAAATCAGAAAATCTCAGAACGCGGACTAAATAGATAACATATTTAGCTAGCAAAAGAATTAGTAAGCTTTGAAAAATAGCAGTAAATCTCCTAGAACTGAGCAAAAATATAGATATGGAAATTAGTAAAAAATAAAAAAAGAGAGATGATATAAATTTAGATACCTAAAGTAGGTAATAAAGTGAGTATTGGAATAGTTGAAAACTAAGGTTTTTCTGGGTCAGTTGGTAGTGTGATGGCTGGGTGGCTGGGTCCCACATGGCCAACTGTGTGGTTCAAGTCTGGGACCCAGAGTTTTAAAAAATACACTGAATTGGGGCCGGCAAGTCGCGTGGTGGTTAAGGTCCTAGATTCCCACATGGCCAACTGCAGCTGAGTCCTGGACCTGGAGGCTTGCTTTCACACTCCAGCCCCCTCTCCCTGTCTCTCTAGTCAAATTGAAAATAATAATAATAAAATTATATAAGTAATTTTTTAGAAAGAAAAGAATAATACCCTGGGTACATGTGCAGGTATGCCTGAAATTCTAAAAGGAGGGAGAAATGGAGAAGGAGGGATTGCAGTATGACTATGCCCAATGCCCGATGGGGGTGCTTTCTCTCTCTCCCTCTCTCCCTCCAGTGAGTGCATGTACCCTGGCAAAACTTTTAAAAATAAAAATAAAACAAGCAAACCCTCCAGACCCCAAGATCTAGACAGGACAGGACAATCACAGGCACTTTCAGAAGCCATCTGCATTTGAGCTGAGAGCAGCCCCTTCCAGGGACTAGAGAAACTGAAGATGTTCTGCTCAGACTTCACCCTCCAAACACCAAGATCTAGACATGTGGGGCACCCTGTGTATTCTGTCTATCTCTGTTTCTCTCTAATTATTTTTCTTTTTTAATTTTTAAAGTAAAGTACTTCTTGGCTCTCTATCTTTCCTTTATCTTGCTAATTCTTATCTTTCTCCCTACCCACATAGAACAGGCAACCACAGGCCCTCTCAGAAACCATCTACATTTGAGCTGAGAGCAACTACACGGTTTTCATTTTTTGCTTTAAAAAAATTTTTGTTTTGGGAACCAGCAGTTAGCATAATGGCTATGTTGCTGGACTCCCACGTAGTCGACCGTGGTTCGCGTCCTGGACCTGGTGGCTTAGAACTCAAGCCGGGCGCGTGTGCATGCGTGCCCAAGATCCCGAGAGGAGAATGGAGGAGAAGGGATTGTGGCGTGACCATCCCCCCTGGGGGGTGATTTCTCGCTTTCTGTCTCTATGTCTCTCTCTGTCTGTCTGGCAAGCACACGCGCCCTATAGCGAAAACCTCTACAAAAAAAAAGAATTGTTTTTTTTTTTTCTTTTCTTTGTTTTCTTTTTCTTTTCTCTTTTCCACTTTGTTGCTAAGCCTCTACCCACTGAGTATCTAGACAGGGCTAGGTGCACAGTAGTCAAACTTCTGAATATTTTTAGGGCCCAGAGTAATCCTCAATTTTTACAGAATCTGGTACATGAAGGGAGAAAAACAGAACTGCAGAGAGATTGCAGATCACCTCCTCCTACACACCATTGAACACTCAGAAATTAGAAAAGACATATAATCCATCAGATGACCAGAAACCACTGTAGAATCACAAGAAATATGAGAAACCAAGAAAATATCTTCCCCCAAGGGAAAAGAATAACTCATCTTCATCCACAGACAGTAAAATGGAACTCATGGAAATGTCAGATAAAGAATTCAGAATATTCATAGTGACAAAGCTAACACAGATGCAAGAGAAAAGAGACAACAAACTCCAGAAGGTGCAGGAGAAAAGAGACAATGAGATCCAGGAGGTGAGGAAGTTCTTGCACAATCTGAAAGAGGAAATACACATCATAAAAATGAATCAAATGGAAATGTTAGAGATGAAGGCTGTAATTCAGGAAATCAAAACCTCTCTTGAAAGTATTAAAAGCCGAATAGATCATGCAGGAGATTGAATCTCAGATGTAAAAGACAGAACGTCTGACCTAGAAAAAGTCACCAAAAAGACTGAGGAAATAACCCAAAAGATGGGAACAACATACGGGAAAGCGTAGATACCATTAAATGCCCAAACATCCTGATAAATGGTATCACAGAAGGTGACTAAATTAATAAGAGCATTGATAATCTTATCCCATAAAATCATGGAAGAAAACTTTCCAAACCTAGAGAGGCATTCAAATATTCAGACCCAAGAAATACATAGAACCCTAAATAGAATCAACCCAAGAAGATCTTCTCCAAGGTACATCATAGTCAGATTGACCAAGATCACAGACAAAGACAAGATACTAAAATTGGCGAGAGAGAAACATCATGTTACTTACAAAGGCTATCCCATCAAGTGAACATTAGACCTCTTGTCAGAAACAATGTAAACAAGGAAAAAATGGGAACATACATTCAAAGTGTTAAGTGAAAAACAATTTCAACCAAGAATACTATACCTGGCAAGATTATCCTTCATATGGAAAGAAAAGACGAAAACATTCTCAAACAAAACATGAAATAATTTGCTGAAGGAAAAATGAAAGACAGGGAGAAATAAGAGTACAAAAAAAAAAAAAAAAAAACTACCAAGAAAATGACCAACTTAATAGTAGCAACAAGTCTGGAAAGACCAATAACATTAAATGTTAACTTCCAGAATTAAAATAGAAGATTGGACAACAGTAACACTGCAAATTCAACAGAAGAGAGATTAATTACACGAGACTGAACTGGTGAAATAGAACTTTATGACTTTTGATTGAAACATTACTGATTTTCTTCTAGCTTTCTCTTCCAGATTTAAGGATTTTTGTCTTCTCTTGAGCTGTTGATAGGTTCATCTACCTGCTGTTTAAACAGAATCCTAACCTTTTTACTGGCTTCAAGTCTTAAGCAAATTTTTCTTAACATTTTTCGATTTTGATTTAATAAAGCTAAAACTGCTTCTCTTGAAATTAAAAAATACATTAAAAATTACTTATTTAATGGGACCAGCAGTTGGTGTAATGGCTATATCACTGGACTCCCATGTAGTCAACCGTGATTCGAGTCCTGGACCCGGTGGCTTAAACTCATGCTGGGCACATGTGCGTGCGTGCCCAAGATCACAAGAGGAGAATGGAGGAGAAGGGATTGCGGCGTGGCCATCCTCCCTGGGGGGGGGATTTCTTGCTTTCTGTCTGTCTCTCTCTGTCTATCTTTTTTCTTTTTTCTTTTGTTTCTGACATCCTACCAGTTCTTTTATACAGTTCAACATACAAGGTGACAAGTAACAAGACAAGTGACGTTCCAGTGTGGGAGCTGCCATCTCCCTCTCCTGAGTGCTGATCCAGAGACTGCCGAAGCCAAGTGTTGGTCACGGGGAAAGCTGCTGTGGAGAGCTGCACTGATGGGAAGGGGAACGCTTCACTCCTTCACAATCTGAATGACATCGTCATCCTCCAGCGTCTGGTCTTTACCTACTTTGAGGATTGTGTTTCACAGACAGACCCCAAACCAGAGTGTATTTAAATTGTTTGATAAGATTTTTGTGAATCTTCATATGAAAGTACTCCACTGTGGTCCTGGAGCAAGGCAGCACCGCGGGGGACATGTAATCTGGGAACTGGCCTTTGGGTTTAGTGTAAATCCTCACTAGTTTCAGATAGCCCAGATCTTTTCCAACAGGTCATCAACATTTCAATGGTGATGGGCGGAGATGGGTACAGAGTGAGGCACCTTACAAATGATATCCAATTCCTCAACAGAGATCTGGTCGATTTTATTTAACACATAGACACAGTGGATATAAACTCTATTTCCTTCTACCACGTCAGCGAGGCCATCAGCAGTGCCATCGCTATGCAGAGTCCCATCAGCATTATGAATTTTGTATTCAGCCAGAACGCTTTTCACGGTTTCAGCATCCAGTTCACTTTGAGGGCAGGTGGCGGTAAGATTAATGCTTCCTTTGTCCTTCTTCTTAAAGCCAATGTTGGGGGGGGGGGGATTGACTGTCAAGTGAATGCCAAACCCTTCAAGCTCATTTTCAACTATCTTCTTATGTCCCAAGGGTTTCAGGACATCCAGGACAATCAGAATCAAGTTACAAGTTCAAGCCACGACAATGACTTGATAGCCTCTACCTTTTCCATCCTTGGCACCTTCAATAATACCTGGGAGATTCAGGAGCTGGAATTTGGCACCTTTGTATATGATGACACCAGGCACAGTGGTCAGAGTAGTGAACTCATAGGTTGCCACCTCGGAATACACCCCGCCAGGTTACTGAGCAGTGTAGACTTTCCCACAGAAGGAAAACCTACAAATGCACTTCAAGTGTCACCTGTCTTCACCACATCAAAACCTTCTCCTGTTCCACCACCACCACCACCACCTTTAGGAGTTATGAGTTCTCAAAGAAGTTTAGCAAGCATACTTTAAGAGGCCCTAGATGGTGTGCTGTGGCCTTGTTCTTTTGAGTTTGAGCCACCTTGGCTTTGATCTCTGCCATCTTCGCTAAGGTGCTGCTCATGGTGGCGAGTCCCCTAAGGGTGAAGTGGTCTCCACACTGAGTAGTCTCCCCTTACACACTTGCCAGCAGACCTGCCACGGCCACCCAGTGCTCTCTCTCTGTCTTTCTGGCAAGCGCAACCACCCTATAGCAAAAACCTCTCCCCCCCAAAAAAGAAAAATTACCTATTTAATGATCACACTAAGCTATATAGCCTCAGCTAGGTGCTACTTAATAGTGTGTTCATTCTACTCATTGAGTTTTATGACTAAAGTTAAGACATGTGTTCATAGATATGTAGATATCAGCTGCACTTGCTATTGAAAGTATTAGATTAATTAAGATCTTTTGTAAATTTTTTTTGGAGAGGTTTTTGCTATAGGGCGCATGCACTCGCTAAAAAGACAGAGACAGAAAGCAAGATACCACCCCCCGGGGGGTAACCACGCTGCAATCCCTCCCCTCCATTCTCCTCTCAGGATCTTGGGCATGCATGCACACGCGCCCGGAATTTAAACCACCGGGTCGGGTCCAGGACTCGAACCGTGGTCAACTATGTGGGAGTCTAGCGACATAGCCATTACGCCAACTGCTGGTCCCGATCTTTTGTAAATTAATAACATGTGAAAAAGAAAAAGAAAAACTGTGGTCCAGCCACAGAGGCACAAGCAGGGGGATACCACTGTGGAATGGTCGAGGCCCTATGGGAACCCAGATTTGGTTCCCAGGACAACCTAAACAGGCTAAGCACTATGGCCTGTCCCTGCAATCCTAGCTACCTAGGAGGCTGATGCAGGAAGGCTGATGATGCACCAGGACTCTGTCAGAAATGCCCCTCTCTCTCTCTTTCTCACTCTTATAAAAATTGGGTGAAGGGCAAATGGAAACTCTATACTAACTGTAATTCTTCTGTATATTTAAAATTATTTCAAAATAAAGATTAAAAAAAGGAAAAACTAAGATTTTTTTTTCCAAACTGTAAGGACATAGTTCTTAAATTGAAAAACCCTACCTAATGTTAAATAAATAACAATAATGATAACAAATTGCGAACCAGACCCATCATAGTAAAACTTCAGAGTTTAATGATAAAGAAAAATCTTGACATCTATAATGGGGGATAAAAGTAGTAGATAATTAAAAAGACACAACATTAGATAGAAAATGTATTTTTTACCAGATACAACAGATGCCAGAGTATATGCAAGTAAAATGTTTGTAATATTAATACAAAGAAAAACCGACTCAAGAATTCTATACTCAGCCAGAATGTCATTCAGGAGAGGGAATATGTAGCATGAATGTCTTACTCTCTTTCCTTCCAAAGGTCTCACTAAATAAGTGAAGGATTTTATAGCTATAAACTCACAATAAGTCATGTGCTTTTGTGAATTTTGCCTAAAAATTAAAATACTTACATTTCAACTTACTAGGAACATTTTTTTTTCATTCTGACTTCTCTCATCATCAGAAGCCTCCAGTAATTTTCTGTGGATGTGTGTTTCATTTTATTTTTGTAGTTTGCCATAGAGTGTGTGCACTCACTGGAGAGAGACAGAAAGAGAGAGAGAGAGAGAGAGAGGAAAAGTGAGAAATTACTCCGCAGCAGAGATGGCCACCCCACAATCTCTCTTCCTCCAGTCTCCTCTCAGGATTTTGGGCACACGCGCACACACAAACTGCTTAGTTTACCATGTGGGATTAAGCCCGTTAACGTTGGGCCACCTGCTAGCCCTAATGTCCTAATGTATTTTGTATTTTACTCCTTTTTTTTTTTTTTAAGGTTTTTGCCATAGGGCACATGTGCTTGCTAGAAAGAGACAGAGAGAGGGAAAGTGAGAAATCATCCCTGAGGGGGTGGAGGTGGGGGCAGGGGGATGGCCATAATGTAATCCCTTCTCCTTCATTCTACTCTCAGGATTTTGAGCATACATACACATGCATCCAGTATGATTTCCAAGTCACTGAGCCCAGGACTTGAACCACAGTCAAGTGGGAGTCCAGCTCCTTAATCACCAAACCACCTGCTGGCCCTGTGTTTCACTCTTAAATATGTGTAGAAAGCCTAAACATTTTGCCTAAAAATTAAAATACTTAAATTCCAACTTAGTAGGAACATTTTTTTTCATTCTGACTTCTCTCATCATCACAATGAAATCCTTCATTGTGAGATACAGAGACCAAAACAATCAGAAAAAAGAAATAGAGACAATGTAACAAGAATAAGAATGTTGGGAGAGACTACAATGAACAATGTTCAATGCAGGAAATATTGTATCTGTGAAATAAGGAACATGTTTTATTTCTTAAATAACCAGCAGAGAAAAACTAAAATGAATTAAATATAGTAGAAAAACATTTTCAATATCAGTAGAAAGTTTTTTTTTTTTTTTTGGAGAGATTTTCACTGTAGGGCGCGTGCGCTCGCCAGACAGACAGAGAGAGACATAGAGACAGAAAGCGAGAAATCACCCCCCCACGGGGGATGGTCACGCCGCAATCCCTTCTCCTCCATTCTCCTCTCGGGCTCTTGGGCACGCACGCACACGCGCCCGGCGTGAGTTTTAAGCCACCGGGTCCGGGACACGAACCGCAGTCGACTACGTGGGAGTCCAGCGACATAGCCATTACGCTAACTGCTGGTTCCCAGTAGAAAGTATTTTTTATTGCCTGTGTGTGTGTGTGTGTGTGTGCCAGAAAGAGAGACAAAGGAGAGAGAGAAAGCCCCCAATAGGGTGTGCTCATGCCTCAACCCTATTTTTTTTTTTTTTGAGAGGTTTTCACTATAGGGTGTGTGCACTCGCCAGACAGACAGAGAGAGACAGAGAGATAGAAAGCGAGAAATCACCCCCCAGGGGGGATGGTCACGCCGCAATCCCTTCTCCATTCTCCTCTCGGGATCTTGGGCACGCACGCACACGCACCCGGCGTGAGTTCTAAGCCACCGGGTCCAGGACGCAAACCGCAGTCGACTACGTGGGAGTCCAGCGACATAGCCATTACGCTAACTGCTGGTTCCCCCTCAACCCTATTTTTTCATTCCTCCTTCCAGTCAGGATTCTGAACTTCACCATTCTGACTGGGGTTAGGTTGTATCTCATTGTAGTTTGATCTGCATCTCCCTTACAATGAGGGATGTTGAGCATTTTTCACATGCTTTTTGGCTGGTAATGTATCTTCCTTAGAGAGTTGTTTATTCAGCTCATTTTCCCATCTTTTAATTGGGTTAATCATTTTCTTCTGGGTAAGTTGCTTGAGTTCCCTGTGTATTCTGGTTATCAGGCCCTTATTTGAGGAACAGTTAATAAAAATTATCTCCCATTCTGAGGGTGGTCAATTCACACTAATTACTGTGTCCTTTGTTGTGTGGAAACTCCTTAATCTGATGTAATCCCACCTGTCTATTTGGAGGATTATTGCCTGTGCTTTGGAGGTCTTAAGAGGTCTTCGCCTACCCCAATGTCTCCCAGAGTTTCCCCAGAGTTTTCCACCAGTAGTTTTATAGTTGTAGTCTTAGGTTTAGATCTTTGATCCACTTTGATTTGATTTTTGTTAATGGTGACAGAAGGACTCAGATTCATCTTTCTGCAGGTGGATACCCAGTTTTTCCAGCACCATTTGCTAAAGAGGTTTCCCTTTCCCCACTGAATTGACTGGTACCACTTGTCA
>NW_006159906.1:2256485-2271510 GCF_000334495.1 Tupaia belangeri chinensis | reverse complement strand
CTATTGGCATGCCTTGTATTTTCTCTTGTCTGATCACATTGGCTAGAATATCCAGTACTATATTGAATAGGAGCGGAGAGAGTGGGCAGCCTTGTCTTGTACCAGTTTTTAGTGGAAAAGCTTGAGTGTAATGTTAGCCGTAGGTTTTCCACTGAGTATAGTGTTAGCTGTAGGTTTTCCATTGAGTATAATGTTAGCCATAGGTTTTTCATAAATGGCTTTTAGCCTGCTGAGAAACAGTACTTCTATGCCAATTTTACTGAGTCTTGATCATAAACGCATGTTGTATTTTGTCAAATGCTTTTTCTGCATTGATTGATCATATGGTTTTTATCTTTCTTTCTGTTAATATGGTGTATTACATTTATGATTTAGCATATGTTGAACCACCTTGCATCCCTGGAATAAAACCTACCTGATCGTGATGAATAACTTTTTTTATATGGTGTTGAATGCAGTTAGCAAGTATCTTGTTGAGAATTTTTGCATCTACGTTCATCTATACTCAGGGATATAGGTCTGTCGTTTTCCTTTTTTGATGTATCCTTATCTGTTTTGGGAATGAGGCTTATGGAGACTTCATAGAATGAATTTGGAAGATTTCCCTTCTTTGGGATCTCTAGGAACAGTATGAGTAGAATGAGGGCTACCTCTTTAAAAGTTTTGTAAAATTCACCAGTGAAGCCATCGGGGCCTGGAGTTTCCATTGTTGGGAGGTTATTCATTACTGATTCACTCTCAGTTTTTGTAATATGTCTATTCAGGCTTTCTATGTCTTGCTGAGTCAATCTTGGTAGATTATATGTGTTCAGGAATTTATCCATCTCATCTAGGTTTTCTTTTCTGTTGGCATAGACTCGCTCATAGTATCCTCTAATGATGTTTTGTATTTCTGTTATGTCTATCATGTTGTCTGATTTGTTGTGAATTTGATTTATCTGGTCCCTTTCTCTCTCCTTCTTAATTAGTCTGGCTAATGGTATGTCAATCTTGTTTATCTTTTCAAAGAACCAGTTTTGCTTTCATTTATTTTCTGTATAGTTCACTTATTTTCTATTTCATTTACTTTTGCTCAAATCTTTATTATTTCTTTTCTCCCAGAGTTTTTTGGATTTTTTTGCTGTTGCTTTTCCAATTCTCTGAGGCATGATGTTAGATGATCCATTTGCCTTCTTTCCATCATCTTCTTATGTGCACTAATTGCTATAAACTTCCCTCTTATGACTGCTTTTGTAGTGTTCCAAAGATTATAGAAACTCGTGTCCTCATTGTCATTGGCTTCCATGAATCTTTGCATTTCAGTCTTAATTTCTTCAGTAGTTGCATAGTCATCCAGAATAGGCTATTTAGTTTCCATGTATTTGAGTATTTTTGAGAATTTCTCTTGAAAGTAAAGTCAAGCTTTGAATCTGTAGAGGCTTGCTTTGTGCCCTATCATGTGGTCAATCTTCAAAAAGGTTCCATGTGGGGGTGAGAAAAAAGCATATCTAGTGGTTTTCAGGTGAAAAGTTTTATAGATATCTGTTAAGTCCATTTGCTTTACGGTATCATTTAGATACTTTACCTCTTTACTTATTTGTCTAGATGATCTACCCAGAGGAGATAATGGGGTGTTGAGGAATACAACAATTAGTGTGTCGCAGTCTCTCTATCCTTTTAGATCTAACAGTCTTTCCTTCACATATCTGGGTGCTCCTGTGTTAGATGCATAGATACTTATTAATGCTATATCTTCTTGATGGATTAACCCTTTTACTACAATATAGTGCCCTTCTTTGTCTCTCTGAACAGTTTTTGTTTTAAAGCCTATCTTGTCAGAAATAAATACTGCTATTCCAGCTTTTTGTTGTTTTTGTTCCCATTTGCATAGAATACCTTTTTACAACCCTTCACTTTTTGTCTGTGTCTTTATCCATGAGATGCATTTCTTGTAGGCAACAGATAGAGGGTTTCTTGTTTCCTATCCATTCAGCCAGTCTGTGTCTCTTGATAGGAGAATTTAATCCATTAACATTCAATGTTATTATCGATATTTCCAGACTTGTCCTTCCCTTCAAGTTGGCCATTGTCTTGCATTCCCTTATTTCTGGCTGTTCGTTCTTAGTTTTCCTGGAACAGGACTCTCTTCAGAGTTTCTTGAAGGGCTGATCTGGTGTCGGCAAATTCTTTCAGGTTTTGTTTGTCTGAGAAGATTTTAATCTTTTTTTCCCATATGAAGGATAATCTTGCTGAATATAATAGTCTTGGTTGAAATTGTTTCTCTCTCTCTTTTTTGGAGAGGTTTTTGTTATAGGTTGTGTGCACTTGCCAGAAAGACAAGAGACAGAAAGCGAGAAATCACCCCCCTGGGGGAATGGCCACGCCGCAATCTCTTCTCCTCATTCTCCTCTTGGGATCTTGGGAACGTGCGCACAAGTTCCTGACGTGACTTTAAGCCACCAGATCTGGAACTCAAATTGCAGTCGACTACATGGGAGTCCAGGAACACAGCCATTACACCAACAACTGATCCCAAAACTGTTTCTCTCTTAACATTTTCAATATGTCTTCCCATTCTTTCCTCGTCTGCATTGTTTCTGTAGAAAGGTCCAGAGTTAGCCTGATGGGATGACCTTTATAAGTCACTTCTCGTTTCTCTCTTGCCAATTTTAGTATCTTGTCTTTATCTGTGGGCTTGGCCAGTCTCGCTAAGATGTGCCTTGGGAAAGATCCTCTTGGGCTGATTCTATTCAGAGTCCTTTGTATATTTTGGGTCTGGATGTATGAGTGCTTCTCTAGACTTGGGAAATTTTCTTCCAAAATTTCATGGAATAGATTTTCCATGCTATTATTAGTTTCTTCACCTTCTGGGGTACCAACTATTCAGATGTTTGGACATTTAGTGGAATCTAATATTTCTCGTATATTGTCCTCATGCTTTTTTGTTATTTTCTCTATCTTTTTGGTATTTTTTTCCTAGGTCAGAGGTTTTGTCATCTATGTCACATATTCAATCTTCAGCATGGTCTAATCGACTTTTAATACTTTCAAGAGAGTTTTTGATTTCCTGTATTATAGACTTCATCTCTGATAGTTCCATCTGATTCTTTCTTAAGAGTGTCCATTTCTTCTTTTATATCGTGGAAGGACTTCCTAATCTCCTGTAGCTCGCTGTCTCATTTCTGTTTCAATTTATGGAACTTTGTCACCATAAATGTTCTAAATTCTTTTTCTGACATTTTGGTAACATCTGTTTTTTCAAGAGATGGAGGGGAGTTATTGTGTTCTTTTGATGGAGACATATTTCCTGATTTATTCAGACCTGAAGCTCTTCTACTTCTAGCCATGGGGAGAGGTGTTCACTTTTAGATACCTTTTTTGGAGAATGTTTCTTTGACTGGGAACAAGTGTGCTTCTCTTTTGCTGTGGACTGATTGTGACGAAGTCTCTCTTCTGCTGTGTTTTACAATGTGGTCTGCACAGGAAGAGTCTTCTATTCAGGAATCTGAAGAACAGTCTTTTCTTTTTTGCAAGTAGTTAAGTAAAAGGGAGGACCCCAGGGAGACTCACAATACCAGGGTATTTGAAAATTGTGATTCTAGGCCTATCTAGTTCCTCGTGGTGCATGGAGGATTAGTAGGAGATGACGATATAAGACAAAAGAGAAGATAATATGAAAGAGAATAAAGAAAAGATTTTGCCAGGGGTCTGGAGATGGAAATGGGCTCTTCTGAAGAGCTGGGGTTGTCCTTGATGACAGAGAGAGATGGTCACTGGGGTTGGAGCAGCCAAAGCTGAGCTGGGGCAGGAAGGGCCCTGCCTCAGTGTCCCTTAGGCCAGGGGTCTGGAGATGGAAATAGGCCACACAAGGCAGGCTTTAAGCTTCTATGGCCAGGACCTGAATTATGGTTTGCCATATGGTATCCAGCTCCCCTAACCACTGTACTACAGGGCCAGCCCCAATTAGGTTTGAAGAGAACAGCAAGTCATCTCCCATAAAAGAGATAGAAAAATAATTTAAAAGATCAATCTAGGGGGACCAGCAGTTAGCGTAATGGCTATGTCGCTGAACTCCCATGTAGTAGACCATGGTCCGAATCCCAGACCTGGTGGCTTAAACTCATGTTGGGTGCGTGTGCATGCGTGCCCAAGATTCCAAGAGGGGAATGGAGGAGGAGGGATTGCAGTGTGGCCATCCTCCCTGGGGGGTGATTTCTCACTTTCTGTCTCTCTGTCTCTCTCTGCCTTTCTGGCGAGCACACACACCCTATAACAAAAACCCACCCCCCCCTCAAAAAAAAAGAGATCAATCTAGGTTATCCAATATATGAATAAAAGAAATTTTGAAGAGAACAGGGTAAATCAGGAATAAATTATAAAAAAGACATTCAAGAAAAATATTCATAACTGAAGGCTACATGTATAGGTGAAAATCCCCAGCGAAGGTACCACAGTGAATAAAACACACCCATGCTAATGGCTACTCTGCATCATTTTCAAGTCATATTCAAAAGACCAAGAATCAGAATAGCATCACCTTCTCAGCAGATATACCGTAAGCTAATAAATGATAGGGAATTGAGTTCTGATGTTTGAGAAAAATTATTAATTGTGAATTCTATGTCTAGCCAAATGATCAATTATACATAGGCTTGATTAGAGGCATTTTAACTATAAAGGACACAAGTAATTTGGTTCCTACCCAACCGTCCTCAAGATACTTATAAACCATACCACAAATATAATAAACAAAAGTGAATAACCAAAGTAAGAAAGAAGAGAGAGACGGGTGACTGGAAACAGGAGTTTTAACAGGAGAATGGTGAAGAAAATCTTAGTTGCCAGATAAAAACAAGAAAATGGAGAACATCAAGATGCAAACAGATAAACAACAAATTAAAATAAGGAATTATTTGACATGTCTAGTTTTGTGAAAATAGTACTAAAAGGTCTCTGAATATATGCAATTATTTGAAAGATATTGTATCTACACATTGATAGACAACTGTCCTCAGTGGAGGGAGAGGGAGGGAGAGGGAGGGAGAGGGAGAGAGAGAAAGGGAGAAATATGGGTCCATCAAGTAGCACAGAGGTCACTAGATCCCACATGACCAACTATGCAGCTTGAGTTCTGGACCTAGAGGCTTGAGAAACACACCAGATGCATGTGTATGCCCAAAATCCCAACAGGAGAATGGAGGAGAAGGGACTTCAGTGTGGCCATTCCCACTGGGAGAGATTTCTTACCCTCTCTCTCATCTAAAACAGTTGTATAGCAGATGCCCTGCCTAATGTGGTCATATCCCATGTCTGGTTAAATCAACACAGTGTTTATATCTCTTCGTGTTTATAGAGCTATCACTCGACACAGAACTAAATGTTTTTGTTTTTGTTTTTGCTACAGGACACTTAAGCTCACTGAACAGAGACAGAGAGAGAGGCAAAGTGAGAAATCACTCCCCAGGGAAGAAGGTCATGCTGCAATTCCTTCTCCTCCAGTTTCCTCTTAGGATTTTGGGCATGTATGTACATGCACCCAGCATATTTCTCAAGTCACCAGGTCCAGGATTTGAACAGGCAGTTAGTCATGTGGGATCCAGTGTCTTAACCATGCCACCTGCTGGTCCAAAATAAAATGCTTTTAACACAAGAAAATACATAATGAAAGACTATTAAAATTAAAAATTATTATAATAGCTAACTTTTTTTTCATATGACAATACCAAATGCCAGGATACAGAATAACTAGGACTCACACACTACTAGGTAAAATAAAAAATAGATAGAGTAAAAGTTATTCTTTTTTTTTTTTTTTTGGAGACTTTTTTTGCTATAGGGCGCATGCGCTCACCAGACAGACAGAGAGAGACATAGAGACAGAAAGTGAGAAATCACCCCCCATGGGGGATGGCCATGCCACAATCCCTTTTCCTCCATTCTCCTCTCGGGATCTTGGGCACGCACACACATGCGCCCGGCGTGAGTTTAAGCCACCGGGTCCAGGACTCAAACCGCGGTCAACTACGTGGGAGTCTAGCAACATAGCCATTACGTTAACTGCTGGTCCCTAGAGTAAAAGTTATTCTAAGACAGCTTGGTAGTTTCTTATAAAGACAAACACAGTAACCATATGGCCAGTCAATCCTAGTCCTTTGTTATTACCCCAAAGAAATGAAAATGTACAAAAATGCACAAAAATTTTCACACGAATGTTCATAGGAGCTTTATTTGTAACAACCAAGAATGGAAACAACCTAAATGTTCTTCAACAGGTGAACAGATAAACTATTACATATCTGCACGATGGAATAAATGAGAACAAATTAGTAATGTACGTAACAACACAGATGAATCTCTAAGGCATTTGCAAACAGAAAGAAGCAAATCTCAAAAGGTTGCTTACTTTATGATTCCTTTTTTGACATTCCAGGAAAAGCAAAACCAAAGCAATGGAGACAAGATCAACAGTTGCCAGGGATCAAGGGAGGGGAAGTTTGACTATAAAGGAGCAACATACAGGAGATTACTTTTTTTCATGTTTATGTATTATTTTCTTCTATGGGAGAGAGACAAAGAGAAAAAGAGACAGAAAATGGCATCACTGTATTTATTCAAGGTGCACACCCACACCCTCAGTAGATTCTTGCTGCAGTCCATCCCCAGCTTTGGACTGCTGGGATAATAATCAGGCATGTGCATGTCCAGAGTGCTCAGAGAAGCCTTGGGATTTGAACTGAGGATCTTTTCCATGTTAGTTCAATTGCATTACTGCTGCACAAACCTCTGGCTCTAGAGTTTCTTTTCAGATGGTGGAACTGTTCTGATTGTTCTGATTGTGGTGGTAGTTACAAGAATCTGTACATGTGTTGGGAACCAGCAGTTAGCATAATAGCTATGTCGCTGGACTCCCACGTAGTCGACTATGGTTCGCGTCCTGGACCCGGTGGCTTAAAACTCACGCCGGGGGGTGATTTCTTGCTTTCTGTCTCTCTGTCTCTGTCTGTCTGGCCTGTGCACGCGCCCTATAGCAAAAACCTCTCCAAAAAAAAAAAAAAAGAAAGAAAGAAAGAAAAACAAAAAAGAATCTGTACATGTGTTAAAACTCATAGACCTATAAACCCAAAAAAGGTCAACAGGCAAATTTTTAAAAGTAATTTTTAAATTAATTAAAATTAATTCATGCGTCTTGAGTGTGTGTGGCAATGAAAAGACAATACTAGATAATGAAACTTAAAATCAGGAATTGATTATCTCTTCCCTAATGACCTGGAATTCACAGACCAATCTGATGGCCAATCAATATCTAAAGTATTGGCTTGGACAGGAGCCTCCTGAAAGTTGTCTCCCCTGAAACATACACCACACTAAGTGCACGCTATAGACAGAACTGTTTCTTTTATCCTTTAAAGCTCACAAGTAGAAGAGGCAGCTTGTGTTAGAATTACTTTTTTAAAAAAGATTATCATAGTTAGATTTTGTTTATTTTACTTTCTTTTTCTTTTTTTTAACATTTAATCATTGTATGTCTTTACATCATACAATGTGGGTTCTCAAAGTATAAATGTGAAAAAACTCACAGATATTGCTGTTCACAATAACTTTCCATTCTTCTGTCTGTTAAATGTTTTTTTCCTGAGCTCCTCCCTCCCACCTCAACTGCCCACCCTCTCCTATACAGTCTCTAATATCTACACTTGCTATCTTTGCTATTGTATCTTGCAATCTTTCAATTTCTTCCAAAAGGTGCAAACATTTAGTATATATTGAGCAGGGACATCCAAAATCTGTTTTTCAATCTGGCTTGATTCACTTAGTATTCAGTCTTTGCGGGAAGCCATGCTCCAGCCAGAGTGGGTGCACAGGAAGGCGACACGGGTGAACAAAGTCAGGCTAAGACCTCAATGCCCCTTAGCATGTTCTCAGCTGGCTACAGCCAGAGTAAACTCAGGACTGCAGCCCTGATGGCCAGGAGTCATGCGTATTTATTATAGAAGGAGTTTTACAGGGCTAGGGTGGGTGAGGGGAAGTAAGTGAAAGATTTTACTCCAAAAGGTAAAGCATTCAAAGTATAGGAACAATAATCATAAGACATGACGTCTGTTTTGTTTGGGTATAAACAATCATAATTCTTAGAACGAGGAAGTCTATTTTTCGGGTGCATTCTCTTCTTAGATCTTGATTACCGGGAAGGGAGTTTGGATGAGAGGGCTCCCAGGAATCTTAGTAACCTCAGTCCCAGACCAGCTTGATCACTTTAGTCCCAGATTGGTTTGAGAACTTGAGCCCCAGGTCAGCTTTTGAAAACTTCAGCCTCAGGCTAGGGTGGCAGCAATTACAAGGGCCTAGAAATAAATCCTGTCTGGTTTAGTTAAGACAAGGTTAGTATAGGGAACCAGCAGTTGGCGTAATGGCTATGTTGCTGGACTCCCACGTAGTCGATCGCAGTTTGCATACCAGACCCGGTGGCTTATAACTCAGGCCAGGCACGTGTGCATGCGTGCCCAGGATCCTGAGAGGAGAGTGGAGGAGAAGGGATTGCGGCGTGACCATCCCCCTGGTGGGTGATTTCTCGCTTTCTGTCTCTATGTCTCTGTCTGTCTGGCAAGCGCATGCGCCCTATAGTGAAAACCTCTCAAAAAAAAAAAAAAAAAAAAGACAAGGTTAGTATATACTAAAGTGGAATACCTAAGTTATCTCTGAGGTAATCCCCAGCTAAGAGGGTGAGTCTAACGTCTACATGGGAAAGGAATGTGGTCTTGTGAGCAGCTTAATGACTGACCTAAAGGTTACTGTGTACTTGGGACTCTCTACGTGCTGCTCTATACAATGGCTGTGGCTTGGGGAATGGCAATCTTCATTTGTCCTGAGATTGAAGGTGGCTTATGGTCTTTGGGGTAACAGCACCTCATGGATGAGTCCCTGAGCCCCTCCCAGCTACTGAGATTGTTTTGCCAGTTTAGTAGCTTTAACCTAAACCTTCCTAATGCTTATTTATGTAATCCCCAGTAGGAGAAGTGAATGTAGCATTCTTTATTGATATTTTCCAGGAGGGTGGGGTGAGTCTAATGGGAGTAGTTCCCATTTGCAGCCGCCGCCTTAGTGGATCCGCATTTCTTCAGGTTTATTATAAAAGTTATAATAAGGCAGGGGGTGCCTTTATGGGGTACTGGGGTACGGCAATAGGGCCCATGGCAGAGAAATTGAGTGCAGGCCAATACAGCAACACAATGGAGGATCAGAACTCGAAAAACTGTTGACCTTGCAAACAGTTCTCCTCAGCCGAGTCCTTGCTCTTAGGCATGAGGGGCAGTTCTTTTACACTCAGCTTGTGTTAACTGCATGGTCCCAGCAAGTCTTCATATTCTTCTACTTTGTATCAAATAACAAAACCTTATTATTTTTTATGGCTGGGTAGTATTCCACAGTGTATATGTGCCAAATTTTTCATTACAGTTACCATAACAATAAAATGCTGAACAGTAAGGGATTGGGTCTGTCTGGTTGGTACTTCCACCAGCCAGCCAGGCCCTCTGCAGGTTCCAGGGCCAGAGAGGGGGGAACAAGGTTGTGAAGCTTCTTCCACAAACTCAGGCAAGGAACTGTGCAGCTCCCAGAAAAAGAATTAGGGCTGTTTGGCTGGTCCCTTTATATGCTGGCCAGGTCTTCTGTGGGTCCCAGAGCCAGAGAAAAACAGGGTGGCCAGGCCCAAGGGAGCATGTGATATGGGACTTTACCTACTACTTTATAATCTGCCATCTCTAGTCACAGCTCAGTCACATCAAAACTAGAAAATTTTGGAAACAGGAGGGAAACTTGTATGGAGCTAAAGTATGCAACAGAGAAATGCACAAATGTACAGCAGCAGAAGCCTACCCCAAATAAGTAGGAAGAAGTGAGTCCCTCCCTAGATGCCTAGAAAACAAAGCAGAGAGCCTCAAGAAATAGGAGAAAATAAGGAAGTATATCTCCCTCAAGAGAATACAGCAACTCCTCACTAACAATGGGGAAAACACACACACACACACACACACACACACACGCAAGAAATCACAGGAGTGACAGAAATAGAATTCAGAATACTCACAAAACAAAACTCAATAAGATACAAGAGAAGATGGACAACCAACTCCAGGAGATTAGATCATTCCATGACATGAAGAAGGAATTCCATAAAGAGATAGAGACCCTAAAAAATCAAACAGAATCAAACAGAACTTCTGGAGGTGAAGACTATAATACAAGAAATCAAAATCACTCTTGAAAGCATCAATAGCACATCAGACCACACAGAAGAAACAATTTCTGATCTGGAAGACAAAGTCTCTGACTTAATCATAAACATGAATAAGAATTTTAGAAAATGAGGATAATATACAGAAAATATTAGACACCATTAAACACCCAAATATCCATAAAATGGGAATTCCAGAAGGTGGAGAAGCTGGTAAAGGCATAGAAAACTTCGTTCATAAAATATTACCTGAAAACTTCTGAAATCTAGAGAAACAGTAACGACATACAAATGCAGGAAGCACAAAGAATTCCAAGAAGAATAAACATAAGGTAATCTTCTGCTTGGCATATCATAATTAGATTGGTAAAAATCAAAGACAAAGATTCCAAAAATGGCAAGAGAGAAGCATCAAATTGTATATAAAGGCTATTCTATCAGCCTAACATCAGATCGCTCAACTGAAACAATGCAGGCAAGGAAAGAACAGGAAGATATATTCAAAACTCTAAAAGAAAAATAATTTAAACCAAGAATACTATACCCAGCAATATTACTCTTTAGGGCTCTCAAGCAGAGTTGATCTCCAGCTTTAGGCTCCTGCCCAGTCAGGGAATCTGAGGCAGGGCTGAACATCAGCCCTAGTCCCAGACCCAGCTTCCAACCTCAGAGCTCTGCCTCATTTCAGCCAGAAAGGTCAGAGCAGCGCTCATCTCTCAAGCTGAGTCCATCTCCATCTGCAGCCCCCTGCCCAGTCAGGGAACCTGAGGCGGGGCTGAACATCAGCCCAGCCCCAACCCCAGCTACCAACCTCAGAGTCCCTCCTCCTCTCAGTCAGAAAGAAGGACTAGACAGGTCTAGAACTATAGTTTTCAGATATCTTAGCATCATGAGGCTCTCAGGGATCCTTGCTCAGCACTGAGCCACTAGCACAAAAGGACAAACTACTCTTGGGAAACATGAATAGAAAACTCCTCCCATTGCTAACCACAGCAGAAGAAAGACTTTGACACAGAAGCAATTTACAGCCAAAGGGAAGCAAACTAGCTCCCAGTTGCAAAGACATTCTCCAAAGAGTTATCCAAAAGTGCATATATCATCAAATGGCTAGAAGTCACAGAAGAGCCTCAAGTATGAAAACAAACAAACAAACAAACAAACAAACAAAAACAAGAAACACATCTCCATTGAAGGGACATAGTAACTCTCCTCCATATCTTGAAAAAGCAGAAGTTACCAAAATATGAGAGAAAGAATTCAGAACATTCATGATGACAAAACTATGAGATGGAACAGAAAAGAGACAATGAACTCCAGGAGATGAGGAAGTCCTTCCACGATTTGAAACAAGAAATAAATGGACACCGTAAGAAAGAATGAAATGGAACTGTTAGAGAGGAAGTCTGTAATACAGGAAATAAAAATGTCTCTCAAAAAGTGTTAAAAGCCAATTAGACCATGCTGAAGATTGAATCTCAGATGGAGAAGACAAAATCTCTGACCTAGAGAAAATTTAAAAAAAAAATGAGGATAATATATGAGAAATACTTGATTCCATTAAACATCCAAACATCTGGACAATTGGTATCATGGAAGGTGAAGAAACTAAGAAGGGCATTGAAAAATCTATTCCATGAAATCTTGGAAGAAAACTTTCCAAGTCTAGAGAAGCGGTCAAACAACCAGACCCAAGACATATACACAGGACCCCAAAAAGAATCAGCCCAAGAAGATCCTCTCCACTGCATATCACAGCCAGACTAAAAACCACAGATAAAGATGAGATACTAAAACTGGCAAGAGAGAAATGTCAAGTAACTTACAAAGGTTATCCCATCAAGCTAACACCAGACCTGTCAACGGAAACAATGCAAGCAAGGAAAGAATGGGAAAATATACTGAGAGTATTAAGAAAGAAACAATTTCAACCAAGATTATTATACCTGGCAAGATTATCCTTCGCATGGGAGAAAAAGATAAAAATCTTCTCAGACAAACAAAACCTGAAAGATTAAATTATCCAATCAAGAGACACAGATTGGCTGATTGGATTTTTAAAAAAGAAACCCTCAATCTGTTGCCTACAAGAAACACATCTCATGGATAAAGCCAAACATAGACCAAAAGTGAAGGGCTAGAAAAGACATTCCATACAAATGGAAATCAAAAAGAGCTAGAATCATGATACTGATTTCAGATAAAATAGGCTTTAAAACAAAAACAGTAAGAAGAGATTAAGAAGGGCATTATAGGGAACCAGCAGTTAGTGTAATGGCTATGTCGCTGGACTCCCACGTAGTTGACCACGGTTTGCGTCTGGGACCCGGTGGCTTAAAACTCACGCCAGGCGTGTGTGCGTGCGTGCCCAAAATCCCGAGAGGAGAATGGAGGAGAAGGGATTGCGGCGTAACCATCCCCCCTGGGGGGTGATTTCTCACTTTCTGTCTCTATGTCTCTCTCTCTGTCTGTCCGGCGAGCGCACGCGCCCTATAGCGAAAACCTCTCCGAATAAAAAAAAAAAAAGAGAAGGGCATTATATAGCAGTAAAAGGGCTAATTCATCAAGAAGATATAACACTTATAAATATCTATACCCCCAACTAAGGAGCAACCAAATATGTGAAGGAAAGATTGTTAGATCTAAAAGGAGAGATAGACTGAAACACACCCCGCCTATCTCCTTTGGATAGATCATCTAGACAAAAAATAAAGAGATACAAGATCTAAATGATATCGTATATCAATGGACTTAACAAACATCTAAGGAAACTTTCACCCAAAAACCATGAAATATACTTTTCTCTCACTCCCACAGGAAAACTTTTCAAAGACTGCCCACATGATAGGACACAAAACAGGTGTTTACAGATTCAAAGGCATAGAAACTATATCCAGCATCTCCTCCAACCATGATGGAATTAAACTTGATATGAATTTCTGGAAAACCCCTCAAAAATATACAAATACAAGGGACCAGCAGTTAGCGAAATGGCTATGTAGCTGGACTCCCATGTAGTCAACCACGGTTTGCATCCTGGACCCAGTAGCTTAAAACTCATGCCGGGCGCGTGTGCGTGCGTACCCAAGATCCCGAGAGCAGAATGGAGGAGAAGGGATTGCAGCATGGCCATCCCCCCCTGGGGGATGATTTCTCGCTTTCTGTCTCTCTGTATCTCTCTGTCTGTCGGGCGAGCACATGCATCCAATAGGAAAAACCTCTCAAAAAAAAATACACAAATACATGGAAACTAAATAACCTATTCTTGAATGGCTTCATAACTACTGAAGAAATTAAATCTAAAATAAAAATATTCATGGAAACCAATGATAATGAGTACATACATTTTCATAATCTATGGGACACAACAAAAGCAGTCCTATGGGGAGTTCATACCAATTAGTGCACACAAGAAAAAGATGGAAAGTTGGCAAGTGGATAACCTAACATCATGCCTCAGAGCATTGAAAAAGCAACAACAAAAAAATCCCAAAAAGTCAGGAGAAAAGAAATAATAAAGATACGAATGGAAATAAATGAAACAGAAAATAAACAAACTATACAGAAAATAAATGAAAGCAAAAGCTGGTTCTTGGAAAAGATAAACAAAATCAACACACCACTAGCTAGACTAATTAAGGAGAAGAGAGAAAGAGACCAGATAAATCAAATTTGCAATGAAGCAGGCATTATAACAACAGACATAATAGAAATGCAAAACATCATTAGAGGATACTATGAGTGATTACACACCAACAAACAAGAAAACCTGGATGAGATGGATATATTCCTGGATACATAAAATCTACTGAGATTTGAGTCAGCAGGACACAGAAAACCTGAAAAAGCCCATAACAAACAATGAGATTGAGTCAGTGATAAATAACTTTCCAACAAAGAAAAGCCCTGGTCTTGATGGCTTCACCTCTGAATTCTACAAAACTTTTAAAGAAGGGTTTACCCCCATTCTACTCAAGTTATTTCTGAAGATCCAAAAGGATAGAACACTCTCAAATTGATTCTGTGAAGTCTCCATCACCTTTATCCTTAAAACAGACAAGGACAGGACAAGGAAGGAAAACTATAGGCACCAATATCTCTAGTGAGTGTAGATACAAACGTTCTCAACAAGATACAATCAGGTATGCTTTATTCCAGGAATGCAAGGATGATTCAATATATGCAAAACCATAAAAGTAATACACTTTCTCTTTTTAACAGAAGGAAAGATAAAAACCATATGGTCTTATCAATTGATGCAGAAAAAGCATTTGATAAACTACAACATCCCTTCATGATCAAGACTCTTAGCAAAATTGGCACGGAAGAGTCATTCCTCAACGCAATAAAAGCTATCTATGAAAAACCCATAGCTAACATCATTCTAAATGTGGAAAAACTGAAAGTTTTTCCACCAAAACTGGTAGAAGACAAGGATGACCACTTTCTCCACTCCTTTTCAATACAGTACTGGAAGTCTTCACCAATGCAATCAGAAAAGAGAATAAAATAAAAGGCATTCAGATAGGAAGAGAAGAGGTAAAATTATCTCTATTTGCGGATGTCATGATAGAAGATCCAATGATATCAACAAATAAAATTCCTGGAAGTAATAAATGAATAAAGTTACAGGATACAAAATCAACACGCAAAACTCTGTATTATTTCTATAAATGAACAGCAAGAAGACTGAGACAGAACTGAAGTAAGTAATTCCATTTACCATAGCCACAAAAAGTATAAGATACCTAGAAATAAATATAACCAAAGAAGTCAAAGACCTCCACAAGGAAAACTATGAGAAGCTATTAAAAAAAA
>NW_006159906.1:2254399-2255921 GCF_000334495.1 Tupaia belangeri chinensis | reverse complement strand
TGATATGCATGGCATTCCTTCTGGAAAAAGATTTGTATAAAGTTACATGTGATTCAATGTAATATAAACAAGATTATGATAATTATAAATAAATTTTAAAAATAAAAACAAATAACTAAATAAATAATAAAGTTAAATAAAATAATTCTTTCAAAAAAAGAAATTGAAAATGACACAAAAAAAGTGGAAGGACATCCCATTTCCTGGATTGGAAGAATTAATTTAATCAAAATGGCAATTCTACCCAAATTAATCTATATATTTAATAAAATCACATTTTAAGTAGCAGAGACATTGTTCACAGATCTAGAAAATACAATCATAGAATTTGTCTGGAATTATAAAAGACCCCATATTACCAAAGTCATCCTGCACAAGAAGGGTGGAGTAGAAGGCATCTCACTCCCTGTCCCCAAAATATATTCCAAAGCTGTGATGATCAAAACAGCATGGTATTGGCACTGAAACAGACATGTGGACCAATGGAACAAAATAGAAACCCTAGAGATAAACCCCAAACAGCCAGCCAACTGATTTTTGACAAAGGGTCAAAATCTTTCACCTTTAACAAAAATCAACTCAAAATGGATCAAAGATCTGAACCTAGATCTCAAACTATAAAACTACCAGTGGAAAACACTGGGAAAACTCTGGGAGACATTGCAGTAGTGTTAAGTAAGACCCCTAAAGCACAGTCAATATTCCCAGAAGTAGACAAGTGGGATTATATCAGATTTAAAAGTTTCTGCACAGCAAAAGATACAGTAATTAGTGTGAAATGTCAATCCTTGGAATGGGAGAATATTTTTGTAAACTATGCTTTAGGTAAGGAACTGATATGAATACATAGGAAACTCAAGCGGCTAATCCCCCCACCCACCCAAGAAAACATCAACCCAATTAAAAGACAGGGAAATTATATGAAAAAAATATAAAAAGAAAGAAAAAACACTCTAAGGAATACATAGGAATAGCCAAAAGGCACATTAGGAAATGCTCAACATCCCTCATCATAAGGGAGAAGCAGATTCCGAAAACAAGGTTGAAGAACTTGCAACTTAAGAAGATGATAGTTACCAGCCCTGCATTACCTCAGGGGAAAACAAGAACTACTCTGCCATTCTTAAGGAAGCCAGATACCCAAGGACAATTCACACTGCAGATCCCCACAACACCATTCCTGGTAACTACAAGATGACTGCTGTGCCGCATCAGCTGATAATCATCCCTGCGTACCAGAACTGCTTTCCTGAAACTGCATTCCCTGGAGACTCACCTACACTTGCGGATCTGCAGGAGACCCTCCCTTAATCCAACCCTGAGTGGAGTTTATGCTCCCTATTGCCAAAAACTTTATGAGCTGATGGTTGGAACTCGTGGCCTCTCTCCCTTTACTTGTATGTATCACTTTTTCAGTAACTCTTCTGGAAGACAACTGTATATAGCAGGGATATTGTAATGGGAGAGTGAGACAGGGCAGAGGGACAAACATAGGAAAAAAAATTTAAAAAAAGAGGAAGAG
>NW_006159906.1:2250847-2253329 GCF_000334495.1 Tupaia belangeri chinensis | reverse complement strand
AAACCACAATGAGAACCACCTAACCCCAGTTAGAATGACTAAGATTATAAAAACAATAAATGATAAGTGCTGGCAGAGATGTGGTGAAAGGAGAACTCTCCTACACTGCTGGTGGGAATGTAAATTGGTCCAGCCACTGTGGACAACAATATTGAGATTCTTCAAAGATATACAAATAGAAATATTAGATGATCTAGCAATCTCACTCCTGGGTATCTACCCGAAGGTCAGGAGAATGTTTAGTCAGAAAAGTGTGCATATCAATGTTTACTGTGGCATTATTCACAATTGCTAAGACATGGAACCAACCAAAATGTCCATGAACAGATGAACAGATTGAAAAAGTGTGGCACATATACTCTATGGAATACTACTCAGCCATAAAAAAAAGGAAAAAGAAAACAAGAAGACCCTGTCTTTTGACAGAAAGCAGGCAAATGTGAAAGATTTAATGCTGAGTGAAGCAAGCTAGGCTATGAAGGAGAGACATTGTATGTCTCCACTTAACATGTACCGACTATCCACACTTGATGGCTGAAACTGAAAGACTAGAAAATATAGAAATGTAGAAATTGGTCATAGATACCAGATACAGTATGGGAAGGGGGTAAAAGGGAGAGGAAAGTGTAAGAAAAGACATTAAGGAGAAAAATAGAGAGGCAAGACATTTATGGGAAACAGAAATGGATTATTATCTGTTGATGATGATGTGTACAGTATCCACAACTAACTGGTGTGAAAGGTATTCATGCTGAAAAATTCACTTTAGAAGTTAAGTGATGTAGGGAACCAGCAGTTAGCGTAATGGCTATGTCGCTGGACTCCCATGTAGTCGACCGCGGTTCGCGTCTTGGACCCGGTGGCTTAAATCTCACGCCGGGCGCGTGTGCGTGCGTGCCCAAGATCCCAAGAGGAGAGTGGAGGAGAAGGGATTGCGGCGTGACCATCCTCCCTGGGGGGTGATTTCTCGCTTTCTGTCTCTATGTCTCTGTCTGTCTGGCGAGCGCACGCGCCCTATAGCGAAAACCTCTCCAAAAAAAAAAAAGAAGTTAAGTGATGTATAGTGATTGTATAAAAGCAATTAAAATAAAATATATTATAAAAGAAAAATAAATGACTAAAAATTTGACTTTATCCTAAACACACACACACACACAAAATCCACATGATCAAAAGTTACATGGAATAAATATATTTTCCAATGGAAACTGTATCTACAAAATCTGAGGGGGAGGGGATATAAATGATAAAGTAAATGCTAGAAACTTAAAAATGGGTATTTTTCACTAAATATTCATTTAAACTTCTGGTGTACAAAATCTTAAAATGTTATGGAGAAAATCTGAACAATATTCACCAAATGATAAAAGTTAACTTTCAGTCATGTACTCTTAAGAAATATTTACTTTTTCTTTATACATTTCTGCTATAAAAGGTTTTTTTTTGTGTGTGTGTGAGGTTTTCGCTATAGGGCACATGCGCTCGCCAGACAGAGAGAGAGAAACAGAGAGACAGAAAGTGAGAAATCACTCACTGGGGGGATGGTCACGTCACAATCCCTTCTCCTCCATTCTCCTCTCGGGATCTTGGGCACACACGCACATGCACCCAGTGTGAGTTTTAAGCCACCGGGTCCGGGACACGAACCACGGTCGACTACGCGGGAGTCCAGCAACATAGCCATTACGCTAACTGCTGGTTCCCAAAAGTTTTTAAAATTATAAAATATTGTAAAAAAAATAAAGCCAAAGTTGACAATTTTCAAAAAAACAATTATCCTTCAAATGAAAAGAAAAATAAAAATATTCTCAGGTAAACAAAAACTTGAAGAATTAACCCAAACTAGGCCAGCTCTTCAAGAAATACTGAAGGTCATACTATATCAGGAAACTAAAGAGAGACAAACAGAAATAGAATACAAAACAACTCAGAAAATACCTAACAAAATGGGACCAGCAGTTGGAGTAATGGCTATATCCCTGGACTCCCATGTAGTCAACCGCAGTTTGAGTCCTGGACTCGGTAGCTTAAACTCACACCGGGCTCGTGTGCAACAGGGGCTCCCACGTGTCCATCCCCCCCTGGTGGGGGGGGGGGGGTGATTTCTCCCTTTCTGTCTCTCTGTCTCTCTCTGTCTTTCTCTGTCTTTCTGATGAGCGCAGCACATACCCTATATCAAAAACCTCCCCCCAGCCCCTGCCAAAAAAATGGTTAACAAAATGACAGGGATAAGTCCACAGATATCAATAATACTATTAAATGTTAATGGAGGGAACCAGCAGTTAGCGTAATGGCTATGTCGCTGGACTCCCACGTAGTCGACCGTGGGTTGTGTCCCGGACCCGGTGGCTTAAAACTCACGCCAGGCATGTGTGTGTGCGTGCCCAAGATCCCAAGAGGGGAATGGAGGAGAAGGGATTGTGGCATGACCATCCCCCCTGGGGGGTGATTTCTCGCTTTCTGTCTCTATGTCTCTCTCTGT
>NW_006159906.1:2248007-2249415 GCF_000334495.1 Tupaia belangeri chinensis | reverse complement strand
TGCCTCTGTCTGTCTGTCTGTCTGGCGAGCCCACGTGCCCTATAGCAAAAACCTCTTCAAAAAAAGAAGAAATGTTAATGGATTAAATTTTCCAATCAAAAGATACAGACTAGCTGGATTAATAAAAACAAAACCAAAACAAAAAAACAAAAAACAGGAGGCCTCTATCTACAGCTTATAAAAAACACACTTCTCTGATAAAGACATACATGGACTGAAAGAGATGGGCTGGAAATAGATAGTTCATGTAAACAAAAACCAAGGAAAGGCCAAAATTGTGATATTTATATCAGAAAAAAATAGGCTTGAAGACAAAACCTGTAAGAAGGGACAAAAAAAGACTTTATATAGTAGTAAAATGCCAAATCCACCAAAAAAGACCTAACTCTTAGAAATGTCCATGCACTTAACACTGAAGCACCCAAATTGTGAAAGAAACGCTGCTAGAACTAAAGGCAGAGATGGACTAATCATTGAGGACCTCAACATTCCACTCTCTCCTCTGGTTAGATCATCTAGACAAAGAGAATAAGCAAAGAGATTGAATGTATATACAAAAATAAATAAATTTTTTAAAAAGGATGGAAAAAAAAGCAGAAGTATACAAGACATAAGAAATGGAAAATTACTTGTTGATAACACGCATGTTGATGGGCTTGATTGAGCCAATATACAGTGTATTTTGGATGTAAAATTCATTTTGTATGCTGTAATGATGTATAGTGAATTAATGTAGAAAAAATTTAAAGAAAAGAAAAAAATAAAATTTAAAAAATTTTAAAAAAAGAAACAAGGGAAAAAATATATACATGAAACTAGAAATGGAAAATTATTGACAATAACATGTATGATTAAGCCACTATGCAGTATATTCTGGATGGGAAATCACGTTTTGTATGCCATGACGATGCTCAGTGAATGAATGTAAAATTAATTAATTAATTAAGTAAGTAAGTAAAAATTTTAAAAAATAAATAAAAGGAGAGATAGTCTGCCAAAAAAAAAGAATAAGCAAAGAAATATAGGATCTAAATGAGACTATGAACCATATGGACTTGACAGACATCTATAGAAAATTTCATCCAGCAGCCACAAAATACACATTTTACCCACTCCCACATGGAACATTTCCAAAGATCAACCAAATGACAGGACACAAAGCAAGCCTTTACAAATTCAAAGGTATAGAAATGTAATCTGGCATTTTTCCAGACCACAATGGAATTAAATAGAAATCAACGTCAGAAAGAACTCTAAAAATACAGAAACACATTGGTAAACAACCTATTCCTGAATGACTTCATAACCACTGACAAAATTAAGACTGAAATCAAAGATTCATAGAAACCAATGATAACAAAAACATGAGTTTCCAAAACTTATAAGACAGAGCAAAAGCAGTCGTAAA
>NW_006159906.1:2242399-2247705 GCF_000334495.1 Tupaia belangeri chinensis | reverse complement strand
ATGCGCCCTATAGGAAAAACCTCTCAAAAAAAAAAAAAAGGTGGCAAATAGAAAACCTAACAACACATCTCAGAAAACAAACAAAATAAAAAACAAAAATCAAGAAAAAAGAAATAAAAAGATTCAAGCAAAAGTAAGTGAAATAGAGAATAAAATATATGTACAGAAAATAAATGAAACCAAATGCTGTTTCTTTGAGAAGATACAAAAATTGACACACCATTAGTTAGACTAGAACAGAGAAAGAAACCAATAAATCAAATCAGCAATGAAATAGGTGATACTACAACCAATATAACATAAATACAAAAGATCATGAGAGAATATTATGAGCCAACAAACTAAACAAACAAACTAAATATTATAGGCCAATGAATAAAAAAACCTAGATGAGATGGCCAAGTTTCCGGACATATATTATCTACCAAGATTAAACCAGGAAAAAATAGAAAGCCTCAACAGATCAGTAACAATGAGATTGAATTAGTGATAGTCTCCCAATAAAGGAGAGGCCAGCTTCCAATGGCTTCATTTCTGAATACCACAAAACATTTAAAAAAGAGTTAACCCTAATTTTCCTCAAAGTATTTATAAAGAATCAAAAGGAGGAGACAGCAGGCGGCATTGTAATTAAGGGCACTGGAATCCCACATGGCCGACAGCGGTTCAAGTCCCAGACCTGGCGGCTTGCTTTCTCATTTTCCCTAGCTCTCTCTCGCTCTTTCTCTCTCTGGTCAAATTTAAATAAATAAATAAACTTAAATAAAATACTTCTTTTAAAAAAAGAACCAAAAGTAAGGAACTCTACCAAATTTATTCTACAAAGTCTCCAATATCCTCATTCCCCAAACAGACAAGGATATAACAAAAAAGAAAACTACAGGTCAATATTCTTTATGAACACAGATGCAAAAATTCTCAATAAGATACTAGGGAATTGAATCCAACAACACACTACAAAGATCATACACTATGACCAGATAGGTTTATTGCAGGATACAAGCGTGGTTCAACATACACAAAACAATCAATGTAATACATCACATTAATCAAAGGAATGTTAAAAACCATATGATGGGGACCAGCAGTTGGTGCAATGGCTACGTCACTGGACTCCCATGTCATTGACAGCATTTCGAGTCCTGGACCTGGTGGCTTAAAATCACACCAGGTGCATGTGCATGAATGCCCGAGATCCTGAGAGGAGAATGGAAAAGGGATTGGGCATGGCCATTCCGCCTGGGGTGATTTCTCGCTTTCTGTCTCTCTCTTTCTGGCAAACACATATGTCTTATAGCAAAAAAAAAAAAAAAAAAAACCACCACCACCACCAACAAAAAATCTCTCCAAGAAAATATGATCATATCAATTGACACAGAAAAAGCATTCAATAAAATAATACAACATCCCTTCATGATTAAGACTCTCAGCAAAACTGCCATAGAAGGGACATTCCTCACAACAATAAAAACGGTATATGACAAAACAATAGCTGACATCAAACTGAATAGAGAAAGAAGAAGTGAAATTATCTCTTTTTTGCAGATGACATGATGATATACATAGAAAACTTAAAGAATCCATAAAAGTACTCCTGGAACTGATAAACACATGTGGTAAAATGACAGGGATACAATGTCAACATAGGAGACTCTATAGCATTTTTATACACCCATCTCTTTTAGACTGAAACAGAATTGAAGAAAGCAATCCCATTTACAATAGCCACACACACACACAAATAAGATACCTAGGAATAAACCTAGTCAAGAAAGTGAAAGACCTTTAGGGAAAAAAAAATATGAAAAACTGAAAAAAGAAATTGAAAATGATATACAAAAGTGGAAAGACATCCCATGTTCCTTGACTGGAAGAATTAATACAATCAAAATATCAATCTTACCTAAATTAATCTGCAAATTCAATGCAATTCAATCAAATTTCCAGAGATATTTTCACAGAGAAAGAAAAAAAAAAAAACGTAAAATTTATTTGGAATAATGAAAGACTTCATATCACCAAGAGAATACTATGCAAAAGAATAAATTAGGAAACATCTCACTTCCTGACCTAAAATTATATTGTAAATCTTTGATAATCAAAACAGCACAGTATTGGCATAAAAAGAGGCATGTAGACTAATAGAACAGAATAGAGACCCCAGAAATAAACACCAAAACATATAGCCAATTAATTTTTGACAAAGGGCACAAGACATGGGGCAAAGAAATTCTCTAACAAATGGTGCTGGAAAAAATAGATATTCATCTTCTGAAAAATGAAGCTAGATCTCTATCACCATTAACAAAAATCAACTCAAAACAGATCAAAAATCTACACATAAAACCTCAAACTAGAGGCCTGCAGGTAGCATAGTGGTTAAGCACTGAACTCCCACATGGTCAGCCATGGTTCAAATCCTGGTTTGGCAGCTTGAAACATGCCAAGCATGTGTGAGCATGTGCCCAAAATCCCAAGAGGAAAATGGAGAAGGGATTGCAGCATGGCCATCATTTCTCACTTTTTGTCTCTCTCTATTTCTCTCTCTCTCTGGCAAGTGCATGTGCCCTATAACAAAAATCCCTCAAAAAAAAAAGGAAAAAAAAAAAACTCTAAACTATAAAACTACTGGTGGAAAACACAGGGAAAACTCTTGGAGACACTGGAGTATGAAAAGACTTCTTAAATAAGACTCCCAAAGCACAGATATTAATGGCAAAAATAAGCAAATGGGACCAAATCATGCTAAAAATCTGTACAGCAAAAGAAACAGTAATTAGAGTGAGGAAATGACTTTCAGAATTGGAGAATATATTTGCAAACTATGCCTCAGATAAGGGACTGTGATAATCAGAGTATATGGGGAACTCAAGCAGCTTACCCACAAAAAATTAAGTAAATGAGCTGAACGGACAACTCTTTAAGGAAGACATATGAACACCCAAAAAGCTTATAAAAAATGCTCAACATCTTTTATCATAAGGAAAATGCAAATAAAACCACAACGAAATACCATTTAAGCCCAGTCAGAATGGCTAAGATTGAAAATATACAGAATGAGGAAGGCTTTGCAGCAAAGACCTGTGCCTCATCCCCTTCCCGACTTACCTTTGAACTTTCAGGTGTGTCGATTGAGACTTTGAGAAGACCTTGTGCCCCTTCCACAGCATCCAAACATCCATTCCAGCCAAGGGCCTTGCCATAAGGCAGGCCACGTGTAGCCGGAAGTCTGTGAGGTAGAGACCGGGGTTTGAACTCTCAGGTGGGTTGATTGGAACTTTGAGAAGATCTTGTGCTCCTTCCTGTCCCATCTGGACATCCCATTCCAACACAGGGAGACTGAGCTGCAAAGAGACTATGGCTTATCTCTTGCCACACACTTCTGAATTCCAAGACTTTAGCATTTTCTGATCCCTTCTGCCTTCCTGGTTTAAAGCTCAGCAGCTCAGTCACAGACACACCTGTTCTCTAGAAAGGGGAGGACTTTGAATCATCTAAGACTAGTGACAATGGTGCAGGTTGCTGGTGAGCATCAGGGAGATAGGGGAGCAGAGAGACTACCAATCACCTATTTCCGCACACTTTTGAACACTCAGAATTAACTTAAAGAATTTAGGAAGGAACATATAAATTATGAGATGACTACAAACCATTGCAGAGGCACAAGAAATATGAGCAACCAAGAAAATAGCTCTCCCTCAAGGGAAAACATCAATTCCTCATCATCCACAGACAACACAATGGAACTCTTAAAAATGTCAGATAAACAATTCAGAATATTTATAGTGATAAAACTAAATGAGATGCAAGTGAAAAGAGACTATGAGCTCCAGGATATGAGGAAGTCCTTTCACAGTTTGAAAGAAGAAATAGACACCATAAAAAAGAATCAAATGACATGTATGGGACAAAGAAATTGATTATTATCTGTTGATGATAGTGTGTATAGTATTCCAAACCGGACTGGTGATAAATGTATTCATGTTGGAAAATTTACTTTACAAGCTAAGTGATGTATAGTGATGGAATGTATAAAAGAAATTAAAATAAAATATGTTAAATATATTTTAAATACATACATATATATGTAAGGTATGGATAGATAGATATAGATAGATAGATAGATAGATAGATAGATAGATAGATAGATAGATAGATAGATAGAGATAGATAGATATACCTTACATACTTCTATAAAAAAAGAATCAAACAGAATTGTTAGAAATGAAGTCTGTGATACAGAAAATTAACTCCCCCCACCCCGGCAACAAGTATTAAAAGCAAATTAGATCATGCAGAGATTGAATATTGGATGTAGAAGACAAAACCTCTGACCTAGAAATAATTATCAAAAAGACTGAGAAAATAACCAAGAAAAATGAGGACAATATATGAAAAATATTAGATACCATTAAGTGCACAAACATCCATCCAGATAATTGGTATCCCAGAAGGTAAAGAAAATAAGGGCATTGAAAATCTATTCCATGAAATCCTGGAAGAAAATTTTTCAGACCTAGAGAGGCATAAAAATATCCAGACCTAAGATATCAAAGGACCCCAAATAGAATCAACCTAAGAAGATCTTTTCCAAGGCACATCAAAGTCAGATTAGCCAAAACCACAGACAAAGACAAGATACTAAAATTGGCAAGAGAGAAACATCAAGTTACTTATACAGGTTATCCCATCAGGTTAACATTGGACCTTTCATCAGAAACAATGCAGGTAAGAAAAGCATGGGGAAATACAGTCAAAGTGTTAAATGGAAAAACAGTTTCAACCAAGATTACTATACCTAGCAAGATTATTCTCTATATGGGAAAAAAAGATTTAAAACAGTCTCAGATAAACAAAAACTGAAAGAATTTATCAACTCCAGACCAGCTCTTAAAGAAGTTCTGAAGGGAGCACTACACCAGAAAAACTAAAGTCAAACAAACAGATACAAGACAACAAAAAACAACCAAGAAAATGGCTAAGTGATAGGAACATGTCTGGAAATATCAATAATAACATTGAACCTTAATGGATTAAATACTCTGATCAAGAGACACAGACTGGGAACCAGCAGTTAGCGAAATGGCTATGTCGCTGGACTCCCACGTAGTCGACCGCGGTTCGCGTCCCGGACCCGGTGGCTTAAAACTCATGCCGGGCGCGTGTGCGTGCGTGCCCAAGATCCCGGGAGGAGAAAGGAGGAGAAGGGATTGCGGCGTGACCATCCCCCCTGGGGGGTGATTTCTCGCTTTCTGTCTCTATGTCTCTCTCTGTCTGTCTGGCGAGCGCAAGCGCCCTATAGTGAA
>NW_006159906.1:2217748-2242379 GCF_000334495.1 Tupaia belangeri chinensis | reverse complement strand
AAAAGAGACACAGACGTGCTGAATGGATTAAAAAAAAAAAAAAACAGAAACCCTCTATCTGTTGTGTACAAGAAATGCACCAAATGGGGACCAGGAGTTGGCATAATGGCTATGTCGCTGGACTCCCATGTAGTTGACTGCGATTAGAGTCCTGGACTCAGTGGCTTAAACTCACGCTGGGCACGTGTGTGTGCGTTCCCAGGAGCCCGAGAGGAGAATGGAGGAGAAGGGGTTGTAGTGTGGCCATCCCCCCACCCCCGGGGGGGTGATTTCTTGCTTTCTGACTCTCCGTCTCTCTCTGTCTTTCTGGAGAGTGCACACACCCTTTAGCAAAAACCTCTCCAAAAAAAGAAAAAGAAAGAAAAGAAATGCACCAAATGGATAAAGACATACATAGACTAAAAGTGAAGGGCTGGAAAAAAGGCATTCCATGCAAATGGAAATCATAAACAGACTGGAGTAGTGATACTGATTTCAGACAAAATAGGCTTTGAGACAAAAATTGTTAAGAACAGACAAGTAAGGGTGCAGTAAATGGGCTAATTCACCAAGAAGATATAATGCTTATAAATATTTATGCACCCACCTCGGGAGCACCTAAATACATGAGGAAAGACTGCTAAAGTTGAAAGGAGAGATAGGTTGCAACACTGTAATTGTTGGGGATCTCAACACCCCATTATCTCCTTTAGACAGATCTTCTAGACAAAAAATAAGCAGAGATACAGGACCTAAATGATACCATAAATCAAATGGACTTGATGGATATCTATAGAACTTTCTGCCCTAAGACCACAAAATACACATTTTTCTCACCCCCACATGGAACGTTTTCAAAGATTGATCATATGATAGGGCACAAATCAAGTCTTTACAGATTCAAAGGCATAGAAACTATATCATCTTTTCCGACCATGATAGAATTAAACTTCATATTAAATGCAGGAAAAATTCTCAAAAATAAATAAACACATGGAAACAAAACAACATACTTCTGAATGACTTCCTTTTTTTTTTTTTTCTTTTTTTGGAGAGGTTTTTGCTATAGGGCGCGTGCACTCGCCAGACAGAGAGAGACAGAGAGACAGAAAGCGAGAAATCACCCCCCAGGGGGGATGGCCACGCCGCAATCCCTTCTCCTCCATTCTCCTCTCAGGATCTTGGGCACGCACACGCGCCCAGCGTGAATTTAAGCCACCAGGTCCAGGACTCGAACCGCGGTCGACTTGGTGGGAGTCCAGCAACCCAGCCATTATGCTAACTGCTGGTCCCCCTGAATGACTTCTCAGCTACTGAAGAAATTAAATCTAAAATTAAAAGATTTATGGAAACCAATGATGAGTACCTTAGTTTCCCTAATCTATGGGACACTACAAAAGCAGTCGTAAGAGGGAAATTCGAACCAATTAGTGCACATAAGAAAAAGATGGAAGGCAGCAAATGGATCACCTATCATGCCTCAGGGAATTGGAAAATCAAAACCAAAAAATCCAAAAAAAAAAAAATGCCAGGAGAAAAGACATAATAAGGATTTGAGCAGAAATAAATGAAATAAAAAATAAATTAACTACATAGAAATAAAGTAAAAGCTGGTTCTTTGAAAAGATTAACAAGATCGACACACTATTAGCTAAAATGATTAAGAAGAAGAAAGAAAGAAACCAGATAAATCAAATATCTAATGAAAGAGGCAATATTACAATGGACACAACAGAAATACAAAACATCATTAGAGGATACTATGAGCAACTTATATGTCAACAAACAAGAGAATATAGAGGAGATGGGCAAATTCCTGGATGCATATAATCTACCAAGATTGAATCAGGAGGACATAGAGAACCTGAATAGACCCATAGCAAGCAATGAGACTGAATCAGTAATAAATAACTTCCCAACAAAGAAGAGCCCAGGTCCTGATGGCTTCGCTGCTGAATTCTACAAAACTTTTAAATAAGAGTTAACCCCCATTCTACTCAAATTATTTCTAAAGATCCAAAAGTAAGAAAACCTCCCAAATTCATTTTATAAAGCCTCCATCATCCTCATTCCCAAAACAGATAAAGACATGACAAAAGAAGGAAACTTACAGACCAATATCTCTGATGAATATAGATACAAAAATTCTCAACAAAATACTTGCAAATGATATCCAACGGCATATAAAAAAGATTATTCATCACGACCAGGTAGGCCTTATTCCAGGGATGCAATGTGGAAGGCTGCATATTAGATCTTGCACATGAACAACTGTTCCTCCATTTTATTCCTTTACCCTAACAGGGCTGTCTGCTTCTATAAACCTGCTTGCTCTTCCCACGAGAAAATAGCTTGTGCTAGCTATATAGAAAACCATATCCGGGACGACATCCTGTACCTGCTACTGTCTTTACTAACTAGTCTGAAACCCTTTTGTTTAGCAATGTAACTGCTTACATGGAAACTCCACACCCTCAGAAATAATTAACCTGCTTGATTCAGCTTCTGTAACTGCTTGCATAGAAACCCCTGGTAACTGACCCCCGATGAAAAGACTACTCCAACTTCAGTGGGGACTACAGTTCTGACTCTTGGTTCCCTCATCCCCTTCCCCCCCCCCCCCCCGGCCCCTGCCCCCCCCGCAGGCCTCTGTAGTCGCTGGCCAGCTAATAAATACTCCCTTTAAACTTAATCTGGCTTTGGTGGTCGTTCATTTGGTGGCACTCTACAACTGCAAGGGTGGTTCTATATACACAAAACCATAAGAATTATACACCATATTAACAAAAAGAAAGATAAAAACCATACAACCATTCAATCAAGGCAGAGAAAGCATTCAACAAAATACAACATTTCTTCATGATTAAGACTCTCAGCAAATTCACCATATAAGGGTCATTTCTCAACACGATAAAAGCTATATATGAAAAACCTATAGCTCACATTATACTGAAGAGGGAAAAACCCAAAAGCTTTTCCACTAAAAACTGGCACAAGACAAATTTGCCCACTTTCTACACTCCTTTTCAATATAGTATTGAAAGTTCTAGCCAATGCAACCAGAAAAAAGAATAATATAAAAGGCATTCAAATACAGAAAGAAGAGTTGAAAATATCTTTATTAACAGATATGATGGTATACATAGACGAACCAAAGCTATCTATGAAAAAACTTCCCAAAGTAATAAATGAATACTGTAAAGTGGCAGAATACAAAATCAAAATACAAAAATCTATAACATTTCTATATACAAATGACAAGCTGACTGAGGTAGAACTGAAGCAAGAAATCCCTTTTACCATAGCAACAAAATGTATAAGATGCTTGGGATAAACCTAACCAAGGAAGTCAAAGATCTTTACAGGGAAAACTATGAAAATCTTTTAAAAGGTATTGAAAAAGACACAAAAAAGTGGAAGGACATTCCATGTTCCTGGATTGGGAGGATTAATATATCAAAATGGTAATTCTAACCAAATTAATCTACATATTTAATGCAATTCCATTCAAATTACCAGAGATATTCTTCACAGATCTTGAAAAGACAATCAGAATTTGTCTTGAATATAAAAGACTCTGTATTGCCAAAGCAATCCTGTGCAAGAGTGGAGTGGGAGGCATCTCACTCCTTGACCACAAAATATACTATAAAGCTGTGATAATCAAAATAGCATGGTATTGGCACAGATTCAGACAGGTGAACCAATGGAATAGGATAGAAGCCCCAGAAATAAATCCACAAACATACAGCCAACTGATTTTTGACAAAGAATACCAGTCAATCCAGTAGGAAAAGGAAAACCTCTTTAGCAAATGGTGCTAGAAAAACTGGGTATCCACCTGCAGACAGATGAAACTGGATTCTCGTCTTTCACCGTTAACAAAAAATCAATTCAAAGTGAAACAAAAATCTGAACCTAAGACCTCAAACTATAAAACTACTGGTGGAAAACTCTGGGGAAACTCTGGGAGACACTGGCATAGGTAAATACTTCTTAAATTAGACCCCCAAAGCACAGGCAATAACTCTTAAAATAGACAAGTGGGATTGCATCAAGTTAAGTTTCTGCACAGGAAAAGATACAGTAATTAGTGTAAATTGACAGCCCTTGGAATCGGAGAATATTTTTGTAAACTATGTCTCAGATAAAGGACTGATAACCAGAATACACAGGGAACTCAAGTAGCTTACCCCAAAAAAAGGAGAAAAAATAAAAGATGATTGACCTAATTAAGATGGGAAAATGAGCTGAACAAAAAACTCTCTAAGGAAGATATACAAACAGTCAAAAAGTATATGAGGAAATGCTCAACATCCCTCATCATAAGGGAGATGCAGATTAAAACCACAATTAGATACCACCTAATCTCTGTCAGAATGGCGAAGATTTAAAAAAAAAAATGGTAAGTTTTGGCAGGGTTGTGGTGAAACAGCAACTCTCCTACACTATTGGTGGGAATATAAATTGGTCCAGCTACTGTGAACAATATGGAGGTTTCTCAAAGACCTACAAATTGAAGTACCATATGATCCGCAATTCCATTCCTGAGAATCTACCCAAAGGACAGAAAAATGCTCAGTTGGAAAAACACTCGCACATCAATATTTATTAAGACATTATTCACAATTGCTAAGACATGGAACAAACCCAAATGTCCATTAACAAACGAATGGATTGAAAAAGTGTGGCACATATACTCTATGAAATACTATTCAGTCATTAAAAATAAAAAGAAGAACACACACAAGACCCTGGCATTTGATAGAAAGTGATCAAATATGGAAGATTTATTGCTGAGTGTAGCAAGTCAGGTTATGAAAGAGAGACATTGTATGTCTCCATTTAATATATACCTGCTGTCCGCACTCTATGTTAGAGATTGAAAGATTGGAAGACATAAAAACTGAAAATACAGGACCAGCAGTTAGTGTAATGGCTATGTCGCTGGACTCCCATGTAGCCGACAGTGGTTCAAGTCCCGGACCTGGCAGCTTAAACTCACGCCGGGCAAGTGTGCATGCATGCTCAAGATCCCGAGAGGAGAATGGAGGAGAAGGGATTGTGGCGTGGTCATCCCCCCTGGGGATGAGTGATTGCTCCTGGGGGGAGTGATTGCTCGCTTTCTGTCTCTCTGTCTCTGTCTTCCTGGTGAGTGCACGTGCCCTATAGCAAAAATCTCTCCAAAAAAAAAAAAAAAAAAACCCAGTGAAAATAGACTGGAGACAGGGTGGGAGAGGGAAAGGGTATAGGGAAGAAAATCAGGGAGAAAAAATAAAGAGGCAAAACATTTGTGGGACACAGAAATAGTTTATTACCTGTTGGTGATAACGAGTATAGTATTCTCAACTGGTCTGGTCTGAGGTGTATTTCACGTTGGATAAATTCTCTTTACGAGGTACGTGAGGTATAGCAATCAAATGTTTAAAATAATAAATAAAATAAAAATAATAAAAAATAAAAACTGAAAAAAATAGAGAGTGATAAATGCTGGGTGAGGCTGCAGTGAAAAGGAAACCTATCTACATTGTTAATAGGAATGTAAATTAGTATAGCCACTGTGGAGAACAATACAGAGGTTCCTAAACAACCTACAAATAGAATTACCATATGATCCAGTAATTCCTTTCTCAGGTATCTACCCAAAGGGTAGGAAAACACTCCACTGGAAAAACACTAGCACATCCATGTTCATTGCAGCATTAGTCACAATTGCTAAGACATGGAATCAGCCCAAATGTCCAAGAACAGATGAATGGATTGAAAAAAACATGGTACATAAACAGTATGGAATACTAATCAGCCATAAAGAACAATGAGATCCTGACATTTGATAGAAAGTGGACGAATATGGAAGATTTAATGCAAAGCAAAGCAAGCCAGAGTGATAGACAGGCATTGCATGTTTCTCCTTAATATAAATGTCTGTACTCTATGGCAGAAACTGAAGAACCAGAAGGGATAATAGCAGGGAGGGCAACTGAAGATACTAGAGACAGTATAGGAGGTGAGTATAGGGGGTGGAAAGGACAGCATAGGGGGTGAGTAATGGGGGGGTGGAAAGGAGGAGCTCAGGGAAAAAAAAAGATTTAAAAGATACAAAACTGAAAGGTTATTGTTGATAATGTGCACATAATATCTATAATGACTAATATGCACTGTTTTCACACTGGGAAAAACCATTTTGTTTGCTTTAAAGATGAACAGTCATGAAGTGTAAATATATCACAAAAAAATGATATAACATTGATAAATTTTTAATTGAACTTTTTATTGGTAAGTTTTAAATGAAAATAGTTCCAGCAACTTTCTTAAAACAATATTATCATGGAAGATTCAATTGAATAAAATGAAAATAAACTGGGCTGGCCCCAGTGGGGGAGCTGGATCCTACATGGTTGACCACAGTTCAAGTGCTGACCCTGGCAGCTTGAAGGACATGCTGACGGCATGTGTACACATGCCCCAAACCCCAATCAATTGGAAAAATGGAGGAGGAGGGATTGTGGTGCAACTATGCTTCTCCCTCTTTCTCTCTTTCTTTGATGAGGACACTTGCCCTCTGGAAATAAAAAAGGCCATACACTTAAACATATTAAAGGCTACGTAAATATGTTAAAACTTGAAAGCCAAGGACCGGGCAGATCTGAAGATACAGCTTTGCACCTTAAATTGCATATAAGGAAAGACCAAGTTTGAATTTTCTGGGATAAGTTGTTTACTGTAACAGGAAGTTTTATATAAGCACAACTTGCGGCATTGCTGCTTCAGCTTATGTTCTTCCTCACTCTTTGCACCCTGGGATGGGGCTGGCCTACAGCCAGAGCATGCAGTGCTATGACCGAGCATTCACTCTTCTTGTTGGGATCAATGTTTATTATGCGAAGTCACTGAAATGGCCATGCTGTCCAGGTTAAAAAAAAAAAAATGAAGTCTATAGGACCAGTAGATGGCATAATAGCTACGTCACTAGACTCCTAGTCGATATAGTCCAGCTCCCACCGCACTATGGGGCCAGCCCAGTTTATTTTCATTTTATTCAACTGAATCTTCCATGATAATATTGTTTTAAGAAAGTTGCGGGAACTATTTCCCATATAGTGCAGGACCCAGCCACTTAAAACTTAGGCAGGGCGCATGTGCACACAAGCCCAAGATCCTGAGAGGAGAATGGAGGAGAAGGGGTTATGGTATAGCCATCCCCCCTGAGGGAGAAGATTTCTCACTTTCTATCTCTCTGTGTCTCTCCAGCGAGTGCACGTGCTCTATAGGAAAAAATCGCTCTTAAAAAGAAGGAAGGAAGGGAGGGAGGGAGGGAGGAAGGAAGGAAGGAAGGAAGGAAGGAAGGAAGGAAGGAAGGAAGGAAGGAAGGATGGAGAGAAAGGGAAAGGGGAAGAGGAGAGGAGAAAATAGGAGAGGAGAGGAAAGAAAAGGTTCTGTTTCTTTTCAAAAGACATTTTGTTTCTGCCAGTTCAGGCTGAGCAACACAACATGGCATCTAAACCAAGTCTGGGAGGCCTGCTTTGTTCCTGTGCAAGCAGCTGATCATGAAGAAGACAGTGAGAGTGGCATAACATGTGTTTTACTTGCTTGAGAAACCTGGAACTAAAGATACTCACAGAGTCTGGGAAGAAAAAGGACTCTAGAAGAAATGATCTAGAGTAAACCAGTTGACTCATTCAACAAATAGCATAGCCAGGTGTAGCACACAGTTGGTAGACCAGTTGACGGCAGTTCCACCCTTGTGAGGTGCTTGGCAGAGAATGATAGTCAGTTTCCTTGTTTTTCAGGTAAGATGCTAAAGTCCAGGGAGGTGAAATGGTTTACCAAGTAGCAGAACTGACATTGGTATCAGGGCTCCTCTTGCTTTCTTTTTCTTTCTTTTCTTTTTCTTTTCTTTTCTTTTCTTTTCATTTCTTTTCTTTTCATTTCTTTTCTTTTCTTTTCTTTTCTTTTCTTTTCTTCTCTCCTCTTTTCTTTGCTTTTCTTCCTCTCTTTCCTTCTGTCCTTTTTCTTTCCTCTTCTTTTTCTTTTCTTTTCTTCTTCCATAGGAGAGAAAGAGAGTGCTCACTCCAATGGAGTCTTCATGTCATGATTCACTCTCAGCCCCAGCCAGCCTCAGATCTTGGGCACACATGTGCCCAGCATGTTCAGGGAAGTCTCTGGATGTGAACCCGAAACTTCCCACGTGGACCGGCCTTATAGGGCATGGTGTTGTGACTGCACCACCGTCTGGTACTTGAGAGGGTCCTGATCCCTCATCAGGGACTGCAGTCCCTGAGGGCAGGAGGCAATAGGCCCAGGAGTGAGGCAGCCCAGCAGGTATCTCGGGTGAGACGCAGAAGGCAGCTGATAGGGTCTGCTCAGAGTTCACTTGCCCTCGCTGTGTGAGCATTTTGTGTTCCTCCTGGTTTGTACTCGGTCCTTCCCAGGGTGAAATCAAGGACAGCCCAATCCAATTTACACAGGAGCTCCAAGTACTTAGCCCTACAAAGGGGTACCAAAGCAAGGAAGGGCATAAGAAAATGCACTCCACCCAGAAGTGGGCCTTGAGGGACAGGCACCGAGGTGAGATAGGGATTTCTTCATCCCCATCCAACACAGGGAGCCCAAACATGCAACTGCATGCAGCATGGACACTCTGATAGGGAGTGACCAGGGCAAGGCATTGAGCCACTTCGTCAAAGTAGCTCCTGAGAGGGCCAAGCCAGGAGGAAAATCATGTTCTCCTCTGAATCACTGCTTCCGGGGTAGAGTGTTTCCTGCTGTGTCCCCTATTGTATGAGCTGGCAGCCCAGCCTGGTAGGTGGTGAAAGAGCAGTACATAGCCATTAAAAAAGAGGCAGGAACTTTGTGGGGCCTTGTCTTACAAGCAGGTGTTTAGACAGAGAGTGTTCCAGGCAGTTAGCGTTCAGTAGGATTCAAAGCACAGAGCAGAGGAGCTCGGACAGGGTTTGCTGATTCTCCTTGTGGGCGAGATCTCAAACTGGCAGACACTTCAGGAGCTTCTCAGGTGCCGTACTATAGCCTGCTTCCTCAACTGCATGGGTAACAACCACGTATCTTGTTCATGAAGATATCAAATGGAAAGAAGCCAAGTAAAGACTTGTTCCTGGCCTAGGCTGGGAAGGAACACAAAGGAAATGAAGATATTGAAACATCTTCAACATGTGTGTAGTTCGTTTAGTCAGGAGGAGTCTCCTTAGCCACGTGTTGCCATTTATAACAGTCCCTGGAAAAGATTATCCAATCGCATTCGCTATGACCCATGGAAACTGTAAGTCAGATTTTGCTTCACCTTTCCACTTACGAGTTGACATTGTGTGGAGCAACTAGACCATCCTGCACTGAGCAGGCTTCCTGGTTCAGGGAGGGAGAGGACCAAAGCGGTGAGCAGGTAGGCAGCCATGAGCAAACAGCTTGTGCCCATTGGTGCAGTACGTGTACTTCCTTCAAAAGGACAGAAACAAACTCCAGCTAAGAAAGAAAGAATGGAATACTTGGGAGCATGCCAGACTTCCCCAAAGTCTGGAAAACCTAGATCAGAAGCCATGGGAACCAGGACAGCAGGTCAACTTGGTCATCTCCTCACACTCCCTTTTGGAATGGAGGGATCCCCAACTCCTCTTCCTATATGTGCATGAGTCCACTGGCAGCAAAATCCCAGGGGAAGGCTCAGTTTGCCACCTTTACAGCAAATACCCACCTTTTAAATGTGTCTGAAGACTTGAGAAAAAGTTTCATGGGTTTCTGAACAAAGAGGGCAAAGAACTTTGATTTACATTCCCACCAAGACTGTGCATTGGAGAAAGGCAATTCCAATGGATGGCAGCCAGGATAACTCTAGGGAAGTAGACACGGACATTGTGCAGGCTCAAACACCCAAAGCAGACCCTGTCCACTAACCCATCCCAGACATGGCGGCTGATGGGGATGCTGACTCCTCGGGAGATGTCTACACCACCAGCTGTGGGCTCTGTGAGCTAGCAGACGAAGGGATCCTCCGCTGTGTACTGAGCAATACTCTTCCCCCCTCAAGCCCATTCCCTCAGCATGCTGTGTGGATGGGGAACAGAGAGAAAAAGGTGAGTGATGCAGATCACAGAAGACCGGGAGGGCATAGGAGACTGGGGCTGAGTGAGAAATGGGACCCTCTAACAGGACACTGAAAGGTCATGCAGACTGCAGCCTGGAGACCAGTCTGTAAGGGCCCAACATGGGAAAAGCAGAGACCCCAGCAGGGAAGCTTCTGATGTGAGAAAGATGGCAGCTAGGATGAGGGTGGGAGCCAGACACCCGAGAGGCACCCAGTGCCGGGCTACATCTTGACAGAGATAATGGGACCCAGAACAGGCTGGACATAGATTGTGGGTTAAAGGGGAGGTAGGGACTGACTCTGAGGTCCCTGCATTAGGAGAGTGTCCACTTGGCCTCCTGGGCACCTAGGCTGCCTCAAGAGCAGTTTACACAGCTCAGTTTTTCTCCAACCATTTTCTTTCTTTAAAAAAGTTTTTATTTTTTTATTATTATTTTAATTTGACCAGAGAGAAGGAGAGAGGAAGGGATAGGGAGAGAGAGAGAGAGAGAGAGAGAGAGAGAGAGAGAAAGCAAGCCTCTAGGTCCAGAATTCAATAGCAGTCAGCATCGTGGGAGCCAACAGAGCCTTAACCACTATGCCACCTGCTGGCCCCTCTCTCCAGCCATTTTCAACCGAAAGTTTTCAAGCAGAAAACTTTATTCCATAGTAACTAGCAGAACATCAACAATCAATTTGCTTGCTTATTTTTTTATCACATTTACATTTGATGTTCTGCCCTTCTCCTGTGGGTTTTGTTGATTAAGACCTGAATTAAATGTGCAGCCAAGGAAAACTGTGTCCACTTAGAACACAGCCGGTCCTTGTTCAAATTGAACAAACAAACACATGTGTAAAGCGTTAGGAGGAAGCAATCCATGCTGGAAAGGAATGAGAAGAAAAGCCCAGGGGGAGGGATCACTTTTCTTTTAGAGAAGAGAGAACTCCTCCATCCAGTCGTTGGAATCACACAGTGTGTGGCCTTTTCAGGTTGGCATCTCTCCTCTCACTTAGTCAAGGGCATTTGGGCTCTGCCATGTCTTTTCATGATTTGACAGTTCATTTTTTACCACAGAATAATATCGTACTCTCTAGCTGTGACACAGCTTGCTTTCCCAGTCACCTAAAAGACACCTGTGTTGTTTAGAGTTTGGGACAAACACAAATAAAGCTGCGATCAACAGTTCTGCATAGTTCCTTGTGTGGACTGAAGTTTTTAACTCCGAGTAAATAGCAAGGAGCAAAATGACTGGGTCATATGGTAAGAGTATGTTTACTTTAGTAAGAAATTTCACACTGTCTTTCAAAGTGGCTGCACCATTGTGCCCCACCGGCCATGAACAAGAGTGATTGCTGCTCCACATCCTTGCCAATGTTTGGTGGTGTCACTGGTCAGGATTTTGGCATCCTGATATGTATGAAGAGCTGGATTATTATCAGCAATAGGATTACAACTTCCCAATTGTGGGGGTAATTAGTCGTTTCAATCACTAATATAGAATAATTAGTTGTTTCAATCTTTAATATATTTTAATGATTAAAAAAAATCTTTTAGTGAATCGCTCGTCATCATGAAACCATAAACCATTCATGCAGATTTAAAAGAGAATATCATCCGTTCACCATACAGCAATCCATGTCCTCATTATATGGAAATAAACCATTACAACAAAAGATGTTATTTTTTTCAAATCACGGTAAGAGTGCTTACATGCCTGCATGGCCACACCCTATAAAGCAACAGGAAGAAATATCAGTGCACACAGGATCAGAGTAATGATTTTAATTAAAAAAAATTTTTTTGAGAGGTTTTTGCTATAGAGCACGTGTACTCACCAGAAAGACAGAGACAGACAGAGAGACAGAAAGCGAGAAATCCCCCCCCCAAGGGGGATGGCAATGCCACAATCCCTTCTCCATTCTCCTCTCGGGATCTTGGGCACACATGCACACACTCCTGGCATGAGTTTAAGCCACCAAGTCCAGGACTCAAACTGCAGTCGACTACATGGGAGTCCAGCGACATAGCCATTACACCAACTGCTGGTCCCCAGAGTAATGATTTTGAGTGATTTTGAGTGGTGTTTTAGGGAGTTAAAAACATTCCTCTTATGGGGCAAGTGGCATGGTGGTTAAAGGCGCTGGACTCCCACATGGCCGACCACGGTTCAAGTCTCGGACCTGGTGGCTTGCTTTCTCACTTCCTCTCTCTCTCTCTCTGTCTCTCTCTGATCAAAACTAGAAAATAATAATGATAATAATAATAATAATAAATAAAGTTAAAATAAAATAATTCTTAAAAAAAATTCCTCTTCTAAGAAGAGAAGGATGATGTGATAAAGTCACCAAGAGGTGATAGAGCGCTGAGGAAAAAGAGAAAGTGCTAGTTACTCAGTGGTTTATGGTGGAAACCTTCCCTGGCCCATTTAAGGAGGTTGACTGACACCTTGGAAAACAGCCCTAGGGCAGAAAATAGAAAATCTCTGCAACCCTTTGGGCTTCAATTTCCTCTCCTAGAAACAAAACAAAAAAAGAGCTGATCTCGATGACGGCACACATCACTTTTGCTTCCCTACTCTACAAAATTTTAATGATTTCTTGCCTAAAATTAGGCATGACATTATTAAGATACTCAGAAAAATGAAAAATGACCGATCACTAGAAGGCCCTGGTGGAAAACAAGCCAGCACTGTCATGGGAAAGGAGGATGCAGTAGCCCTACGGTCACTCACACACCGCCTGGCCAGGGCATGGAGACCAGAGGTCCCCGAGAGCCCCACACAGCCCCTGGTGAACCTGTTCCATGCCTGCAGGCCCTTGGCCTAGGTTTCATAAGAAATACCTTTCCTAGTATTTTGATACGATTATTTCAGAGATAGTCTGGATGCTAACAGTTTTTTGAAAAATATTTATTTCCACATAATCACAACTCTATTTATATTGCCAATCACTTTGGGGAAATCGTGGCAAATACGGTGCTTTTCTTGTTAACAAGACAAGCTATGTGGAAACACTTATTCCATCATGATCTGTTCATGGAACTTTATGAGAGCACTTCAATACAATAAATGTAAAAAAAAAAAAAAAGTAATAATAAAAAATAAAAATAAATATGGGACCAGCAGTTAGCATAATGGCTATGTCACTGGACTCCCACGTAGTCGACCGCAGTTAGAGTCCTGGACCTGGCGGCTTAAAACTCACACCAGGCGCATGTGCGTGCGTGCCCAAGATCCCAAGAGGAGAATGGAGGAGAAGGGATTGCGGTGTGGCCATCCCCCCTGGGAGGTGATTTCTCGCTTTCTGTCTCTATGTCTCTCTCTGTCTGGCTGGCAAGCGTACGCACCCGATAGCAAAAACCTCTCAAAAATAAATAAATAAATAAATTTTTAAAAATAAAATAAAATAAAGGACCAACACACGGCAGAGTGGCAACTCAAATGGGCCCACCAAGGAAAGGTCCTCTGTCCCAGTTCAAGGCCTTCCTAACTGTGCTGGGGTATGCATACCCCTATGACTCAGGCTGACTGAGACTGAGATCGGAGCATGGTGTGAGGAGACCACAGGGTCCCTGTCTCTCTAGTTCATTCTTTGTCTTTCTTTCTTTTTCTCTTTCTTTCTCAACAAAGAAATATTTTTTAAAAAAATTAAAATAAATTGTATCTTTTGCAACCCTCAAGCCCTTTTAAAAATGATTGGAATTAATCAGAAATGTTTCTACTTCTACATAATGAACTTTTGACAAAGTAATTTTATGGTATATGAACTAGATCGATGCATCTGGTCAATACTAATGAGGGCGAGTTTGCCTAATATGGCAGGCGGCTGACAGAACACCAGAAGCAGCTGGCATCGCCCCCAGCCACACACAGCTCATCTTTGGAACTAAAATTGATTTCTCAGAGAAGTTAATGAAGATAAAATCTGCCAAAGCCACACACTAGGACTGTTTGTTTGTTTGTTTAATATACGGTAGTTTTTCAATACCAAAGCTTCAATTTTTAAAGATGTTATTTTTGCCTATTAAAAACACCCATAAATTTTACAGCTTGAGATAAAAAAAAAAGTTACATAACTGTATGTAACTGGTTCCAATATGTTTTACTACTTTTATAACTCATGGGAAAATCCAGGAGATTTATGAAATCTACCTAAAAGATTAACCAGATATCCAATCTTCGGTCTCTGATGTATATTAGAGAGAACTAAACACCCATCTGGTTGTTTGAGAAAAAGTTGAAAACCTGGAATCTTATTGTTAAAGAATAAAAATCTTTTACTTGAAAAAGGAAAATGGAAACCTGAAAGGGAGGCAGTGTAATCTCTCCAGAGAATATGTGAATTTCTTTCAGCTTGGAAATAATACTAAAATGTGGTGAGAAAGATGAAGATGCGATGACTTCTCAGGTCAGGCCTCCTGTCTTCTCTCAGCCTAGAATTTACCTCTTTGGTTTTGCTTTCTTTTTCATTTTTTTAAATGTATTTATTTCAGGAGTGAGAGAGAAGAGAGACAGAGAGGCAGCATCCCCCACACAGGGTCATGATGTGGTTATCCATTCCAGCCTCTGGCCTGCCCTGGACCACGGGCATGCACGCATACTGTGTACTTAGGGTGGCCTCCAGACAGGAGCCCAGAACCTTCCCAGGGCTCAGCCTCTCAGGGCGCCGCAGTCTCCTACGGCGTCACTGACTGCCCTCGCCTCTTGGTTTTAAGCTCCAACTTGTAAACCTGACCTGAAAGTCATCTTCACCCTGCCCAAGACCCCAGAACATGTGTAGTAGGCTTTAAGATAAATTTTCCGCATCGGCCAGGGAGCAATTACCTAATCATCTTGTAAGTTTTACTGATTATTTTGAGAGTGACAATTTGAAAGGAGTTTGTGTATTTGGCCAAATTTCCATTTTGTAGATTTCCTTCTGCCGAAGTGCCTATTCTTACTCATTTATTCATATCAGAGTATAAATGACAAAAGTTAATTTAAATTATTACATTTTCCAAAAGAGATTTTCACATTGATGGGCACAGGGAATCATCCATTTTTAAGACGTATTTTAAGAATTAATAATGAATTGAGTTGGGACCAGCAGTTAGCATTAATGGCCACGTTGCTGAACTCCCATGTAGTTGACTGCGGTTCGAGTCCGGGACCTGGTGGCTTAAACTCACACCAGGCACATGTGCGTGCGTGCCCAAGATCCCGAGAGGAGAATGGAGGAGAAGGGATTGTGGTGTGGTCATCCTCCCTGGAGGGTGATTTTTTGCTTTCTGTCTCTCTGTCTGTCTCTCTTTGTCTTTCTGGCAAGCGCACATGCCCTATAGCAAAAATAATAATAATAATAATAATGAATTAAGTTACACTGTGTAGGTTTTAAAAGCTATGTACAAAACAAAACCTTGGTGAACTGATATATATACTATTAAAAAATATTTTTAAATTTTCCCTATATTTCATTAAGTTGGAGAAACTGGGTTAAAGCAAGATGTAAAAGACTTCTTTATGTAGAAGACTCTTGCGCCTACTCTCACCCCATCCTGTGGGATCGGTCATCGGGTATGGAATGCGGAATCTGAATGTGCAACCAAAGACCAAAAGATGAAATGCAATGGCCGAAAATCACAGATGACGATCTCAGACATTCTCACATCCATGTAGTAGAATTGTGAGAATTATGGACACAAAATAATCAAGAAATTAAGGAATGAAAAATGATGCAAGTCTTCAGACCAAAACAGAATTGAGGTCTTAGCTATATTCATGATGACATTTCCAAAACACCAAGACTGAAGAGAGGAAAAATCCTCAAAGCTTTCTGAGTGAAAATCACAAATTACTTACAAAAACATAAGAATTATGTAGAAATAACAATGACTTTAAAGTTCTGAAAGTAAAGGATTTTGAAACTAGATTTCTATTTCTGCCCAAAATTCACTCAAGTGTGATATATTTTCAGGCCTGTGAGGACTCAAAAAATTGAATCCAGACAATCCTCCGTAAAAAAATAAAGAGCTATATCTCTGCAAAATAAAAATGTATCCAGAGAAATTACGTGATACAAGAGATTATTAAACAAGAAAGGCCAGTAAAATATGCTGATTGTTTAAGCGACTGAATAAGCGCAAATATGCAACTGAAATCACATTTGAACTGAACGTGGCAGGTGTTTGAGAAGACGAAGAGGAGAAACAACTAACTTTCCTCTAAGTCATCACTAATTAGAAATTCCAGTATAATGAGAGTCCCACATACAGTGGTGAAAAGAGATGCAATATTTAAAAACAAACCTAACTGAAAAGATATGCATTGCCTCTACTGAAAACTGTAAGGACAAACCTGAAGAAATAGAAAATTGTGTTATAGGGGACCAGCAGGTGGCGTGGTGGTTAAGGCGCTGGACACTCCCACATGGCCGACCAGGGTTCGAGTCCTGAATCTGGTGGCTTGCTTTCTTACTTCCTCTCTCTCTCACTCTCACCCTCTGTCTCTCTCTGGTCAAATTAAAAATAATAATAATAAATGAATGAATAAATAAAAAATGAAAAAATAATTATTATAAAAAAAAGAAAATTGTGTTATAGACCTTTCTCAGTGGAAAGTCACTGATATGATAAAGATGTCAACTAGCAATAAATTAATAAAATCTTAAACTAAATTCTAACAAGTCTTTGACATGTGCAATGTAAGCAAATCAGTGAAGTTTCTGAGAATGAATATATGCAACATTTTTTAAAGTTTATTCATTTATTTCACAGTGATGGAGCACCCCTAACAGGGTCATCATTACACCATCCCCCCTCTGGCCTCAGCCCGCCAGATCATGGGCACCTGTGCACAGCTGACATGTTCAGGGAGTTCCACGGCACAAACCCAAGACCTCTCCATGTGGGCCCAGGTATATTACTGCTGCTCCACCATCTAGCCTTTGATATTAATTTTTCTTCTTTTTTAATTTTTATCATGCTTAGAGGGCATGTGCACATGTATGAGAGAGAGCGAGAGAAACCCCCACCCCCAGCAGGGTCTGGTCACTCTACGATCCTTTTCCTCCAATTCTCTATCCTATCAGGATCCTTGAGCATGTGTGTACATACCCCAATATTAATTATGATAAGGTTGTTAATTTCCTTTCCATGAGGACCATAGTGGGGAAGAATATTCCTCTGGGTTCTCTGCCAATGTATATTACCGATCTAAAAATTCCACACACACAATTCTTTGCTAATTCTAATAAAGTATAAATTATATCATTATAATTTTTTTGAGAGTTTTTTGCTATAGGGTGTGTGCACTCACCAGAAAGACAGAGGGAGACAGAGAGGCAGAAAGTGAGAAATCACCCCCCAGGGGGGATGGTCACACTGCAATCCCTTCTCCTCCATTCTTCTCTTGGGATCTTGGGCACACACATACACGCACCGGGCATGAGTTTAAGTCAACGAGTCCAGGACTCTAACTGTGGTCAACTACATAGGAGTCCAGCAACATAGCCATTACACCACCTGCTGTTCCCTATCATTGTGATTTTAATTTTATTTCATGACATGTTTTTAGAATGATTATGACATGACTGTACTAACAACAACAAAAAAAGACATCCTAAATATATATAAAATAAAAGGCAATGAAGGAAAACAGCATAAATCTGGGTGAGCTGATGTGAAACAGTCTTCAAATTATACTGAGATGGAAAAAAGCTAGGAATAAAATATTATTTATAGCATGTTCTTAATTATATAAAAACACATCTACCTTTTATATGTATGTGAGTGTTCAATAGATAGATATATACATACATACATACATAGATTACACACTTATAGAAACACAAAAGCACATATACCTAGACTCTTTCTAGAAGAATATGAAGCTATATTGAGAGTGGTTGACTCTGGGGTTGGTCTAGTAGTTCAGTGGTTAAGGAAGCCGGACTTCAGATGGCTAACCAAGGTTTGAGTCCCAGCCCCAGTGGCATGAACAACATTCCAACCATGTGTGTGTGTATGAGAAAATCCTGACATGAAGGAAGTATAGAAGAAAAAGGATTGTGGCAAGACTATGCCCCACTGGGGGGCATTTTCTCCCCTTCCCCCCACCTTTCTGGCAATTACCAAAAAAACAAAAGGGGGGGTTGACTCTGGAAAGGGGACTGAAGTAAAGTGATGACCACTGTCATTGTTACCTTTTGGTAATATTTTAGTTTGGTTAATAAATAATAAACTAAAAATGATCATAACAATACGGTAATACACTATGTAATATCTTAATATGCTGACTGGAAAAATGGCCAATAACAGATAAGAATACTTTGAAAAAGAGGTACAATGACTAGCATTTTGCTCTGTCAATATTAAAAGAGACTATAAAACTACTGAAAATAGCAGAGTGGAACTGGCACAGGAACAGAGTAGAGAGCAAAGAATGGAGTAGAGAGTACAGAAGCAGCCATGCTTACTTGGAAATAGAGCATATTCAGTAACTTTCCTACATATGTTTATTGAGTGATAAATACATGTACCTAGCATGACAACAGAAATAATTATTAAAATCCTTGAGTGTACAGGGTTATAGTCTAGTGATTAGGACTAAGACAATCAGTCAAAAGAGATAAGTCAGCATCATATAGATTAGAGGGTGAGAAATACTAACATCATTGGGGAAGGATGGCAGAGACTGACAGGGTGGGTAAGCAGTTTCAATTTTTTTTTTCCATTACAACTTGTTTTTATTTTACATTTTTCCACAAACATTTACTTTACAAAGCAAAGAATTTTAGCTCATACTCCATAATTCTTGACAGTTTACAAACAACTCTCAAAGTTTCCAAATACTGAATTTCAAAGATAATGTTCAAAATATGTCTTATAATTTTGTATAATTTTATAACTCTATAACAACAGAAGCAGTATGGTTTAAAACATATATATATAGAGAGAGAGAGAGTGCAGACACTTGGTATATATTAAGTGGGGACATACAATGCCTCTCCTTCATAGCATAGCTTGCTTCACTCAGCAGTAAGTCTTCCATATTCATCCACTTCTTTTCAAAAGCCAGGGTTTTGTTATTTTTTTATGGATGAATAGTATTCCATTGAGTATATGTGCCACAGTTTTTCTAACCATTCATCAGTTCGTGGGCATTTAGGTTGTTTCCATGACTTAGCAATCGTGAAAAGTGCTGCAATAAACATTGACGTGCAAGCACTTTTTCTATTAAGTATTCTTCTGTCCTTCGGGTAGATACCAAGGAGTGGGATTGCTGGATCATATGGTAGTTCTATTTGTAGATTTTGGAGGAATCTCCAAATTGTTGGGTGAGCAGTTTTAAATAGGTGGTGTGCATGATTCTCTCTGGTCATGAGACCTTAAGACTTGAGGGAGCACGAAGAATACCCTAGGCTGACATTTGGGTGTAGAACATTCCAGGCTACAGGACCAGTGGTGGCATGCCTCTGCAGTGACAGTACCTGACGTGCTTGAGGGACAGTGAGAACTGCATGTTAGAGTATGAGGAAGGTAGCAAGCCGAGTGTTGGAGAGAATGCATAATTCAATATGTGGTTTGAGGACAAATATCTCCTTAGAATTTATATCTAGCCTTATATTTCTATCCTACACTATAGAAACACAAACATAAATTCTAGATGAATTAGGGGACCAAATGCAGTGACTACTGGTTCAAGATAGCCAATCAACATCTCCATCTTCATCTGCTCCCTTTCCAAACCTCAGTGGAATGATAGGTAAGGCACTGTTGAAGACATAAACCTACAAAGTGACAAACCCAAAACTTTCAGAAGGTGAAAATCAGAGTTATAGGTAGAAACTAACTTAGCAGAATGTGGAGAGCTGAGTCTGAAGGGGGCAGGGAGAAAGTGCATGGGACACCTTCATAGTACAAAATGCTCAAAGACTCAGAAATTGTGAGCACCAGGGACCTCCAGGAGAAAAGGAAAAGAGTAAGCCATGAACTGGAAGGGTGGCTTCAAATCTGTTTAAGGAGCAGTTTGACACACGGTTCTTTTCCTCCATTCTTCACCCACAGACAACTTCTCTTCTCTAACAGAAGCCTGGAGATTTGTTCTCAGGAGAAGGAATAAGCAAGATTTATCTATGTGGGGAGATTACAGATAATTTGATCTAAAGTCACACATCTTTCTTCCCCAGTGTGACCCCCAAGACTCAAGCCGGAGATTCAACCTCCAGGAAGAAAGCTAAAAGTGCATTCTTTGGTGAATTATCAATAGACTCAAACCAGAAAGAATAACCTACACTCTTCAGAAACAAGGATTTCCCCATAAAACACCTCGTCCACACCACACTATTGAAAAGACCCCCAAGCACAAAGGACTGTTTAGAATCAGTTAATAGACAGGAATACCAGGATATTTAGAGAAACCCACTGTGATGAGTGATGATGAAACAGACATAAAGGAGGAAGCTGGGAGCAAACAGGATGTACAGGAAAAAGAAATCCTAAAAGAAAACATTAATATTAGGTCATCAAGAAAGTCATGACGGACAGAAAGCCTCCAGGGTTCACCTCTGCCTCTGTTCGGCCTCTGGGTTCAGCTTCAGGGCTGTGAAGCACCCCACTCAGCCAGAGCTCCCCTGCAAACCCCAGTGCTAGTCAGGTACGCAAGTGTCTACTTCTTGTTCTGCTCTGTCCCTTCTAACTTATCTCGCTCTCTTTCTCTCTTTTTTAATAGTTTTTATAAAAACAGCTTTCCGTCCTGTTTGTACCTTTCTCTTGTTAATCTATCACTTCTTCCCTTGCCTAGAACAGAAAGCCTCTAGGGTTCTCCACCTCTGCCTCTTTTGGGCCTTAGTTGAAGTGCGCCACTCAGTTTTCCATTTTTAACCCGATTCCATTTTCTGCAACTTGTGTTTTATTTTTTTCCCCTCTTTTCCTCGTAATACTTTTCTTTTTTCTTTGCTTTTTCTCCCTGTATTTCCTGCTCTTTTTCTTTTACTTTACCCTGTTTTATTGCTCAGCCCTTACCCACTGCCTAGAGATGACTAGGTGCATAGTAGCTAAATTCTGAACATTGTGAGTTTTAGAGAATTCTTTGCATCTCACTGTAGTGGTTGCAAAAATAGTGAAATTCCCCTTCATAAATCCGATGGCAAAAGTTCTCCTATTTTTCCCGCACTGGAGAACATAGTAGAAGGGAGAAATAGCACCAAATTATTTCACAGTAAGGGAAACACATGAACTCACAGTCACTAATCCTTCTCCAACAAGTTAGGCAGAAGTGAATACATCACCAAATGGGTAAAAATTGGAGAAGAGCCTCAAGGATGAGAGAGTCAAATAATACATCTCCAGCAAGGGAACACAGTAACTTGTCTCCGCACAGTGAAATATTAAAGGATATTACTGAAATGTCAGAAACAGAATTTAGAAGATTTATGGTTACAAAATTCTATGAGATGTGAGAGAAAAGAGACATTGGGCTCCAAGAGATGAGTCCTTCCACATTATGAAAGAATTGGACACCATAAAAAATAATCAAACAGAACTGTTAGATATGAAGGCTATAATACAGGAAATTAAAACCTCCCTCGAAAAGCAGGGAGGTATTAAAAGCAGGTTAGGCCATGTAGAAGACTGAATTTCGAAAGTAGAAGACAAAACTTCTAACCTAGAAAAAATTGTCAAAAATACTCGGGAAACAGCCCAGAAAACTGAGCATAACATATGAGAAATACTAGATACCATGAAATGTCCAAATATCCAAATAATTGGTATCTCAGAAGGTGAAGAATTTAATATAAGGGCATGGATAATCTATTCACAAAATCCTGGAAGAAAACCTTCCAAGTCTAGAGAGGCATTCAAACATCCAGACCCAAGAAGTACAAAGAATCTGAAGTAGAATCAATCAAAGATGATCTTCTCCATGGCACATTATAGCTAGATTGACCAAAATGACAAAGACAAGATACTAAGATTGGCAAGAAAGAAATGTCAAATCACCTATAAAGGCTATCCCATCAAGCTAACACTAGATTTCTCATCGGATACAATGCAAACAAGGAAAGAATGCGGAAATATATTCAAAGTGCTAAATGAAAAACAATTTCAACCAAGAATACTTTACCCGGCAAGATTATCCTTCATATGGGAAAAGAAAATAAAAATGTTCTTGGATAAACAAAACCTGATAGAATTTACCAACTCCAGATCAGTTCTTCAAGAAATTCTGAAAGGAATACTATACGAAAAAAACTAAAGAGACAGACAACAACAAGAGAACAAAAAACAACCAAGAATATAGCCAACTTAATGTTAGGGACAAGTCTGAAAATATTGATAATAACACTGAATGTTAATGGATTAAATTCTCCTATCAAGAGGCACAGACTGGCAGACTGGATTAAAATTCAGAAACCCTCCATTGGCTGCCTACAAGAAACTGATCTCATGGATAAAGATACACATAGACTAAAAGTGAAGGGTTGGAAAAAGGTACTCCATGCAAATGGAAACAGAAAAGAGTGGGAGTTGCTCCGCTGATTTCGGACAAAATTGACTTTCAGACAAAAACCATAAAAAGAGACAAAGAAAGGCATTATATAGCAGAAAAAAGGGCTAATTCACCAAGAAGATATAACGCTTATAAATATCTATGCACCAAACTTAGGCGCACCCAACTATATAAAGGAAAGACTGAGGGATCTAAAAGGAGAGATAGACTGTAGCACAGTAATTGTTGGAGATCTCAACACCCCATTATCTCCTTTAGACAGGTAAATGAGACAAAAAATAAGCAGAGATCCAGGACCTAAATGATACTATAAATCAGATGGACTTGATAGACATCTATAGAATTTTCCACCCAAAAAAACACAAAATATACATTTTTTTCTCAGCTCTGCATGGCACTTTCTCGAAGATTGACCACATGATAGGCACAAAACCAGCCTTTACAGATTCAAAGGCGTAGAGACTATATCCAGCATCTTCTCCAACCATGATAGAGTTAAACTTGATATTAATCTCAGGAAAAAACCTAGAAAATACACAAATACATGGAAACTAAATAACCTACTTCTGAATGACTTCATGAGTACTGAAGAGATTAAGACTGAAATCAAAAGATTCATGGAGGGAACCAGCAGTTAGCGTAATGGCTATGTCGCTGGACTCCCACGTAGTCAACCGTGGTTCGCATCCCGGACCCGGTGGCTTAAAACTCACACCAGGTGCTTGTGCGTACATGCCCAAGATCCCGAGAGGAGAATAGAGGAGAAGGGATCGCGGTGTGGCCATCTCCCCTGGGGAGTGATTTCTCACTTTCTGTCTCTCTGTCTCTTTGTCTGTCTGGCGAGCGCACGCGCCCTATAGCAAAAACCTCTCCAAAAAAAAAAAAGAAAAGAAAAGATTCATGGAAACAAGTGATAATGAGTACACAAGTTTCCATAATTTATGGGACATGGCAAAACCAGTCAGAAGACAGAAATTCATAGCAATTAGTGCACACAAGAAAAAGATGGCAAGATGGCAAATAGATAACCTAACATCGTGCCTCAGGGAATTTGAAAAAAAACAATAACACAACAAAATGCCAGACAAAAAGAAATAAAATTTCGAGCAGACATAAATGAAATAGAAGATAAATGAACCATACAGGAAAAAAAATGAAAGCAAAAGCTAGTTGTTTGAAAAGATTAACAAGATCTACACACCATTGGCTAATCTGATAAAGAAGAAAAAAGACGCCAGATAAATCAAATACATGATGAAACAGGCAACATTACAACAGACATAATAGAAATACAAAATATCATTAGAGGATACTATTAGGGACTCCATGCCAACAAACAAGAAAACATGGATGAGATGGACAAATTCCTGGACACATATAATCTACCAAGATTGACTCAAGAGAACATTAAAAGCCTGAATAGACCTATAACAAGCAATGTGATTGAATCAGTAGTAAATAACCTCCCAACAAAGAAAAGTCCAGGTCCCAATGGCTTCACTGCTGAATTTTTCAAAACTTTTGTAACCCTCATTCTACTCAAACTGTTTCTAGAGATCCGAAAGGAAGGAAACCTTCCAAATTCATTCTATGAAGCCTCCATTACCCTCATTCCCAAAATGGATAAGGATACAACAAAAAAGGAAAACTACAGACCTATATCTCTGATGAATATAGATGCAAAAATTCTCAACAAGATACTTGCTAACTGTATTCAACAGCGTATAAAAAAGGTTATTCATCACTACCAGGTAGGCTTTATTCCAGGGATGCAAGGGTGATTCAACAGACACAAAACCATAAGTGTAATACACCATATTAACAGAAAGAAAGATAAAAAACATATGATCATTTCAATTGATACAGAAAAAACATTTGACAAAATACAACATCCTTTCATGATTAAAACTCCCAATAAAATTGGCATAGGAGGATTGTTTCTCAGCATAAGAAAAGCAATCTATGAAAAACCTATAGCTAACATACTGAATGGGGAAAAGCTAGAAGCTTTTCCACTAAATACTGGCACAAGACAAGGCTGCCCACTTTCTCCACTCCTACTCAGTATAGTACTGGAAATCCTAGCCAA
>NW_006159906.1:2214351-2215880 GCF_000334495.1 Tupaia belangeri chinensis | reverse complement strand
AAAAAGGACACTAAAAAGTGGAAGGACATCCCATGTTTCTGGATTGGCAGAATTAATATAATCAAAATGGCAATCCTACCCAAATTAATCTGTTTATTTAATGCAATCTCTATAAAATTACAAGAGAAATTCTTCACAGATCTAGAAAAGACAATCACAGAATTTGTCTGGAATCATAAAAGACCCTGTATTGCTAAAGCCATTCTGCACAAGAGTGGAGTAGGGGGCATCTCACTTATTGACCTCAAAATATATTACAAAGCTGTGATAATCAAAACAGCATGGTATTGGCACAAAAACAGACATGAGGCCCAATGGAACAGAGTAGAGACCCCAGAAATAACCACCAAAATGTACAGCCAATTCATCTTCGGCAAAGGGTACCAGTCCATCCAGTGGAAACAGGAAAACCTCTTTAGCAAATGGTGCTGGAAAAACTGGGTATCTACCTGAAAAAAGATGAATCTGAGCCCCTATCTGTCACCATTAACAAAAATCAACTCAAAATGGATCAAAGATCTAAACCTAAGGCCACAAACTGTAAAAGCACTGATGGAAAATAATGGGTAAACTCTGGGAGACATTGAGGTAGGCAAAGACTTCTTAAGTAAGACCCCCCCAAAGCACAGACAATAATTTCCAAAATAGACAGGTGGGATTATATCAGATTAAGAAGTTTCTGCACAGCAAAGGACACTAATTAGCGTGAATTGACCACCCTCAGAATGGGAGAGAATTTTTGTTAACTGTGCCTCAGATAAGGGACTAATAACCAGAAGACACAGAGAACTCAAGCGGCTTACCCAGAAGAAAAAAGATTAACCCAATTAAAAGATGGGAAAATTAGCTGAATAAACAACTCTTCAAGGAAGACAGAGGAACGGCCAAAAAGCATATGAAGAAACGCTCAACATCCCTCACCATAAGGGAGATGCAGATCAAAACCACAATGAGATACCACCTCACCCTAGTCAGAATGGCGAAGATTAAAAAAATTTAAAAATGATAAGTGCTGGAGGGGATGTGGTGAAAGGGGAACACTCCTACCCTGTTGGTGAGAATGTAAATTGGTTCAACCACTGTGGAGAACAATATGGAGGTTCCTCAAAGACCTTCAGATAGAATTACCATGTGATCCAGCAATTCCACTCCTGGGTATCTACCCAAAGGACAAGAGAACACTTAGTTGGAAAAGCGCTTGCACATTTATATTCATTGCAGTCTTCTTCACAATTGCTAAAACATGGAACCAACCCAAATATCCATAAACAGATGAATGGATTGAAAAAGTATGGCACATATACTCCGTGGAATACTACTCAGCCATAAAAAACAACAAGGCCCTGGAATTTGATAGAAAGTGGATGAATATGAAAGATTTGTTGCTGAGTGAAGCAAATTGGGCTATGAAAGAGAGACATTGTATGTCTCCACTTAACATGTACCAACTATCCACACTCTATGGTAGAGACTGAAAGACTGGAGAACATAAAAGCATTAAAAATTGTAATGGACACTAGAGAAAAAGT
>NW_006159906.1:2207291-2214337 GCF_000334495.1 Tupaia belangeri chinensis | reverse complement strand
AAAGAGTGTGGGAGGGGAAGTGCACAGGAAAGGAAATTTGGGGAATAAAATAGAGAGGTAAGACTTTGTGGGACATAGATATGGTTTATTATTTGTCGATGAGGACATGTATAGTATTCTCAACTGGGCTGGACTGAGGTGTATATCATGCTGGGTAAAGTCTCTATGATCTAAATGATGTATAGTAGCTAAATGTATAAATAAAAATTTAAATAAATAAATATTTTTTATAAAAACCAGAAAAACACATCATGACTTTTCTGATGACCCAGTATCTATAGAGGATTAAGAGGAAACATTGTATCTTAGAAACAAAAACCTAGAAGCAAACACCTCAGAAGAAGGAGCTAGAGAACCATACACTTAAAATACAACATCAGGGGGTCAGCAGGTGGTGTGATGGTCGAGGACTCCCACATGGCTGACAATGGTTCGAGGCTCAGGCTTGCTTTCTTATTCTCCCTGTCTCTCTTTCTGTCTGCCTCTCTCTCACTCTCTCTCTCATGAGTGCATGTGCCCTGTAGCAAATTAAAAATAATAATAACAATAATGACATACAAAGTTAAATAAATAATTTCTTTAAAACAAACATGATATCATTAAAGTCATGCTAGGGCTAGCAGGTGGCATGGAGGTTAAGGCACTGGATCCCACATGGCTGACTCCATGACTTTGAGTCCTGGACCCAGCAGCTTGAAAATCATGCAGGGCACATGTATGTGCATGCCCAAAATCCTGAGAGGAGAATGGAGTAAAAAGATTGGAGCGTGGCCTTCCTCCTGGGGAGTGATTTCTCACTCATCCCCCCTCCATCTCTGACAAGCTTGTGCACCCTATAGCAAAAACTAAAAACAGACACACCAGGTCAATATATCTGACAACTGTAAAACTAAGAACTTCTGTTCATCATGTTAAATTAAACTTTTTTGGCCTAAAACAGCTGCTGTACTCCCACACTTGGATTCCTATGGATAAGCTGAAATCATACAAGTTAGAGTATTTTCCTGAGCTGGTTCACAGGTTACAGCTAATCACAGTATCTAGGCTTCAGTCAATCACAGACATCCCACCTTTTAAACTGTGCTAATGCAGACAAACTTCAGAATGAAACCAACCCAAATTGTTTCCCTACCTCATTCCTTCACTTCTGTTTTTGTACATCATGTTCCCATCCCCATACATGTCACTTCCCCTTCCCAGAACTTAAATACTGAATTGACCAAGAGGCTAGCGGGAGATGTCTGGAAGTCTGGGGACAGCTACCCAGTTAATATTGTGTTAAGATTTGCTCAATTAAAACTCTATTAAATTGGGTTATTTTTCTCTTAACAATCAAAACACACTGCCATAGGCCACAGGAGTAGAAAGGCAAACCACAGAGTAATAGTAAATATCTGCAATTTTGTATATAGGATTTCTGCAAATAGAGAAAGCCAACAGAAAATTGGGCAAAAAGATTGAACAAGCACTTTACAAAAGAGAATATTCAAATGAACAGGTGATCAAATTCAGAAAAGTGAAAATTAAAGCCACAATGATATGCCCTCAAACAGATGGCTAAAATAAAAAATATACGAAGAAACAATAGTATCAGTGAGAGCACAGAAGCAACTAGAACCCTCACACACTGCTGGAGAAGAGAACTTGTAAAACTCCTCTTTACAAACTAGCAACATCTACTAATTATGACACGTAACTACTCTGCTCACCCAAGAGTTCCACTTTTAGTTGTATATCCAACTGAGGCACACACATGTCAGCCAAAAGATATGTGCAATGATGATCACAGCTGCAGGGTCTATAAAAATCAGAAGCAATTATCTATGAACAACAGAATGGAAAAATAAACTGTGGTATAGTCATACAATAGAATATCATATGGGTACAAGATAAATGAATACATAAACGTAATTTGAGTGAAAGAAGCCAGACACAAAAGAATATGATTTTGTGTGATTCCATTTGTATAAAGTTTGAAAATAAGTAAAACTAATAATGTTAGAAATAAAGATAGTAGGGCCAGCAGGCAGTGTGGTGGTTAAGGCACTGGACTCCCATATGGTCAACCACAGTCCAAGTTCTGGACCTGGCAGCTTACTTTCTCACTCCCTTCGCCCCTTCTGGTGAAAGCGCATACCCTACAGTAAATTTTAAAATAATAATAGTAAATAAAATTACATAATTTTTTTAAAAAGAAAGAAAGATAGTTGTTTTCCGTAGGAAGAATAGTGACTAAGGGCACAGGGAGGTATCTGGGTGCTGGTGAGTTCTCCTTCTAGAGCTGGATGTTAGCTATTTGAGTGCTTTCAGCTTATGAGAATTCAGAGAGCTACACACTTATCTACTTGGATAAAACACTTCAGTAAAAAGGTACTTTATCAAATCACACTAGAAAGGGACTAGCAGTTAGCGTAATGGCTATGTCGCTGGACTCCCATGTAGTCGACCACAACTTGAGTCCTGGACCTAGTGGCTTAAACTCACACCGGGCACGTGTGCGTGCGTGCCCAAGATCCCGAGAGGAGAATGGAGGAGAAAGGATTGTGGTGTAGCCATCCCCGCTGTGGGGTGATTTCTCACTTTCTGTCTCTCTGTCTCTGTCTTTCTGGCACCCCACCCCCAAAAAAAAAACCCTCCCAAAAAAAAAAAAAAAAAAAAAACCACACACACTAGAAGACTAAGATAGGGCACCTTCTCAGATATTAAAACACAGGTCAGTTGTATGGTGTAGCAATGCCCTGAGATGCTGAGGTCATATGGGAAGGCCCCGGGTTTATACCTTGAGGTCTCCCTCTACATGCTGGGTGTATGCATCTGCCCACAATCCTGGCTGACTGAAGTGGGAAAGCGGATCATGGCACAAAGACACAGCTAGGGGTGCTTAATGCTCTCTCTCTCTCTCTCTCTTCCCCCCCCTTTCTCACAGAAGAAATAAATAAACTTAAAAAAGAAAAAGAGAGAAACCCAATGACATAAATTAAAAATGGGGGGGGGATTAAAATTAGAAGAAAAGCTTCAGAAGAGCTAACTTACATAAAAGTGGGTTTTATGAGTTTGAGTCCCAGACCTAATGGATTGAAAATCACTCTGGGTGATTTGCATGCCCAAAATCCTAAGAGGAAAGCAGAGCAGAAGGAACTGTGGTGTAGCCATTCCCATGGGGGATCCTTTCTCATGACTTAGCGTCCAGGAAACACCAGATTCCAAACAGAAGAAAAGTGAAGGAGCTCCCTAAGATAATACAAAAGGGAGAGATTCCACGTGGTCAGTGATAAGGAAGCCTGGAGAACAACCAGCCATAATCTCTAGAACATATTTTCAGGAATATTCTATTGTGCTAATGTGTTTGAATGCAGCTACTTCACGAGTGAAGTAGAAAACTTGAAATTAATCACAGTTGTGCAGAAAAACAAAAATAAAAGGCTATTAGTGACTCGAGAAAAATCATAAAGTTTTAAGGTATGTCAGGCATTCTGTTTCAATAATACAGAATACCAATCAGAATGCCTGGAGTGAAACCAACAGGTGGTATGGTTATTAAAGTGCTGGACTCCCACATGGTTGACCGTGGCTCGAGTCCTACACCCAGCAGCTTGCTTTTTCACCTTCCCTCTCTCTCTTTCTCTCTGTCTCTCCCTGGTCAAATTAAAAATAATACTAGGGACCAGCATATGGCATAATTGTTATATGGTTGGACTCCCATGTAGTCAACCACAATTCAAGTCCTAGATTCGGAAGCTTAAAAACTCACACCAGGCACATGTGTGTGCATGCCCAAAATTCCAAGAGGAGAATGGGAGAAAAGGGACTATGGTGTGGCCAATCCCCATGGGGGGTGATTTCTCACTTTCTGTCTCTCTGTCTCTCTGGTGAGCACACAAGCCCTATAGCAAAAATCTCTTTAAAATAATAATAATAATAATAATAATAATACAATTAAATAAATAATTCTAGAAAGAATGACTGGAGTTCAAATTATAGGTTTGCCACTTACAGTCTCAGTTTTCTTGGGCAAGTCACTTATTTTCCTTGGGTTTCATGTGTAAAATCAGGATTATTATAATAGTATTATAAGATTTTTGTGAGAATTGGAGTCCTTGGAACTTTCCTTGACTCAGAGAAAGCACTATGAGTGCTAACTTTCACCACGTTGCCAGCTGTAAAGGAGCAGCTATTATAGAAACACTGACTACTGAGCTGCTAAAGAAGTTCTGTTGAACTAGATTGGGAGAAAGAAAACACGGAAATTGTGATTGGGACAAGGAAGAGAACAGCACTATATCATCTTCCACCTTGGCAAGTCTTAGAAGAATTTTAAACCCAGAAGATGGAGAAATAACAATATAAGTGTGATTATTTATAGCATGGAGGTAGATATCACAAGAGCAGCTAAGACTCTCAGAGTGTCTGTGGGCAGTATAGGAGGGAGCAGACACAGGGACTGTTATTATTTGCAACAATATTTGTAAGGTCCCTGCATGTATACTCTACATTTAATAATTAAGACTAAATTTTTCTTTTTCTTTTCTTTTCCTTTTTTTTTTTTTGAGAGGTTTTTCGCTATAGGGCGTGTGCGCTCGCCGGACAGACAGAGACACAGAAAGTGAGAAATCACCCCCCAGGGGGGATGGCCACGCCGCAATCCCTTCTCCTCCATTCTCCTCTCGGGATCTTGGGCACGCATGCACACGTGCCTGGCGTGAGTTCTAAGTCACCAGGTCCGGGACGCGAACCGTGGTCAACTACGTGGGAGTCCAGCGACATAGCCATTATACTAACTGCTGGTTCCCGAGACTAAATTTTTCTTCAAAAGAAGAACTTGTCTCACTGGACAGTTCCATCAAACCTTTAAGGAAAAATCAATGCTAACAATATCCAACTGCTTCTAGAAAATATAAGACAAAAAAACATTTCCCACCTCATTTTATGAGACCACTACACTGGAACAAAAACCAGACAGAAACAGTACAGAAAAAAAGGAAACTACAGATCCAAATCTATCATGGATGTAGACATGAACAAGTACTAGCAACTAGAATCGAGCCGTCCACAAGAAACATTACACACCATGACCAGGTGAGTTTCGTTCAGGGATGAAGGTTGGCACAATATTAAAAATCAGTCGATGTAATTTATCACATTCAAGAAGAAACTCCAATGGTCACATCAATTGATGCAACAGAGAATCTGGTGAAACTTAACATCTTTTCAAGTTTGTTTTTTTTTTTTTTTTTAATCTCATAAAACCAGGAAGAGAGGGGAACATCCTCAATTCAATTACAAAACTTGCAAATCCTCTTCCATAACGAGAAGACTGACTGTTTTCACTTCAAGATCAGGAACGAGGCAAGGGTGCCCACTCCCACCACTTCTGTTCCATAGCGCTGGAAGGTCTAGCCAGTGCAAAAGGCAAAGGAAGGACTTACACTCAGCTACAGCCTGTTCTTGGTACGTGCGCTTACTGACCTCCAGAGTCTCCGCAAGCACCTGCTGAGCAAAGGCTGAGTGGCTGCTCCTAGGAGAGATCCAGGCTTGGGTTCCTGAGAGCCTCTGGTTACATTGCCATTCACCAAAACATCCTCTGTGGGGCCAGAGGAGGCACAGAGAGAACGCAACTGGGTCCACATGGCCAGGGTCCTCGATTCAAGCCCCCAGGCCTCCCTGAACATGCAAGACACCCATGACTGTGCTCGGAGCTGGTTCAGATTACGGATGGGTTGTAGCATGAAGACTGCTGGGAGGGCCCTTCTTTCCCAGACCCCTCTTCTCATAGAGGAAATAATCAAACCCAAAAAAGAGATTTACATTATATATATTTGTTGGGTGATGCCCCTGCAAAACAAGTTAGTCTTATCGATGTTGAAAATTGCTCTTCCAAATAACCCTTTCTCTGTGTAACACTTAGCAGGTGTTTTAAAACTACCTTTTCGCGGGACCAGCAGTTAGCGTAATGGTTATGTCGCTGGCCTCCCATGTAGTGAACCGAAGTTCGAGTACCAGACCTGGTGGTTTAAATTCACGCCAGGAACGTGTGTATGCGTGCCCAAGATCCCGAGAGTAGAATGGAGGAGAAGAGATTGCAGTGTGGCCATCCCCCCTGGGGGTTGATTTCTCGCTTTCTCTCTGTCTCTTTCTTTCTGGCAAGCGTACAAACTCTATAGCAAAACCCTCTCCCAAAAAAGAAAAGGGAAAAAACAAAAAACAAAAAAAAACTACCTTTTCAGGGAACAGCAGATGGCTTAATGGTTATGCTGATAGACTCCCACATGGCAAACCATAGTCTGAGTCCCAGACCCGGAGGCTTGAAACTCACCTCATGCAATGCGTGTATGCCCAAAATCCTGAGAGGAGAATGGAGAGGGGACTGCAGGGAGAGTGGGGATTCCTGTCTCTCTGGCAAGCCCTATATCAAAAATCTCTTGTAACATTTTTCTCACTACATTGCCTTTTGAAACATGAGAGCTGACCACAGGAGAGAAGAAAGCATCAGTATTTTCCTAAATCTGAGAGGAAAGACTATAAATGTTTTTGGCCCCACAACAATTCCGTCTACTCCATTTTGGTTGTTTTGTTTTTCTCCTTCATCGGCTAAAATCCACACACTTAGTTGGTTTTCCATAGTTCCATCAAGCACGCTGGATGTTACTGGAGCACTTTCGAAGCAGCCTCACATGCAGATTGCCGAATTTCTTCTTTCCTGGATGAACCATGCTTTGGATTCAGCAGCACGGAACTACAGCTGACGGCACTCAATGTAACTCGTGCCCAAACGAAGCTTATCTTTCTTGCAGTAGTGATACTAGACACTGCTCCAGTGCTAGGCTGCAGGTGGGGCGGGGAGAGTGACAATAGCGACGTCACCAGCAAAAAGCATAAGCATACAAAAAAAAATTAATTCGACAACATATGCATGCCCACCCCTAAGGCGGCAGTCTAGCCCAGCGTTTAGCGAGGGCTGCAGACCCTCCCCTCCCCCGGGCAGCAGTCTAGCCCCGGGTTTAGCGAGGGCTGCAGACCCTCCCCGGGGCAGCAGTCTCGCCCAGCGT
>NW_006159906.1:2190632-2206017 GCF_000334495.1 Tupaia belangeri chinensis | reverse complement strand
TTCTTGCAGTAGTGATACTAGACACTGCTCCAGTGCTAGGCTGCAGGTGGGGCGGGGAGAGTGACAATAGCGACGTCACCAGCAAAAAGCATAAGCATACAAAAAAAAATTAATTCGACAACATATGCATGCCCACCCCTAAGGCGGCAGTCTAGCCCAGCGTTTAGCGAGGGCTGCAGACCCTCCCCTCCCCCGGGCAGCAGTCTAGCCCCGGGTTTAGCGAGGGCTGCAGACCCTCCCCGGGGCAGCAGTCTAGCCCAGCGTTTAGCGAGGGCTGCAGAGAGCAGCAGTCTAGCCCAGCGTTTAGCGAGGGCTGCAGACCCTCCCCGGGGCAGCAGTCTAGCCCAGCGTTTAGCGAAAGCTGCAGAGCCTCCTCCCGCGTGGCTGGGGTGGGCTCAGCTCAGGAGAGGCGAACGCTGGGCCCCGCCCCCTCCGCGGTGGTTGCGGTGCTGAGAGCACCCAGCAGTTGAAGAGGAAACGGGCCTGAGATTCTCGTGCCGTTTGCTTTTCATGTATCAATATTTTGTAGAAACCAAGTAAAGAATTTCATTAGACACAGCAGCTGTTAGTGAACATGGCCATGACACATTGGTCTTGACGAGAGAAGCCGAGTGCACCATCATAGGAGAGCTGTGAGCAGACGGTGTAGGAAAATGCATGTCACGTACTCAGCAATGCATCTTGAATTAGTGCAGCCATTCACTGAATAGGCATTTCCTGCACCTCCACGGTCAGACACAGCCAGCAGCAGCTACAAGGGCAAACAGGAGGTCACCCTGGTGGCAGGTTCACCTGGAGGAGTGAGGCTAAGACCCGTGGGGGTGGGAGGTAGGCTGCCACCTGGGAAGAGGTGAAGGAGTTTCTCAGAGTGTGATGCTGGGGGAGAGGCCAGATTCACACCGGAGTGGCATTCAGATGACCTGCAACGTCTCCGGACCCAGGCAGTTAGGGTAGAGGGAGATTCCAGGCTCACAGAGCCATAAACTAGAGCTGGCTTGAATGGGGCGCAGCTCAACTCAGAGTCCACGCGGTGAACAGTTACTTCCTTGTCCATGCACGGCACTTTTCCCTCCAGGACAGACCTGAAGACCCAGGGGTGCTGGCCGCAGGGGCTCCTCTCATTCTGACTGACACATGCGGGATGCCCACCATTCCCCACCCCACAGGGTGATGGGTTCTCTGCTGCAACCTGGCTCCCAGGAGGTGGGGCTTGCCCAACTTCTCCCTGTTCCTACAAACACCAGGTCTCCCCCCGCAGGGGCAGGGCCATGCGACCTCTCTGGGGCAGCAGGACCAGCCCCTGGAACCCAGAGCTAACTCTCTCCTGGTGTGTTGACCAAAGCACTCTCCAGCCAGCCCAGATCCAGGAAAGGGGAACAAACCCCTCTCTCCATGGCAGAGGGCTAGAGTATCTACAGCTGCCATTAATTCACCATATGGAGAATTTAAAACTGTTTTCCTTTATTCATGACTGAGTACGTGCATGAGAGACAGCGTGAGATGAACACCCCCCACAGGCCCTGGCCTATACCTACTTCCTCCAGGCCTCCAGATTTGCTCTTGGGCACCCGCACACACATGACTGGTGTGTTTAAGGCTGGCCTGGCCCGGGATTCGAACTACGCTGCCACGTGCGATCCAGCTTCTTTTGAGCAGTGGTTACTGCTGCACCATGGAGCCAGCCACATGTGGAATATATTTCTAAAAAAACAAGATCGGCAGGCAATGTCAGGGAGACACTAAGTGGTTGCCTGGGTTGATTCCACTAGGCACTTCTCGAGCATTTCTGCTGGAATACCACTGGCAGCGAGCCCACTGGACGGGGCTGAGGATTTAGCCAGAAGCCAGAGTGAGAAGGAGCACATCTGAAAAGTCAGATGACATTGAATCTGACAACAGCACAGATGTTCATTTTATTTCAAAAGCAGTGTTTTGATAGCTTGCCACTGAGTGTATGCAACGCCTCAGGGGCCCGTGGCTGTCCAGTCACCCCCAGGTCTCAGGTCTTCTCCTCAGGGCGGCTGTGCCCCTGATGGGGAGTATAGTAGGGGGGCAGTTTAGGGTCCTCCAAGGTGCTGGGTGTGGGTTTCAAGAACACTACTCACGGGACCAGCAGTTAGCGTAATAGCTATGTCGCTGGACTCCCACGTAGTCGACCACGGTTCGAGTCCCAGCCCCGCCGGCTTAAACTCACGCCGGGCGCGTGTGCGTGCATGCCCAAGATCCCAAGAGGAGAATGGAGAAGGGATTGCGGTGTGGCCATCCCCCCTGGGGGGTGATTTCTCGCTTTCTGTCTCTCTGTCTCTCTCTGTCTGTCTGGCGAGCACATGCGTCCTATAGCCCTAGCAAAAACCTCTCAAAAAAAAGAACACTATTCAGCCACAGGGTGCAAGTGGACAGACACATTTCAGGGAACTAGTGAAGTATCACAGTTTTAAAAAGATTATTTCTCCCACAAGAGAGACAGGAAGAGAAACAGAGATTCAGCACCCACCAACAGGGTCCCCTCATCATATTGGTGCACGCTTGAAGAGTGCTCCCAGACTGGGGGGCAGCAGGTGGCATAGTTGTTAAGGCTCTGGACTCTCACATGGCTGACCATAGTTTGAGTCCCAGACCTGACAGCTTGAACCTCATACCAGGCACCTGTGGGTGTGTCCAAGATCCTGAGAAGAGAATGGAGAAGGGATTGCAACATGGCCTTCCCTGACAGGGGGTGATTTCTTGCTTTCTGTCTCTCTAGCAAGCCCATGCACCCGAGAGAGAGAGAGAGAGAGAGAAATAAATAAATAAAGTATTCCTAGGCTTGCTTACTCCATGTCCTTACTCAAAAGGCCATGGTAATTCACAATTTCACCAGCAATGAACGAATATCCTTCCCCATACATTCCTACCAGCAATAGATCCTATCATATTTTGTAATTTTTGTGAACTTGCATATCCTAATTTTAGCATATCCTTGACAAAGATCTATTTCTATTTAATAGCTACCCATATCTCTTGCCATCTTTTAATTTTTTAACTTTCTCATTATTGCTTAAGTGATATTTATGTATTACTGCATTAAGCGTTTATCTTTCATATGCTTTGCTGGAATTTTTCAAATCTAACATTAGTCTTTTGACTTATCTTGTTATTTGTATGTGTATATTATTTGTACGTATGTCTGCGTGTACATAAACATGTACATGTATTGTGAAAGCTGTCAGAATTCAAAGGGAATCATTTGTGTCCATGAATGCCAACCCATAACTACCCTGAGCCAGAGGCAGCCATGGAAGAAGGGTTTTCTCACACCAGCCTGCTTGATAATGAACTGTTATCTAGACAAATTACCACAAAATAAAATGTTCTTGTCACCCTTTCTTGATGTATAACATTTTAACAATATAATTGCCAGACAGCTCATGCACTCAACAAAGACAGAGAGAGGTAGAGGGAGAAGGCATCCCAATTGGGTGTGGCCACACTGCAGTCCCTTCTCCTCTCTCTATCCTGTCGAGGCTCAGAGCATGCATGCACACACACCTGCTGTGTTTATCAAGCCGCTGGGGTCAGGATTTGAACTGTGATGGTCCATGTGGGACCCAGCTCCCTTAAGCACTAGGCCATGGGGCCAGCCCAATTTATAACATTTAAGTACTGTCAGTTGGCTTCAAGCATCAGGCATTAGACTATTTACACTAACCTGACTCTCCTCCAATTCCCGATTTCCTCAGCAGAGAACCCTCCAGCTTCCTCCCTTCCTCTGCCAAGCCTTGCACACAAACCTGCTGCCTCCACTGGCAGGGCTGGGTGAGGGGTGCAAGGTGTGTGGGGAGGGGGAAGGAGCTGGAGTTCCTGTAGTTCCTCATGGGATCCACCTGCCCTCTCAGCCGCAGCCTCAGGGTTCACAGAGGCGCTCCCCTCCAGTCAGGCTGTCTCTGTCACCGCCTTTTCCTCTAACAATGCTTCTGATCTGTATTCCAGCTTCCAAAAACAAATTGGAATTTCCCCATTGGTGTTAACTTCCCTTCCCATCCTCTCACTTTCTACAGAGCGATTTTCCATGCATTCCGATGCCCTGAACCATCATGCAGGTCTGCCAAGCAGTGTCTAGGGCAGTGCCTCCCAAACCATGGTCTACAAAGAGCATCTGCCAAGAACACCCCCTGGAACTTCACACAGACAGGACTACCCAGGTGCCCTCTTTTGTAGGTCTGGAGTGGGCTCTGGAAACATGGAGTTCAAATCTCTCCTGGAGAACCCAAAGCTCCTTTCTCCCTGAGGGCCATGGCATGGAGCACATATTAACCAACACACTGGGCTGAAGTGTGTCCCCACACAGATCCACATGTGGAAATCCTAACCCCGGGACTTCCGAGCCTGTCTGTATTTGCAGAGGTAACTGACTTAAAAGGGGGCTAACATGGCTACAGCCTAATCCAACAAGCGAGGGTGTCCGTATATGAAGAGGAGATGACGACGCAGACATACACAGAGGGGCGACCCTGGGAGGACATCAGGAGAGAAGCCTCCGGAGAAATGGCTCTGCGGCAGGGCAACCTCAGACTCTCAGCTCCAAGGGGAACAGTGAGAAATGTCTGTTGTTTCCGCCCCAGCCTGCGGAATTTTGTTAGGGCAGCCTCACCGACTAATCCGCCTCTCAAATCTCAAATCACATGTTCCTCACAGCGTGCCCAGAACTAGGGGGCTGGGCCTCGGCCTGAGATATTCAGTCCTCAGGCAGAGATCAGCCTTCCAGATAAGAGCCAGCTAATAAGCTGGCAGTTATTAAGCATCATCGGCTAAACAGAGCTGGTCTTTGCCCAGTGCAGTGATAAAGCGTTCGCATTAATGATACTTGAAAACACTTGTCACTCTTAGGCAAAGTAGATGGTCTATAGATGAAGCAGGGTAATTATTTTAACCTCAAAGCAGATCGCATCCTGAATTAGCAGCCTGGCTGGGTTTCTGCATTCCAAGGGGACTTCGTTAGGGAAGGTTTTGCAGATTCCTGCCGAGCTTAGCAATTCGGTCACACAGGTGCATGCTAGGCACCCCCAGCCTTCCAGTCACTGTGGGTGCACTAGGACGGCCCCAACCGACAGTCATCAGACTAGCGGCGCCAGGGCCTGGTGGAGAGAGCCCGAGAATCCCCAGAGCTGCGACCTGCGGGAGAGGTTGCACAGAAGCTGCACGACAAAGCAACAGACAGGATGGGGTGGCAAGCCACCACCCCAGGGTGTTACCGAGGCAGGACTGTCCTGTGGGGCCACGGCCAAGGACTGACTGCGGGCAGGTGACTCGAAGGACAAGGACAGGCAAAGAGGGCATGAGGTGGAGGAGGAGTGAGCGGTGCCAGCGCTGGCCCCGCCCTTGTCCCAACTGCAGGTGCCTTGAGGGCAGGGCAGTAAAAGACAGCAGGGGAGGCAGCATGGGCACCACACTCGCCTGGCAGAGAGCAGCTCTCTGACCCACAGCGAGTGTGCCCATTAAACACACGTGGCTCCCTGTGAGGGCGGGAGGCCAAATACACTGGTGAAACATGCCAGTCCTTGGTCCAGCAGGGTTCTGCCACCACTACCCCTCCAGGCTCCACACGGGTGCCACATCCCTGGGTACCTTTTGGAAAAGAGCCAGCCACGTGTTTTTTTTGTTTGTTTCGAGAGGTTTTTCCCCGCTATAGGGCAGAGAGAGACAGAGAGACAGAAAGCGAGAAATCACCCCCCAGGGGGGATGGTCACGCCACAATCCCTTCTCCTCCATTCTCCTCTCGGGATCTTGGGCACGCACACGCGCCCGGCGTTAGTTTTAGCCACCGGGTCCGTGAGGCGAACCACGGTCGACTACGTGGGAGTCCAGCAACATAGCCATTATGCTAACTGCGGGTTCCCCCGGCCACGTGTTTTGATCCTGGCCCCGGCTGGACCTTTGCGATGCAGGCCTGAAGAGGTGTTGGCCACAGGCTCAGGAGACTGTCTTAGTTTGTCTTTGAGGGACCGACAGAAGTCTCTGAGCCTTGGTGATTTCAGAGAGGGTTACTTACAAACCTTCCATCCCAGCGGCTGGGAAGCCTGCCCTGAGGCAGCGTGGCCCAGGCACAAACAGACCACCAGCACACGGCTGGCAGCTCAGCTGACCTGCTTTCTTACAGGGGCCAGCTCTCGGGAGAACTAACCTCTTCTCACGCGAGACGGAGCTGGGGATGTGGTGTCGGACACCAAGTTAATCCGCCCCTGAGAGCATTGCTTGGTGATGCCTTCTCCATGAGCCAATCACGGGGGCCTCGCCGCCTCCCAGTGCCAAATTCCAAAACGGAAGACTTGGGGGGTATGAACCGTGACCAACCCGGAAGAGGGGTGGTGCTGGACGGCTGCAGCTGGGACAGGAAACCCGGAAGAGGTGGGCAGAGGGGTGAGGCCCCTGGGACCTCCACCCTGCTCCGTGGGCCTGAGCTGCACCTACCCGGACACCCGGGCGCGCAGAAGGCCCCTTTGCGCTTCTGCTGTTAGTAGGAGCAGGTTTCGCGCACAGGCACGGAGCTGGGCTCCGGTGGAGAAGGCCAGTGTGATGGACTGAAATAGGTTATAAGAAAATGGATATGTTTGGGTAAGGAACCCCCACAGGCCTGCCTCATCAAAAAGGGAAAAACAAGAATACGGTTGTAACTTACAGAAGACATGATGTTCTGCTCTGTAACCGGCTTACAGACCCCTGGCTGATAAAAGGTAACCAGGTTGCCACTTTGCAAGCTTTCCATGCCCCTGAAATGTAGCAACCCTGCAGCACTCCCTCCCTTACAACAGCCCTCACCCTCAACCCTTGAAGCCCTGCCTCAAAACATAAGGCCCCCCTTGTGGTTTTTAGGCTTAAATACTTTGCAAACTGCCCGTGGAGGGCTGCCCATGGAAGCTGTCATTCTGGATGCTGCCTGTGTGCTGCAGGAGGGTGACAGTCCCTAGCCAGGAATAAAGGCTCTTACATTCTAATTTCTTGGTGGTCGTGGCGTTCTAGTATCTCGCGCCCACAAGGCCAGCACAGCCCCAGGAGCATCGCTCCTCCAGCCTTCAGCCATGAGGCAAGCGTTCCTTTGAACTGGCTGAAGATGGCACCATTCGGTTTTTAAAGCAAAACAAGAAACAGAAAGAAGGACCTTCCTGACTGAGGCCAGAGGTCCACCCTGAAAAACGCCCCGGCGTCACACCTGCTCCCTAATCACTGAAGGCAATCCCCTTGTCCTTCTTGGAGTCAGGGTGAGGATGGAAGAGAGGCCCAGGTTGCCCTGGGGGCTACAGGGAGCCTGGGAAGGGAACCGCCAGCCTGGAAGCTGACGAAGGTTAGTCCCAGAGGACCCTGGAGGCACTAGAGGGTGGAGATGGTGAGGCAGGGGTTGTGTGCCCTGGGCCAAGCTCCAACCAGAGGCCATACACGGATCCTCCACAGCTTCCTCCTACAGTCCCTGAGGCCCCAGGGAGTTGACAGCTGGTGCAGGGACATGCTGGAGACTACAGGGACATTTTTTGTCCGCTCCTCTAGTTGCGTGCAAGTGTTTACATAGTGAAATTCAAATAATTATACTACAAATTGATTTTATTGGTTTATTTTATTTTATTTCTGTATTTTCTTTTTTCTTTAAGTATTTCCTCTTATTTTCTTTTTTGAGAGGTTTTTGCCTTAGGGTGTATGTATTTGCTGGAGAGAGACAGAGACAGTGAGAGGGAAAATAATAAAGTAAGAAATCCCCCCTGCCCTGGGGAGGGGATGGCCATGCCGCAATTCCTTCTCCTCCAGGATCCTGGGCACACGTACACGCCTGGTGTGATTTCCAAGCTACCAGGTCCAGGACTCAAACCACAGTCGGCCATATGGGAGTCCAGTGATGTAACCGCTATGCTATCTGCTGACCCCAATGAGAGTGAGAGAGAGAGAGAAGCAGGAAAGATAAGCATCTTCAACAGGGTCTCAAGATGCAATTCCCCATCCCCACCCTAGCCTTCCCAGCCAGCCAGGACCGTGGTGCAAACTGCAGCATGTATGGTTGGCTAGGAAGCCAAACCTGAGGTCTCCATGTGGATTCCACATCCACTGAGCAGGGCCTTACCGGTGAGCCACCAGGCCAGCCACTCCTATATTTTCAATTAGGGAGTTATGCTGATTATTTTGGTCAATGGACACAAACTCGTTGTAGGATCAGTTTGTGTCCAGGACTGTTTCAAAATATGTTTTTAAGGGACCTAGCTGCTGCAGTGCAGTGGGAGCCCAAGTGCTCTGTGAGACCGACAGCCACGTGGCCGGCCAGTGGTTCAGTTCAGCCTGAAAACGCTCAGGGCACACACATAGGTGCTCAGGCTCTTGGAGAGCTGCAGGGGCGGGGAAGGGGTTACAGCAGGAGGACAGCCTGCCCACAAACAGGCCACCAGCACACGGCTGGCAGCTCAGCTGACCTGCTTTCTTACAGGGGCCAGCTCTCGGGAGAACTAACCTCTTCTCACGCGAGACGGAGCTGGGGATGTGGTGTCGGACACCAAGTTAATCCGCCCCTGAGAGCATTGCTTGGTGATGCCTTCTCCATGAGCCAATCACGGGGGCCTCGCCGCCTCCCAGTGCCAAATTCCAAAACGGAAGACTTGGGGGGTATGAACCGTGACCAACCCGGAAGAGGGGTGGTGCTGGACGGCTGCAGCTGGGACAGGAAACCCGGAAGAGGTGGGCAGAGGGGTGAGGCCCCTGGGACCTCCACCCTGCTCCGTGGGCCTGAGCTGCACCTACCCGGACACCCGGGCGCGCAGAAGGCCCCTTTGCGCTTCTGCTGTTAGTAGGAGCAGGTTTCGCGCACAGGCACGGAGCTGGGCTCCGGTGGAGAAGGCCAGTGTGATGGACTGAAATAGGTTATAAGAAAATGGATATGTTTGGGTAAGGAACCCCCACAGGCCTGCCTCATCAAAAAGGGAAAAACAAGAATACGGTTGTAACTTACAGAAGACATGATGTTCTGCTCTGTAACCGGCTTACAGACCCCTGGCTGATAAAAGGTAACCAGGTTGCCACTTTGCAAGCTTTCCATGCCCCTGAAATGTAGCAACCCTGCAGCACTCCCTCCCTTACAACAGCCCTCACCCTCAACCCTTGAAGCCCTGCCTCAAAACATAAGGCCCCCCTTGTGGTTTTTAGGCTTAAATACTTTGCAAACTGCCCGTGGAGGGCTGCCCATGGAAGCTGTCATTCTGGATGCTGCCTGTGTGCTGCAGGAGGGTGACAGTCCCTAGCCAGGAATAAAGGCTCTTACATTCTAATTTCTTGGTGGTCGTGGCGTTCTAGTATCTCGCGCCCACAAGGCCAGCACAGCCGCAGGAGCATCGCTCCTCCAGCCTTCAGCCATGAGGCAAGCGTTCCTTTGAACTGGCTGAAGATGGCACCATTCGGTTTTTAAAGCAAAACAAGAAACAGAAAGAAGGACCTTCCTGACTGAGGCCAGAGGTCCACCCTGAAAAACGCCCCGGCGTCACACCTGCTCCCTAATCACTGAAGGCAATCCCCTTGTCCTTCTTGGAGTCAGGGTGAGGATGGAAGAGAGGCCCAGGTTGCCCTGGGGGCTACAGGGAGCCTGGGAAGGGAACCGCCAGCCTGGAAGCTGACGAAGGTTAGTCCCAGAGGACCCTGGAGGCACTAGAGGGTGGAGATGGTGAGGCAGGGGTTGTGTGCCCTGGGCCAAGCTCCAACCAGAGGCCATACACGGATCCTCCACAGCTTCCTCCTACAGTCCCTGAGGCCCCAGGGAGTTGACAGCTGGTGCAGGGACATGCTGGAGACTACAGGGACATTTTTTGTCCGCTCCTCTAGTTGCGTGCAAGTGTTTACATAGTGAAATTCAAATAATTATACTACAAATTGATTTTATTGGTTTATTTTATTTTATTTCTGTATTTTCTTTTTTCTTTAAGTATTTCCTCTTATTTTCTTTTTTGAGAGGTTTTTGCCTTAGGGTGTATGTATTTGCTGGAGAGAGACAGAGACAGTGAGAGGGAAAATAATAAAGTAAGAAATCCCCCCTGCCCTGGGGAGGGGATGGCCATGCCGCAATTCCTTCTCCTCCAGGATCTTGGGCACACGTACACGCCTGGTGTGATTTCCAAGCTACCAGGTCCAGGACTCAAACCACAGTCGGCCATATGGGAGTCCAGTGATGTAACCGCTATGCTATCTGCTGACCCCAATGAGAGTGAGAGAGAGAGAGAAGCAGGAAAGATAAGCATCTTCAACAGGGTCTCAAGATGCAATTCCCCATCCCCACCCTAGCCTTCCCAGCCAGCCAGGACCGTGGTGCAAACTGCAGCATGTATGGTTGGCTAGGAAGCCAAACCTGAGGTCTCCATGTGGATTCCACATCCACTGAGCAGGGCCTTACCGGTGAGCCACCAGGCCAGCCACTCCTATATTTTCAATTAGGGAGTTATGCTGATTATTTTGGTCAATGGACACAAACTCGTTGTAGGATCAGTTTGTGTCCAGGACTGTTTCAAAATATGTTTTTAAGGGACCTAGCTGCTGCAGTGCAGTGGGAGCCCAAGTGCTCTGTGAGACCGACAGCCACGTGGCCGGCCAGTGGTTCAGTTCAGCCTGAAAACGCTCAGGGCACACACATAGGTGCTCAGGCTCTTGGAGAGCTGCAGGGGCGGGGAAGGGGTTACAGCAGGAGGACAGCCTGCCAAGACTGCCCCTCTGTCTCTCTCTCTCAGGTGCACATGAAACACATGCATTCTCTCTAGCATCTAAAAAATATCTAAGTGCTGGGATGGGGGCTGGATGTGAGAGAGTTGGGACCACTGATTAGAGATCTCCCTTCCTAGAGGACCTCGGGGTCTTTACAAACTTTCTCACCCCTCCTAAATTCCAACTTTCAGTCCCCAAGAATAAAGCAGCTTTGCTTAGGCACCTACGGGAGCCACAGCTCTTTGGCCTCCTTCCTAGGGAAGGGCCTCTCCCACACACATAACTGAGGTTTGCTCAGAGATGCGGTGTTCCAACAAGGTGGGAAGTGGAATTTCTGGACAAACAAAGAAAATCCTCTCTCCCCTTCCATTACAGTTACGAGGGAAACAAGGAACGCACCGTTTACTGAGCACCTAAGGGATGCTCGGTCTCCAGCTATGCCAGTACTCACCAGCTCGTTGACTTCGCAGCAGCAGCCTCTGCTGTTTTTCTTCCCAGCACTGGGTACCCAATAACTCCTGTGGGAATTAAATAACATCCTCTCCTCATCACCTCCCAGTGGAAGCTCTGTGCAGCAGAGAGCTGTTTTGATTGTGCTGTGTCCCAAGCACCAAAAACTTTCTAGACCACAGAAGATGTGGAAAAGATGGCATGAAATAAACTTTATGAAAGTGGCAAGGTCCTGGGTTCGCATCCTGAGTCTTCCTACATGCCTGGCAAATGCGTGTGCTCTGGGCCTGGCTGGCTGAGGCTAGGTGTGGATTGCAGCGTGAAGACCTCATTGGGGATGTCTCTCTCTCTCTCTCCCCCCTCTTATGAAATAAATATATAAACTTTTAAAAATGGGGTTATGACTTAGGTATTATCAGTGCCATTTGATGCTTTGGAAACTGCAGCTCGGAGGTCACAGTTGTCTGATAGTTCCCTTTAGCACGTCCCCTCGCCTGGACCACAGCCCCAGTGTTCAGCACCAGTGCAGGTATGCTGTGGCCGTGTTTAGAGAGGTGACTAACATTTGTGATCAGAGGCTTTAAACCAAATCTGCTCTACTCAGCACCATAATGTGAGTGGGTCTCACCTAATCAGTTGTAAACCTCAAGAGCAAAACCCAAAATACACCTCCCCCCAGGGGATTCTGTGCGTGTCAGCACCATGCCTAGTAGTTAAGAAAGCCAGGGTCTTACATGGCCAACTATGTGGTTCAACTCAGCCCTGGCGGCTGGAAAACTGTGCCAGGCACAGGTATGTATATGCATGCATACCCAGCTCTGGATGGGATGAAGAAATAGAGGAGAAGGGATTGCAGCCTGACCATGCTCCATGGGGGAATACTTTCTGCTCTCCCTTTCTCTATTTCTCTGGCAATCACAAGCACCCTCTGGTTTATAAACAGACAAAAGAATTGGTAGATGGACCAGCATGTGTAATGGAGGGTAAAGCAGCTGGATCTCACATGGCAGCTTCACAGTTTGAGTCCCAGACCCAGCAGTTTGAAAAACATGCCAGGCATATGTGCATGTCCAAAATTGTGAGAGGAGAATGGAGAAAGAATCACAGCAAGGCCATCCTCCAGGGATGGAGGGAAGTTCTCATTTTCTCCCTTCCCTTTCTCTCGCTCTCTCCAGGGAGTACACATGCACTGTAGCAAATGAAAAAACAAGTTACTAGGAAAAGTTACCCTCATAATTTTTCGTTTTTAGAATTTCCAAGCCATTTTTCTATTTCTCTTTATTTATCTCTTCCATGAGTAGGAGAGGTGGGAACAGCACCGTCCCCAGGTGTCTTCATACATGACCCACTCCCAGCCTCACTCAGCCCTCGGCCCTGGACACACAGTGTATGCAAGGAGACCGTCACATGTGAGCTTGGATCCTCCCTAGGCGGGTCAGCCTCGCAGAGCATCACATGGTTCCTCTGGCCATCATCCAGAATGAATTTTAGAACTTTTTGCCGTTTCCCCTAAAGAAAGCTTTGATTTAAATTTTGTTGAATTTTTAAACTTATGAAACAGTAGTTTGGCTTCACATCCCAAAAGAAAGCATGGGGTTCCATTTCAGTGAAAACTAATGGCTAAGAATAGGAGTCAGAGAGCCTGGTTCAAATCCCAGCTCAGAAAAATTCCCAAGGCAAGAAAGTAGCAAACCTCTGTGTGCCTCAACTTATAAATATAGGGTTCTTCTAAAAGCAAATGAGGGCCAGTCCGTGGCATGGTGGTTAAAGCAGCTGTGTAACTGTGTGGTTCGAGTCCCAAACCTGGTGGCTCGAAAATCACTACAGTTGCTTTTTAATTTTACTTTCCTCACTAATATGTTGTAGTCTGCTTCAAGTTGGAAGGATTAAATGGGTTAACATGAAGAAAATATAGAACCGTGGCTGGTCCGTGGCTAAAATTACACTGGGGCAAGTGACGGAATCGAACCAACTTTTGTTAGCCCCACTTGTCACCCTTCAGAGTCATTCTAACCTCAGAACTGTGGGAAACATGCAATAAAAACTAAAGGACAAACACTCAGCTCAGTCTATACTTTCTATGCACTAAAGAAATCATTTTTTATGTACACTCTTGTAATTCAAGCCAGAGATCAAGTCTCGGAGATTATACGGTCCTGGTGAGAGAGGAAGGAGGACAAAACCTTTAACTATTTTATTTTGTTTTACATTTTATTCCCAGGCTCAGACTGTTTTCTATAGCTTTCAGCTGGAATGGTTTTTGGGTTTGTTTTTTTTTTCATCTCATAAATCCATGAGTGTAAAGGTTGAAACAGAAATGCTCCAACGTCTCCATGCACAGTCGATAGCTGCAGATCTTGTCACTACAGAAAAACTGTAGCCTTCACCTGGTTCTGCTGTGGCTCACCAAGGCCCACAGATGATGGAGTGATGAGCGAATGCTGTGAGTCGATGTGAGACCGCACCGAGCATCAGCGTGCACACGCTCTGCGGTCACCGCGCCTTCCCAGTATTTCCTGCACATCCTCAATTGTGGCTTTTTAAAAGATTTTTTAGAATATACTCTAATGAGCAACACACGCACCTGCACTCCCATGACGTCTTAAGATAGTCTTGGTGTGGGCCAGCAGGGGGCATGGTGTTTCAGGGCGGGAATCCACATGGCCAGCTGTGGGTTGGAGTCCTGGACCTGGCAGCTTGACAGTCACTCTGGATGCATGTGTGCCCCAAATCCGGAGAGACTGGAGGACTGGAGGTGAAGGGATTGCCATGTGGCCATGCCCTCTGGGGAGTGATTTCTTTATCCGAATTCCCTCCAAGGCGGCCATCTACAGTTTCTGAGAGCGAGTCTCCGTGCTTCGGATGGCACCAGAGTCAGTATTGAGAGATGTGCCCCTGTTCTCTGCCCGGGTTTGTTACTGAGCCTGCCCGGGCATCTTCTATACCCAGCCTTCCCTTCAAGGTTGCATCCCAATGTCACTTGTCAGCAGAAATCAGAGATACTTCATTTCAGTTCAGCTCCCACTGTGACTGTCACCACCAATGCACATGAGCTGCCCCTCCTACGGCAGTGTCCTCCTCCTGGTGCTGGCGTCTGGCTGTCAGAGCTGCAGGACAGAGAGTCAGGACGGGCCTCAACCCCATCAGCAGGCAGGGCCCAGGATGTGGCCAGGGCAGGAATGTGCAGAGTAACTTTCTCCAGCCATTTAAAAATTTCTTTCTCCCATGAGCCGGGTTGGGGAGAGCACCCCAAGGGGGTCCTCCCACCAGGATTCCCCACCAGCTTTGGCCAGCCCGGTGCTCCAGGGACCTGTGGTGTTGAGCCCAGAACCTTCCCACCTGGCTTAGCCCGTGTTGTGTGCCCGCTGCGCACCATCGGGCGCCCTGGTCTTTATTAAACAGCTGTTGGCACCAAGTTGTAGACGAACGGGTCCTGTGGCGCTTTCCCGTGTTGCTGAAGTGGGCAGCTGAATTCCCACGTCTTCGAGTTTACACAGCTGCAGACCGCACAGCGGACAGGACAGCGGTCGGAGTGGAGCGGCCCAGATACAAAAGCACTCAGGCCTCGAGCATCCTGTGCCAGGCGCGGGGCGGAGGCAAGGGGGCGCTCGTCACACCTTCTGTCCTGCTGAGCACCCGCAGGCTCTGAGCTGGGACAGAAGCAGCCTCGTGTTCGCCAAGCCTAAGATGTGGTAGGATGGGAACAGCAGAAAACAGCAGAGCTGCCGCTCAGGCTGCTTTGGGAAGTGATGGGGCCCCGCCCTCCCAGAGCAGAGGTGAACAGCCGGTAACTGGAGGCGCCTGTGAGCCTGGTATGCGGGACATTCTTCTGTGGGCTCCCAGGACAGGCTCTGCGCTGGAGGAGAGCCATAAATATTTGTTCGCTTGCGTAGTTCAGGCTTGTGAAAATCAGAGCGGAGAAACCCACTCTTTATTCTCTTTCCAAAAACACTGATTGAACTCTGACCGCCGGTGCTGCCCCTCGTCTCTGCCGACTTTCAGTCTGTTCTCTCTTATTCGTTACTTCACGTCCTTGTGCAGACTTGGCTAGGGCGCAGTGAACCCCGGTCTGCCAAGGATCAGTGCTGGCCTGAGCCCATGAGCGACTGACTCCCTGTTAGAAAACATACTGGTTTGGGGACCCAGCCGAGGCCACTGCTTCCTGCAGAGGAAAGGGGCTTTCAGAGTGTCTGTCTTTGAGTCACCCTGACCAGTCCTGCACCGGCAGGCACCCCCCCCCCCC
>NW_006159906.1:2150079-2189967 GCF_000334495.1 Tupaia belangeri chinensis | reverse complement strand
CCCCCCCCCCCCCCCCCCCCCTCTGTCTTTCTGTACCCAGCGGCCACATGTGAATTGCCGCTCCCTGAGAAGAAAGCCTTTCCCACCGTTCTGGAGTTATTGATTATGCATGCATCTGCCCTGTGAAGCCGACCACGTTGCCTGGTACTCTTCATGCTGTTCCAAACAGCTGTTTCCGATCAGTCGGCGTTCCAGCAGGGACAGCCGTTCCTCTTCTCCTGGACGTGCGGGGCAGCCTGTACTGTTCAGACCTTGGCGTCTGCATTTTTAATCAAAGCTGGAAACCCATGGAAAATGCAGCTGTGACTTGGGTCTGGACTGGGCGGGTGGTATGAGTGCCAGTAGGACCTCAGAATGAAACTGGGCCTTTAGGAAACCAGAGTGGGCACACCTCCTGGGGGTGACCCTCCCCAGCTGAGAAAGTGTGAGCGCTGCTTTTGCCGTGCTGTGTTGTGTGTCTTTCACTTGTACTCTTGCACCTGCCTGCCCCGGTCTCTTCTGCAAGGGCTGGAGGTTCTCATCTTGGGATCCGTGGGCAAGATTCTGAGTCCCAAGAATTTGAATGGGAGAAAAAAATTGCATCTTTATTTTCACTAACTTCTACAACTTAGCACTTCCTTCCCGTAGGAATGTGGGTAACAACCTGCCACAGTGTCAGCACTACTTCGTAACCTGGTGGGTAAGCGAGATCCCAGCTGTTTCCATCTCTCCTCCAATTAGTGTTATGCCCATGACATCAGATCTCCACTAGAACTTCCTCACTGTGAACAAGAAGCACAATGTTGTTTAAAATATGTCACAATGTATTTTTTAGACTTTTATAATAATTGTCAATGAAATGGATTTCCTTTCTAAGCCTACATGTTTTGTTTTAAGCATCAGGGTCCTGCAGAGGCCACTGTCAGTGTCTCCTCTGCATCTCTAGACCCCACTGTTCAGCTTCTTTTGCAACCTAGGTAGGCTACCAGACCTGTGAGCAGAGGGCTGGAGTGGTGGAATTAAGCTTCTACCCCAGGTGCTCGGTCACACATTTGTAGGAACTGTAAACTACCCAGCTCCTTTCTCAGCTTTCCCAGGGTGTCGCCCAGAAGCCAGCTTCACAGAACCCCCTGGCTGCCTTTGCCCCATCTTGCTTCCCTAAGCCACCTCCAGCTCCCTGCACCTGCTGGATAAACTATCTGTTTGCAGTTTTTGGTCTCTGACTCTGCTCCTGGAGAATGCAGACTTAGTGTGGGGCCTGTCCCAAGCTACAAAGGGGTTTTATGTCCCCAGGTAGATCAAGGACCCCAAGCTAAGGTCCTTTCCTCTGTTAACCTAAACCCTCCAGGGGACTTCAGGCAGCACCTCTTGAACTGGAGTGCAGAGGACATAATCTTAGAGACATGGAAGCTTTCCATCAGGTTATGGAACTTGTATGATCTTGGAAGAAACTCTGTCACATAGAGGCCATGAATGACTTACAGCATTGCTTATAACCTGGTGGCGTGGGGAGGATTTCAGGCCACACTTGCATCTGTGTCTATGATTGCATTCCCACCAGAAATATTCTTTTAATCATCACAAGAAAAGACCAGAGGAAATATAAGGTGCAAGTGAGGCATTCCGGCCAAGAAAGGACCAAGTAAAATACAGCAGGTTTGGAGAAGTTTCAGTATAAAGGAAAAAGAAAGCAAGCAACCGAGCCGCTACGTGGCCCATTATGTCGTAGTTCAGGTGTTCAGGCTCCACGTGTACACAGCCACAGCCGGGCGGACCACAGGTACCTCCCGAGTGGTGACTGAGTTGGAATGAACATCTCACCCAGCAAAAATCACCACTGTTGCTAACTTAAAGTTTACTTTAAAAAATTTAAAAAAAGGCTTTTGCCATAGGGTCTGTCTCTCACTGGAGAGACAGAGGCACAGAGAGGGAAACTGAGAAATCACCCCACACACACCCAGGGGTGATGGCCACACAGCAGTCCCTTCTGTATTCTCCTCTTGGGATTTTGGGCATGATTTTCAAGCTGCCAGGTCCAGAATTTGAACTGCAGTTGGCTGAGGCATTCCGGCCAAGAAAGGACCAAGTAAAATACAGCAGGTTTGGAGAAGTTTCAGTATAAAGGAAAAAGAAAGCAAGCAACCGAGCCGCTACGTGGCCCATTATGTCGTAGTTCAGGTGTTCAGGCTCCACGTGTACACAGCCACAGCCGGGCGGACCACAGGTACCTCCCGAGTGGTGACTGAGTTGGAATGAACATCTCACCCAGCAAAAATCACCACTGTTGCTAACTTAAAGTTTACTTTAAAAAATTTAAAAAAAGGCTTTTGCCATAGGGTCTGTCTCTCACTGGAGAGACAGAGGCACAGAGAGGGAAACTGAGAAATCACCCCACACACACCCAGGGGTGATGGCCACACAGCAGTCCCTTCTGTATTCTCCTCTTGGGATTTTGGGCATGATTTTCAAGCTGCCAGGTCCAGAATTTGAACTGCAGTTGGCCATGTGAAAGTCCAGTGCCTTAACCATGCCAAATGCTGGCCGCAAGTTTACTTTTATAGCATAGCATTTTACTCAATTTGTGCATTTGGTGGGGTTTCTTAACAATGGCAAGCATAAGCTATTCTGCTAATTGTTATATATTTGTTCTAGTTATCACTGTCTCATACTTGGCTTAGAATGACCACGTCATTCTGTTCTTGATTCTGCAGGTTGGAAGTTCAGGAAGGGTTCAGCTGGGCAGTTTCACATGGGAGCCAGAGCTATCTGAAGAGCTCACTCATAGGCTGACGTTGATGCGGATTGGTTGAATTGGGGCCATCCACTGAGCACCTCAGGTCACCTCCCAGCATGGCAGGCTCAGTCAAGGTGGTTAGACTTCTTTTTTTAAAAAAATATTATTTACTTACTTTTATTTATTCATTCATTTATTTTAATTTGACTAGAGAGAGAGACAGACAGAAAGAAAGAGAGAGAGGAAGTGAGAAAGCAAGCCACCAGGTCTGAGACTCGAACCATGGTCAGCCACATGGGAGTGTCCAGCACCTTAGCCACCACACCATCTGCTGGTTTCCAGAGTGGTTAGACTTCTACCCAGGCATCCTCAGAGACCAGAGTGGCAGCTACGTGGCCATCCATGACCCTGCATCAAGACTAAGTCTACCATTTCCACCACACTCGGCAGGTCCAAGAAGTCGCGAGCCTGCCTGAATTCAAGGGAGGAAACATAGACTCCATCTCTTGATGAAAAGGATATCATATATTTGACAGGCATGTTGGATATTTAGTAAGAACACAATTGATGTCAATAAAGGACCCCTCTAAAGGGGATCTTTCCATGACTTGTAGGCAACAGATAGGAACTCTCAAGTGCTCTGAACGCTTGCTCTCCCAGCACGACCAGGCTGAAGAGGAACGACTTGACCAATTGTGCTGACTCCCCATAAAGCTAAAAGTGAGAGCAGAGCAGGAGTACTTGTGTAAAAGCGAACTACAGGAGAAGAAAAGGCTTATGATTGTTGTGCGTTTAAGAGGACACCACAACTTCAACATGTATCTTAAACTCCACAGTTTATTCAGTATTTTAGTGTAATATATCTCACCTGAATGCATTTGTATGTGACTACGTAAAAAGCATAGCATGTGAAAAGATACTCCAAAAGCCATAGACTAAAATGTGCGTGGAAATCCCTTCACAGAATTTTCATCCTCAAATTTGTAAGAAAATGACAAGGAGAGAAATTAACGAGGAAAAATAAAAAACTCACCAACTGCCGAATGAAAAAAATGAAGAAAATGTGTAAGAGAGAGAGGGAGAGGGAAAAAGCAACTCCAATGAGCATGGACATGCTTCAACCCCTTCTCCTCTGTTTTTCCCTTCCGTCAGGATTTTAGACTCACATGCACACATGCCAGGCCTGTCTTCCGAGCTGTGGGGGTCAAGACTTGAAACATGCATTGGCCACTTGATATCCAGCTCCCTTAACCCCCAGGTCATGGTCTGACCCTTTTTCGGTAAACTTGTGCACTTAAAAAGTTTTTTTCTTTGTAAGAGAGAAGAAAAGGGAGAGAGGCTGAGCCAGGTATTTTTGATTGCCTCACGGCATGGCGATCTCCCTGCCCCGTTTCCTAATCAGCTAGGATCACAGGTATATAACCATGCCCAGCATGCTCAGGTGGGCCAGGGAACTGAACCCAGGCCTCCCATGAGGGTTCCAGTCTCCTACCTGTGCACCATTGCTGGGCCTGCACTGTTAGAACGTAACGTTAGGCATTAAAACTGGATCTCAGATCTTACTGCCTGAAGTGAACGTGATACAGGGTTCAAGCTTTTTTGTTAAGAAGCCTGGGTTTTCACACAAAGATGTCATTAAAGTCACACTGTCACTTTACCCTAACGACATGTCAAAGAGCTTCTAGCCTCTTCCACCTTTGCCTAGCCCAAGGCATCCATTCACTCTTCAGACACACTCCATGTCCCCAAACCAAGACTGACTGTGCTCAGGATAAAACAACATGTCAACACGTAGAGAAAGTCTAGTGCAGTCGTAGTAGCTGTGTCTACACCACCAGGACTTAGGCCAATGCTCAGCACAGCCTGACTGGCTTCCTGAGTCAGGCTCACGAGTTCTTCCTGCGGGTAGGCCCCAACTAAGCTAACAACGACAGATTAACAAGGGAAAATCAGTTCATTAACTCCTGAAACATACCGTTTGGGTGAAACCTTATCGAAGAGTAGCCCGCGGCAGTCACTTGGAACTGTTCTAACTTGAGAAACTGAGGCACATGTGGCAAGAATGCACTACACTTCCACTAGTCTCTGCCTCAAGGGATGCAAATTTCTAATTTACAGGGAAGATCAGGGAATTAGCATGGAAACAACAAGGTGACAGCCCCATGCTTCACCTTCAGGGCAGTGTCGGCTGGTGTGTGCAGAAGTGGCAAGGGGAGAGACAGTGGTTTGAGGCTTCGGAGAGTGAGAACTGTGAATGGAGTGAGGTCAGTTTGCAGAGTCTCTGGTGTCCTCTCTGGGCTGTGAGACTTGAGAGCTGTATCCAGTTGCACCCTGATGTGGGGCTGAATTGCTTTTGGCTCCAATTTTCAAGACAAGGAGGCAAGTTTTGGGATGACCTGTCCTGTTTCTCCTCATGATGTGATTTAGATAACGGTTTGTTTCCCAAAACTTCGTGTTTTGGAGATGGGCTGCTGTGACAACATAGCATGGATTGTGGGGGCCTAAAGGGCAGGCATCTATTGTAAGACAACTCTGGAGGCTGGGAGCCAAGGTGCAGGTGTCGGCAAGGTTGGTTGCCCTTGAGGCCTCTCCTTGGCGTGTAGGCCGTCTCCTCCTGGCGTCCTCACATGGGTCTCTCTGTGTGTGTCTATGTTCTCATCTCACCAGTCCTGTTGCATTAGAACTCATCCTGGTGACCTATTTTAATTCTATCACCTCTATAAAGACCCCACCTCCAGGGGACCAGCAGTTAGCGTAGTGGCTATGTCGCTGGACTCCTACGTAGTCGACCGCAGTTCGAGTCCCGGACCCGGTGGCTTAAACTCACGCCAGTCGCGTGTGCGTGTGTGCCCAAGATCCCGAGAGGAAAATGGAAGAGAAGAGATTGCGGTGTGGCCATCCCCTCTGGGGGGTGATTTCTCGCTTTCTGTCTCTCTGGCTCTCTCTGTCTGGTGAGCGCATGCGCCCTATAGCAAAAACCTCTCAAAAAAAAAAAAAAAGACTCCACCTCCAAACATAGTCATATACTGGGGTTCCTTCTGGGTCCTGCAGGTTTGGGCTTCCACATGTGAATCTGAGTGAGGGCACAATTCAGCCCATAAAAGTAGAGGACTTGGGGGCCATTAAGTGCCATCTGCCATTAAATGAAGCATTGACGGCGTTGACCACATGCATGATCCCAGTGTGACAGAGAGCCCAAGACCTGGCCTGGGTCCTCAGCTTTGCAGAGTCAGAAACCTGATGTCGTAAATGCTCGGTGTCCCAGAGAGGCCGTGACTGAGCTCACAGAGGCCATGAGTCCACTGCAGGCCGGGATCAGCTTGATCTTCTGTGATGGACAGCAGGTTCCAAATAGACAGAAACACTCCATCATCCGGCCCCAGGAGACCGGACTTAGGGACGTCAGAGAGGGGATGGATGATCAACGCGTACATTTCAAACTGCAGTTCTCAGCCACTGCTCATGGAAGTAACCTAGCAACCACCTTTTCTTTCTTTAAATTTGCGGAGAGTACTTGTACTCCCCAGAAAGACACAGAGTGGGAAAGTGAGAAAGTGCCCCACACGGAGCACGGTCACGCCACAATCCCTTACCTCCAGTCCCCCTCTGTTTGGGATTGGGGGCACACACCCTTGCCCGGCATGTTTCTCTTCTCAAGCCGCTGGCTCTTGGACTTGAACGGCACAGCTGAGCATGTGGGATCCAGCCACCTTAACCACCATGCCACCAGCTGGCCCAGCAACTGCCCTTCCTAATGGAACCTATCAGGGCAGAATAAATTAGAAGAGAAGGAAAAGGAGATGAGACTGGATGTGTTGCTCATGGTGAAGAATGTGGTCGCAGGTCGAGCCAGTGCACAGAGGTAGCAGGCTGCACCCCTGTGGAAGGTGAGGGCGAGCTCCCCAGGGACCTGGAACACCAGTCACAGGCCTGTGATCCTGGCTGCCTAGGAAGGATGGAGGCATAGAGGAAGTCTCACGTGAGACCCTGTTAAGGGTGCTTGTCTTTCTCTTTCTCTCTGTCTCACGCTCATGAAAGAAACAAACAAAAAAATAAAGACTACAGTGTCATCAAACATTCGTCAAAGTGCATTGTGTGTCCGTGTATGTGTATGCACGTGCACATAAAAATAGGTCACAAAGAAAAATTTTATCACCTGTGGGTGATAAAATTTGAAACACACTGTATCAGACAAACGTGAAAGCTGGTTCCTTCCTCCTAATGGACTTCTCTCATCACAGGACTGGGTGTGTCAGATAGGCCGGATAGTTTCCCTTGTCGAAGTAGTGTGTGCTTCGAACTCTTACGTGTAAACAAGAAAACAAGTGGAGCTAGAGTAAAGCAACGGCCTAGTCCCTGCAAAGAGGCGGAGGGCGTGGCTCATCCGGTGGGACCTGGGCCGAGGAGTGCTTCACGATGGGCAGAGACCTCCAAAGGGAACCTGGTGGATAAAGCCACCGAAGCCTCTGCTTCTCAGTGACTTTACCTGACTCTGGGACCCGGAAGTGTTTTCCCAAACCATGAGGCACAAAAGGGCTACTGCGAATCCTTCCCCAGATGAGACTTCCTTGCAGCAGAAAGGTCCTGGTCCCTGCATGCCAGGCCCAGGTAACGTGGGCTCCACGTGGCCGTTGTTGTGTCCATACCTGGAATGTCCTCGTCACATGGCATGGAGCGTCCGCAGCTCTCAGCAGCTCCGACTTGGCCCTCGCTCTACTCTGGAGCCTCAACTACAAGGTCTTCCAGGGCGGAGCTGCCTCCAGGTGGCGGTAGTGGCTGAGGAGATCCTTTGCCTGAGAGGGATAGCATGTATCCCTAGGAGGGGAGCATCAGAGTTTTACTTGTCCACACCTATTAGTTTAAAATGACAATGTGAGGGACCAGCAGATGGCATAATGGCTGCATCACTGGACTCCCACATAGTCGACCATGGTTCGAGTCCTGGACCCGGCGACTTGAAACTCGTGTGTGCCCAAAATCCTGAGAGGAGAAGGGATTGCAGTATGGCCATTCCCCTGGGGGGGTGGGGGAGTGGGGAGAGTGATTTCTTGCTTTCTGCCTCTCTGTCTCTTTCTCTCTCGGGAGAGCACATGTACCCTATAGCAAAAATCTCTCTAAAAAGAGAGAAGATGACAATGTGAGTTCAAAAGCTATGAAATCATCAAAACAGTGGAACCAACTAAAGTGTCTGTTAAATTATAAGCACCTGTCAAAGAGGAAATTAAAACCATGGCCCAGCCACTCTGGTGCAGTGGCACACACGGGCCCTGAGAAATGCAAGCCGCATGGCCAGAGAAGGGCCCAGAGCCCCAGGTCAGCCTGACACAGGCACCAAGGATCCCAAGGAGCTGGAGGGCTGTGATGGGGGTCACGCATAACGAGCTCCTATGGGGTGTTTCTCTCTCCCACACACGCATGTGTGCGCTATCTTACAGAGAAGAGAAAGAGTGCTGCCCCGTGGGGTAGCGGTTAACTGAGCCAGAGCCTCCGTGGCAGATGGCGTGTATGAACCCTGACCCAGTGGCCTGAAAACGCTCTGAGCACATGTGTGTGTGCCCAAAATACCAACAAGAAGAAGGAGAAATGGAGGAGGGACTGCAGTGAGACCGTTCCCCAGTGGGAGGTGCATTCTCCTCTCCCTTTCTTTGACTTTGTGGTGAGTGCATGTGCTCTCTGGAAAATTAAAAAAAAAAAAAAATACAAGAGAGAGAGAGGGAGAGAAAGAAAACAAAGTATAAAGGTGGATAAAGAGATATTTTAATAACATGTATAATGAAAGCTTAATTAGCATGTATCAGGTTACAGATTTAAGTTTATGAACGGTACCGGAGAGGCAAAGAAGGAAATGGGAAAGGACAGAGGGCGTGGGCCAGAGAAGGGGAAGGACAGAGCACACCGGCTAGAAGGCATGCCAAGGCCCTAACTGCTGACCACGCTCGGGAGTCCCCAGGGTTCTGCCATCTTCTGTGCCCAGGCCCTGCTCTCTGCTACCTAGGTCATTGGCTAGAAGTTATTAGGAACCAGGCCAGCAGATGATGTAGCAGTTCTGTCACTGGACTCCCACGTGGCCAATCACGGTTCAAGTCCCAGACCTGGTGGTTAGAAACTCTGCTGGGGGTGTGTGCGTGTGTGCCCAAGATCCCAGGAGGAGAGTAGAAGAGAATAGGTTGCAGTGTGGCTATCGCCCCTGGGGGGTGATTTCTCCCTTTCCCTCTCGCAGTCTCTGTCTCTCTTTCCCCAGCAAGAAGTGCCCTAAGGCGAAAACCTTTATGAAATTTTAAAAAAGAAAGAAAGAGAGGGGAAAAAGAAAGAAAGGAAGAGAGAAAGAGAAAAAGAAAAGAAATTAGTGGAAGCTAGCATTCTGAGTTGTATTCACAATCAAGTCCGTCAGGTCTCCTGGCGGCTGGTTGGCGTGCCCATGTCCCTTACTGTACAAGATGCACTTATAGTTGAGGTCATCGTGGTGCAGGGCAGGGTCTGGCCCCTGCGCTTGTCCACCATTCAGATATTCCGTGAATTTGTGCCAGTTTCCTCTGGTATGAGCTTTGGCTCGTTCTTAGAACACTCAGAGGGTGAGAAGCGTGTGTTCCATAAATGTCAGGCTTTGGCTTTGCCAATGCCATTGAGGCAACTCGTGTCTACACTGGTGCTTACCAGGCAGCCCTCAGAACGGGAGGAGAGGCTCCCTTCAGTGTGGAGAGCTGTGAGTGCTCGCACGGGTCCTTCTGACGGCTTTCAAGAAGCACTTCCTTTTTCTTTTGAACAATTATTTAATTTGATTTATTATTATTTTTAAGTTTGCTATTTTTAAATTTTCTCTCTCACCAGAGAGAGAGAGAGAGGAAGAAAGTGAGAAAGCAAGCCACCAGGCCCAGGACTTGAACTATATAGTGGACCATGTGAAGATCCAGTACCTTAACCACCGTGCCACCCGCTGGCCCAGAAGCAGCACTTTCCCTGAAGCACAACGTACAGGAGCATGCTCCAGAGTGCACAGGTGGACAGATTTTTGCAAAACAAACATACACAATTTCAGAACCCACAGCCCAGTCCCCCACATCAGTGCCCGGCCCTGTAAATAACCAGTCACTCTCAAGAACAATGGCCCTCCTGGAGTCTCAGTGTGTGTTTGCATGTGTGTTTGTTTTAAAATAGAAGTAGAATTACGCAGCATGTGCTCTGCTGTCTGACTTCTTTCATGCCGCATTGCGTTTAGGGTGCTCATCCATACTGTGTGGTGTATGCCGCGTAGGCTTCTGCTGTGCTCACTTACTTACCTATTTATCTACTCTACCGCTGATGGGCATTTCGGTAGTTTCCCGTGAAAGCTATGTTTATTCTAATACCTTCAGATTTTTAAAACTTCTTCTTGAAACCATAGATAAGAATACCTTTGATTTAGCAGTAAGTTTTAAAACAATAAAATAAAAACAGATAACAAAATGAAATACATTTTTTTTTGTTTTTGCCATAGGGCACATGTGCTCACTAGAGAGAGAGACCGAGAGAGAGAGAGGAAAGTGAAAAAGATCACCCCCCAAGGGGATGGCTATAACCCCTTCTCCATTCTCCTCCTGGGATTTTAGGCACACATGCACACATGCCTGGCGTGATTTTCAAGCTGCCAGGTCTGGGACTTGAACCCTGGTCAGCCATGTGGAAATCCAGCATCTTAACCACCATGCTACCTACTGGTCCCCAAAATTAAAATTATTTTTAACAAACGAAAGAAAGTAGAAAACGTCCAGTCCTTGTGCCAATGAGTAAAAAGCTCACCTATAGGAACGTCCCCCAGTGGCTGAACGTGGTACGGAGGGAAAAGCAGTGCTCTCCGAGACTGGCGACATGGGGAGGTGCCGGGTTCTTTTGAAGAGACTCCCCGAACATGCCAGGCACACACGTATGCCCTTGGTCCGGGCGGCTGGGTTGGTGGGGGAGTGTGGCACAAGGCCCCGTTTGTGGTACCGTCTCTCTCTCTTTCACTCATGTAACAAATGTAAAATGAACTTTAAAAAGGAAAGGAAAAAGGGACCAGCAGTTAGTGTAATGGCTATGTCGCTGGACTCCCATGTGGTTGACCGCGGGTCCAGTCCTGGCAGGTTGACCGCGGTTCGAGTCCTGGACCCGGTGGCTTAAACTCATGCTGGTCGAGTGTGCGTGTGTGCCCAAGATCCCAAGAGGAGAATGAAGGAATTGCGGTGTGGCCATCCCCCCTGGGGGGTGATTTCTCGCTTTCTGTCTCTCTGTCTCTCTGTCTTTCTGGCAAGCACACGTGCCCTATAGCGAAAGCCTCTCCCAGAAAAACGAAAAAAAAAAAAAAAGGAAAGAGAAAAGGGTCCCTGTGACATGTCAGAACATGGAGGAGACAGGAAAGACGGCACATCTGCAGAGAGAAATGGGACCACGTCATCCAGGAAGAATACCCTCCAGGAGGGACCAGCAAGGAGCGAGGCTGAAGAACAAGGGGCAGCCTTTTGAGTCCCCAGGGCGGAGCCAGAGGGTGGCGCCGCACAAAGCGTGACGCTCTGCAAGGCTGCCTTCGGGGTGTGCCAGGGTTGCACCCAGAGAGCTCCGGGAGTGCCCCGGGCATGTGTGTGCCCACCCAAGGCTGGCAGGCTGGGCGCGGACTGTGGCCCTCGGTCCCTCTGGGGGTCGCTCTCTTGCTCATGGAAGAAATAAAACGACTTGAAAAAAGAGTTCCACGGGCTTTACACACAAGCAGGCTTAAATACAAATCCACTAATTAGTTGATAGACAATTCTCCCTGGGTGTCAATTTATGTGTTTATTATAACCACTGCTCATTATATAGAACTAGATAATAGAGAAAACGTCCCCAATTTTACAGCTGGGTCCTTTATTATTATTATTATTATTATTATTTAGAATAATTTTATTTAACTTTATTTATTTATTTACTTATTTAGACCAGAGAGGGACAGAGCGAGAGAGAGAAAGAGAGGGCAAGTGAGAAAGCAAGCCACCAGGTCGGAGACTCAAACCATGGTTGCCCATGTGGGAATCCAGTGTCTTTAACCACTATGCCACCTGCTGGCCCCCAGCTGAGTCTTTCTTTAGGATGGGGAAAAAAAAAAAAGCTAAAATCAAGAACTTTGTAAAGCCTATAAATTACCGTGTCTTCACTTCTAACTCTCTCTTTCCGATCTCGTTTTGCCTTGGCTTTCTCGAGGCCCTCTTCATGCTCAGCACAGTGCTGTGGTCTTACCAGAACCCACAGTGTATAAATGCAGGTGTTCTTTACCACCTTCTATCGAGCTATTGCTACTTACACTTTTACCTCTTTCTATCTGACCACACATCTTTTCCGGTTATAAACTCCTATCTCCCACAGTCCTCTACATGGAAATTACAGATTCTCCTTTCATTGGCTATGTTAAGATGATCTTCGTTAACTCATAAGATTGCTTGTCGCCTAATTATTTTAATTTTATTTTTGAGAAGTTTTTGCCTTTTGAGAGGTTTTGCACATGTACTTGCTGGGAGGAGAGAAAGAGAAACAGAGACAGTGAATAGGAAAGTGAGAAATCGCCCCCAGGGTGATTCTCCTCCATTCTCCTCCTAGGGTCTTGGGCATGCACACACACACGCATCCAGCGTGATTTTGCAGTCACTGGCTCCAGGACTCAAACCACAGTCACCTATATGGAAGTCCAGCGACGGAATCTCTACGCCGTCTGCTGGTCCCTGTAGCCTGATTTGTAATCAATATGTTTTTCTTTAGGGCTGTACCTCACAGTAAAGAATGCCATAGACAATTCAGTACATACTTGCAGAACAGCCATTGGAGCTGGTTTCAAATGTTCACAGCATAATGTTACATGTTTTTATTTATTTATTTATCTTATTTATTTATTTGGAGATGTTTTTGCTATAGGGCGCCTGTGCTCGCCAGACAGACAGAGAGAGACATAGAGACAGAAAGCGAGAAATCAACCTCCCAGGGGGATGGTCACGCTGCAATCCCTTCTCCTCCATTCTCCTCTCAGGATCTTGGGCACACACACACACGTGCCCAGCGTGAGTTTTAAGTCACCGGGTGTGGGACGCGAACCGCGGTCGACTACATGGGAGTCCAGCGACATAGCCATTACGCTAACTGCTGGTTCCCCATAATGTTACATGTTGAAGGTGGTGAATGTTTATATCCCGTTTATTACCCCCTGTATACATGCTTTTTAAAGACCATTCTGTAATCTACAAAGCGTGTAATGACTATATGTAAATCATAAATTACATGAAATATTTAAAGAGAAGGAAAAACTTTAAAAAAGGCAAAGTTCCAAGGGAAATTACCTTTGAACCTAGGATTCAACATGCAACTAACTTCCAATACCAGCTGTTCTAGTTCATTCTGTTGCTAATAACAGAAAATGTTTGGAACTGGGTGATTTAGAATCGAGGTTCATTCGGGGGATATGTGGAGAGCAGCCAATCTGAAACATGTGGCCTATGGACACAAGCATAAACAGGCGCTTCCTAAGCTACTCTAGCAGGGCAAGAGAAGCATCTACATACGAAAGCAGTATCTGCCTGCTGTCAAAGGTTACCTTCCTGGTGTTGCCGATACCCGATACCCCAACCCTGCTCAATACTGGGCTAAAGGAAGTCACATGCTTTTATCAGATTGTCCCAAAAAAGATCAGAGAAATTATATGGCGCCAGTCATTTTCCAAAGCAACTGGCTATACATTCCGATTCCTCCTCCCCTATTCTCTTTGCACTCCACTTCCTTCTTCCCCATTCCCTTTGCATCCCATTTTCCTGTTCCCTCCTTTTCTGCCCTTTAAAAGAATAAACCTGAGGCTGGTTCTGGTCACAACTTCTCCATCAGAGAAGCTGTGCCCACCCGACCCTCGCTTTTCTATACTTGCGTGTCTTTGTGTGTTTGTTACTGCGTCTATTTCAAATCCACAGCCTTCACCACTCAGAGAAATGAGTTCATGTTGAACTAGTCCCGGCAGAGGTTCATTCAGATCTTGGTTTGGAGTCCAGGATCCAGGGGCTACATCTGGTGAGGGTCTTCTTGCCAGTGACAACACAGCGAAGTGCAGAGCAAAAGCGCCGTGTGTCTAATGCACCTGTCCTGCCCATTCCTGCTCCTTATCAGTCACCAGAACTCACCACGAGGCCCGCCCTGATGCCCAGTCACTTCTCAAGGGCCCCTCCTTCCAGCGCTGTGACTAGACTAAGTCTCCTCTTGATACCTTAATAATACAACCAAATTCCAAAACATAAATTTAGGGGCACACATTTGAGAGAAGATAGAAACAATCAATAGTATGGAGGAATTTGAAAAATAAAATGTTGAGCAGAAGACACCAAACGGGCACAGCCTGCATGCTGCCACTCGTATGAAGCGTTGGGGCAGGAAAAGCAAGCCCACGATGACAGATGTCCCAGAACAGGTGGGCTCTGGAACTCCATCTGGGTAGGGCTAAAGGGACATACCCAGTGCATCCTCAGTAGACATGCACGGAGCTGTATGCTTAGGAGGCGCGCACCCTCTGCATGTAAGGTATGCAGCAATGTTTATAAGGAGTGAAGGGGAGCCACCCCGTAGCACAGTGGTGCTGTGCACGGGGAGCTGGATCCCACGAAGAGCTGGATCCCACGTGGCCAACCTCGGCTCGAATCCCAGCCCTGGTGGTTTGAAAAACATGCTGGGTACATGTGCACACATGCCCAAAATCCTGAAAGAAAAATGCAGGAAGAAAGATTGCAGCACAGCCATGCCCCATGGGAGCCCTTCTATCTCTCTCTCCCTCTCTCTCTCTCTATTTCCCTCTCTCTTTCTCTCTCTCTCTCCTGAGTACACACATCCTCTGAAAGCAAGTCAACAAGCCACACCTTCCCTCTGACACTGGCCAGGCTGTGGCTGCCAACAAGCTCACAGTCTTGGGGGTGGGGGACTCCCACCATAACCATGGGTGTTCGAGAATACCTATCAAACCTCCTAACAACCTCTCTTTCCTATCTGGTAGGGGGGGAAACTGTGGCACAGAGGAAATAACAGCTATGGAGGCCAAGAAGACCGTTTGCATTAAAGTCGAATTTCCAGTGTTCTCTGCACTGCGCCCCCACCCGGCCCTGTTCCACGAGTCTCCCTGCTTGTGCGGTGTCCGTTCCCATCGCTCAAGGAGGACTTCGACCTGGAGCTGTCGTTTGTGATATAAAGTGCTGGACACATACCAGATTGCTCAGAGCACGAAGCTGAGAAAACAAAGCCCACTGCCCGTGGGGGGGTGCAGCTGCCCTGGACCTTCACTTCCTCTGCCATGGCTTGTGTGGGGGGAGCACTGGTCTCCCCAGGAACCACCCCGGCTGTCACCTGATGTCCCTGAAGCACCATGTGGTAGAACGTTAGCACAGGTGGGTAAAATAAAGGCAGACAGTTTGGGGCATTTGCTAAAAGCTCTGCTGGCCGAGAGGGCATGAGAAACGGGGCTGCAGTCGCGCCTTATCTGTCCCGAACCTTCCACCGTGCTGGGCGTACATTCCTTTCAGGAAAATGTAATCCCTCCAAGGTAGCCATCGCGCCACCTGTGACACGTGTGTTCCAAGAACACGCAGACCCCAAAACTAAAGCTGGAATGGACACACCTCACTTCCTCCCACATCCCAGGAAAGTGTCCGCCAGCCCTCTTCGTATCCCTCCAGTGCCCTGCCGCAGACGCCCCGGCACCTGTCCGCGCTAGCCTCAGCTCCTGACAGGCACCTGCCACATGCCTCCCGGCCTCCGGTTTGCCTTTAATCCAGCCCACAGCCCGGCAGACCTCGGGAAGTCTTATCTCAAATCTGCTCAAATCTGTCACCTGGGTTGCATCATTGCCAGGCCAGACAAAATCTTTTTGCTCTACTCAGTTTTGTGTCCGGTTTCTGTTAGTATTTTTTTTCTTTCCAACTTAACTGTCCTCATAACACCATCGAGGCCTGCCGGGTGGCTAAGAGCCAGACCTTCCCGGCAGAAGGGCCTCCTGGGTCACTCCTCATGTTCTCCAAGTCACCAGAATCTCCCTGCGCTCTCTGCTTCAGCGGGAGGAGGCACACAGACTGGGAACTGGGCTTTTCTGCCGTTTGGGGCCCTGGGAGCCCATCCTGAGCAGAAACCCTGCGTGTGAGGACCCCAAGGCTCCCTTCCTAGTGCTCACTCTGCACGTCCTGCTGACACTGAGCTCCCCACTTCCAGCAGACCAAAAGGATCATTGGCCAGATTCCCCGCCAGTCAGGACACAGAGCCAGACGGGCCTGCATGTCTCCACAGACCCAGATGGATTCCCTTCCTGGACAGATGAAGGGGTGAGGGCACCGCGGGTGACTGACTGGAGGAGGGACGCAGCTCCAGACACTAGGAGCAGGCGTCAGTTCATCCAGAGCATGTGGGGAGCCAGGTTTTAATCAACAGCGTTAAGTAAATCTCCGATTTTTAAAGACTGGTGAATTCCAATGGCAGGCTGTCTGGATTTGCTCTGAGACTTAAAGCACGAGTTTTGCTTGTAAATGAGAATACCGTAAAACGGTGCAGGAAAGACAGAGCAAACGATCTTAGCAATAGAAACCACAAAAACGAAAATGGTTAAATAAGAGACTTCATGGCAATTTATGTTTAAGAAAACAAACAGACTCTGGGCCAGCCCCATAGCCCAGTGGTTAAGGGAGCCAGATCCCACATGGCTGACTGCAGGTCGAATCTTGGTCCCAGAGACTTTAAAAACACATTGGGCATGTGTGTGTGTGTGTGTGTGTGCCCCAAATCCAACAGGATGGAGAAACGAAGGAGGAGGGATTGCTGCGTGACTATGACCCATTAGGGAGTACTTTTTTCCTTTCCTCTTTCTTTCTGTCTCTGGCAAGCACACACATCCTCTGGCAATAAACAGAAATATTTGGGGGACCAGCAGTTAGCGTAATGGCTATGTCGCTGAACTCCCATGTAACCGACCGCGATTCGAGTGCTGGACCTGGTGGCTTAAAACTCATGCCAGGCGCGTGTGCATGCATGCCCAAGACCCCAAGCGGAGAATGGAGAAGGGATTGTGGCGTGGCCATCCCTCCAGGGGGTGATTTCTTGCTTTCTATCTGTCTCCCTCTGTCTGGCGAACGAAAAAACCCCTCCAAAAAATATAAAAAAAAAAAAAAAAAAAAATCTAAAAAAAAAAAAAAAAAAAAAAAAAACAGAAAAATTCAAACACAAAACAAGACTGTAAGAATGGTTGGCATTCTCCACAAGGAGGTACGTCTTCAGCCTTCCAGATCAGTCTCTTGCCTGAGGTGCCCTGGCCCATGTCCTGGGGAATTGCAGGTAACAGAGTGAGCTCTGGCGGCATGGGCAGCAGGCTTCACCCATCTGCATGTGGGCAGGCTGCAGAGCGTGGCCTTTTCTGAAAAGAGCACCGGCCTGACTGCAGCTGTGCATGCTGCTGAGACGCTTGCTCTGCAGGCTGGGACGACATGGGAAATCTAGCTATAGGGCGCTTGCGCTCGCCAGACAGACAGAGAGACAGAGAGACAGAAAGTGAGAAATCACCCCCAGGGGGTATGACCATGCTGCAATCCCTTCTCTTCCATTCTCCTCTCAGGATCTTGGACACGCACGCACACGCGCCCGACGTGAGTTTAAGTCACTGGGTCCGGGACACGAACTACGGTCAACTACATGGGAGTTCAGCGACATAGCCATTACGCTAACTGCTGGTCCCATCTCCCAGTATATTTTCTAACAGGATATCATTTTATGTATAATAACTACCATGCTCTTACATAAACGTTGCTTGTACTTTGTTTTCTTGGGCCTTCCTTGCATGCTAGCACATGCCATCTGGAAACAGAGGCGGTTTAGCCTTCTCCCAACCAGCTTCACCTTCTCCCTTTCGTCTCCGGTTCGCTGGATATCCCTGGATATTTAACATAAAGAAGGTACACTGTGTTTGCTTTCTACTTCCCGACATGGCTTCTTTCTGGGGTCTCAGCACTAAGCATGATCCTGCTGTCATTAATATATGTACGTGTTAAGCATGACGCTGGTTTCTGACTAGAGAGATTTTCAGCAAGAGCAGAAAACTCAAATGGACAACAGCCAAATGCCATATAAAAATGGACTTCTGTCCTACAACCTACAGCCCTCAGGGCAGGAGGCCGACATACTGTCTACAGTCATTGGTCCAGGAATACACCCTGCCACCTGCAGCCACCAGCCAGGACACCGCCCCGCCACCTGCAGCCACTGGCCAGGACGCTGCTGCGCTACCTGCAGCCACCGGCCAGGAGCCAGCCTACTGTAAGTCAGACTTTCTGTAACACGCCGACCAGGAAGCCACACCTCACCCCTGCGTCAGCACTGTATAGCATCCCCAGTGTGCACCTCTGTCCAGCTGAGGGCCGACTGGAGAAAGCCACACCGTAACCAGTCCTACAGTGGCCCCTGGTCAGCTGCCTGGACTCCCCGGCCAGCAGCCTCAGCAGGCTCACTATGTGTCCTGCTCCTGGCCTCCTCTGAGGCTCTGCCAAAGACCATCAGTGCTCATTGACCATGTGTAGTGTCAGCTCTGAGGAAACAGCCTTTGCCTGTTCGTATCTGACCAGCACTGGCTGCCGTTGTTGCTATGCACTAGCAGGACAGAGACTGAAAGAAAAGAGAGACCCGGAGGGAGACAGAAAGTGAGAAATCACCCCCCTGGGGCATGGCCACGCTGCAATCCTTCCTCCTCCAGTCTCCTCTCAGGATTTCCAGCACACACACACACACACACACACCGAGCATGATTTTTAAGCCACTGGGTCCAGGATTTGAACCACGAAGTTGGCCATAAGGAATTCAGCAACCTTAACCACCACGTCACTGGCTGGCCCTACCAGCACTGACTGAAGCATTTTATCATATTAAGAAGATATCGATTCTCTATTTGGATTTTATTAATTTTAAAAATGAGCTGTGAACAGCAGTGATTTTTACTACATTGTTTTTTCCCTGGGCAACTCTGAAAGTGACTGTACACGTGTCTTTTTACTCAGTAAGGTGGTGCACAGAAAGAGAGAAATGTTTCTGATAGTGTTTGTCTATTTAAGTGAATTTATTTATTTATTCCCTGACAGTGAGAGGCAGATAAGCACCCCCAACAGGGTCTTCACCCCATGGTTCCCCAATCTCAGCCAGCCCAGATCACGGGCACATGCCCAGTGTACTGGGGGCAGGGGGTGAGTGGGGTGGGGAAGTCTCCCAGGACCCATACCAGGACCTTTTCCAGGTGGGGCCAGTTGTATCCCTGCTGACCACTGCCTTTGTGTTTTAAAAGGATTTTTTTTTTTTTTTTTTTGTCTTTCAACCTAGCTCCCATATTACACATTATTTCATTACTTTTAGGGTTTTTAAAAATGAGTTATATTTATTTTGGCTAATATTTTCTGACTGCTTATTGAAAGTATATCAGAAGGGCTGGTAAGTGGCATGGTAATTGAGGTGTTAGACTTCTACATGACTGACGTGGTTCAAGTCCTGCACATGCTGGGTTGCTTGCTTTCCCTCTCTCTCTCTCTCTCTCTCTCTGGTAAAATCTAAAAACACAGTAATGATAAATAAAATGAAACAAATAATTCTTTGGGGAAAATAAAGTATATCAGAAAACTACTCTTCTTAAATATCTGCTGGGTCATTGGGAAAGTGATACATTTTTGCATAGAGAAACATAGAAAACTACATCATGACTTTCCTGAGAACCTAATTTATATACATTATGTATGATCTACTGATACTATAATTAAATTTAACTAATTCACCATTGATTGTCTTTGGGTTTATTTCTTTTTGTTTGTGGGGTTTTTTTTTTTTTTCAATTTTTAAGAGGTTTTTGCTATAGGGCACGTGCACTTGCCAGAAAGACAAAGAGAGACAGACAGAAATGATCCCCCGGGGGGGGGGGGGGATGGCCCTGCGTGGGGGGGGGCGGAATGGCCATGCTGCAATCCCTTCTCCTCTATTCTCATCTCAGGATCTTGGGTACACACGCATATGCGCCCGGTGTGAGTTTAAGCCACCGGGTCTGGGACTTGAACCATGGTAAACTACATGGGAGTCCAGCGGCGTAGCCATTACGCCATCTGCCGGTCCTGGGTTTATTTATTTGAGCTATAGCATCATATGATCTTTAGATGATGATAGTTTTGTTTTTACTTCCCCTCTTCCTTTTATTCCAGAATGTATTAAACTAAAATGGTGATGGTGGAGGTCCCTCTTTGTTCCCAATTGTAAGAGACACGCCTTGACAGTCTTGGTTGTAGGATGACAATGGCGTGCTGCAATGTGCAGTCACCGGGACACAGTGCTAACTGGGCAGGAGCTTCTCTTTCAGCTGGGTTTCCACAGATGGAGAACCACCCTCCACGCCCGTCTTCTCCTCAGGAGAGGAGCTGCCCCACACCTCTGATACGGGAAATTTTCCTCAGCCCCGGGAAGTGCGCTTCCCTTGACCTCTGCCAAGTGTAAGCCTGACCTGGCCTGGCTTTGAGCTGTGGGGGGAGAGATAACAAGAAAAGCAGAGGGGGCCAGAGCATCCACTCAGACAATTGGCCAGAGACAGCAGACAGGTAGACTGACTGTAACCTGAGACCTACGGCCCTCTGCAGCCCTACCTTCCTCTCTGTACTCAGCACAGCCCCCATAACCTTCAGGGACTGGGGGCTCAGAGACTGTCCAGGTTACGGAGCAAACTCAGGCTGAATGGGTATGCCAAGAACCTGGGCAGATGGCCGGTCCCTTTCCTTGTGCAGTTGTAGTCATTTGCTTTGAGCCCCATGTGGTCTGGGAGAGGATCTTTCCATGGTTGTGGGAAGAATTGTGCCCATCCCACTCTAACCCACAAACAAATGCTTTATATTACAACCCTAACCCCCAGTCCCTCAGAATGCGATCTTGTTTGGAGAAAGTCTTTACAGAGGTGATTAATTTACAGTGAGAGCAGTAGATTGGGCCCTAGTTCAATATGCTGTCTTTGTAAGAAGAGATTAGGATACAGATGCACTCAGAGGGAAGACCATGTGAGGACACAGCAGGAAGACAGCCATCTGCAGGCCAGGAAGAGGCCGCAGAGCAAAACAACCCTGCTAAGGTTGTGATCTCGCACCTGTAGCCTCCAGTGCTGTGAGGAAATCAGTTTGATCTAAGACCCTCTACCCCAATGTGTGCTGCTCGTCACTGCAATTCCAGCTGACCAATACATACATTCCGTAAAACAGTCAGTGCTTTAAACTACTTGTCTCTGGGTTCTTCTCTGACAGTTGGCCTGAGGCCGTCCCACAAACTCTAATGCCTCAATTAGGTTTTCTCCATCAGAGAACTCAGCGTAACACTCTGCTCGTCACTGCAATTCCAGCTGACCAATACATACACTCCATAAAACAGTCAGTGCTTTAAACTACTTGTCTCTAGGTTCTTCTCTGACAGTTGGCCTGAGGCCGTCCCACAAACACTAATGCCTCAATTAGGTTTTCTCCAGCCCATCAGAGAACTCAACGTAACACTCATTTGTGTCAGAGTCTAGTTTTCTTTTCATCTTTGACTACAATGACTCCAAGCAACTCATACAACATCTGTTGCCCCAACTCCAGAGCCCAGTGCCACAAAACCTGTATGTTTCACCACTTCCTGACTACGCCTGCCCACGGCTCCAGCCTAAGACTCTACGTCCAGCAGACACCATGCAGACCTCCCCAAGAGACAGTGGACACAGGGACCCTGCACATGGCTCTTTTGCCATTCGTTTTCTGCACTAAGCCTAGGCCCTAACCCAGCCCCAGGACCTGATGGAATCTATCCCAGTTCCTTGCCCGATAGGCATCAGTTCGGAAGGGGCCATCCTATTAGGAGAAATTTTTAGTAATGAGTGTTGAATTCCACTAAATGTGTATGATTTAATCTCATGAAGTGAGTTACTGTGTGAAGAGATTTCTTTTTCTTTTTTTTTTTTTTGGTGATAGTGAGAGGATTTCTTTTTCTTTTTTTTTTTTTTAAATTTATTTACAGTCCTTCACTGTACATCAATACAGTATACAAAATGAGACTTTCCATCCAGTAGACAGTGTATATTGGCTCGGTCAAGGATATTACCATACGTGTTATCATCAACACATAATTTTCTATTTCCTGTTTCTTATATTTTGCTTTCTTTTCCCCCCTTAATTCCCTGCCTCTCACCCTCTACCAACTCCCCCTCTTCTCCCACACTGTCTCTGGTATGTACAGTTTTTTTCCATGCCTTTTCTTCACATTTTATTGATTCACTAACGATCTTAATTAATTTAAAAATGCTCAATAGCAAGCATAACCGATATACATATTTGTGAATGCATGTCTGATTTTTGGCGTAAACCTCACTGAGTAAGGTGAACTCACAATAAAGTAGCACCTCGCAGGGGCTATATAGCTTACTGCAGTCATTACATAGGTATTAACAGACATTTTTAATGCATTTTTTATTTCAAAGAAAAGTTTTGTTTTAATAGATCAAGATCAAAAAATGTTAAGAGAAATTTGCTTAAAACTTAAAGCCAGGAAAAAAGTTAAGATTCAGTTCAAATAGTAGGTAGGTGAACCTATCAACAGTTCAAGAGAAGACAAAAATCCTTAAATATGAAAATCAGAGCATCGAAGAAAATCAGTAATGTTTTAGTCTAAAGTAAAAAAATTCTCTTTCTCTAGTTCAGACTCATGTAATTGATCTCTCTTCTATTGAATTTGCAGTGTTACTATGGTCTGGCCTTTCCACTTAAACTCTGGAAGTTAACGTTCAACTCTGCACTTGTCCCTACCATTAGGCTGGCCATTCTCTTAGTTGTTTCTTGTACTCTTATTTCTTATTTCTGTGTGTTTGACTTTAGTTTTCCTGGTATAGCACTCCCTTCAGGACTTCTTGGAGAGCTGACCTGGTGTTGGTAAATTCTTTTGGGTTTTGTTTATCTGAGAATGTTTTGTCTTTTTTTCCGCATATGAAAGATAATCTTGCTGGGTATAGTATTCTTGGTAGAAGTTGTTTTTTACTTAACACTTTCAATATATTCTCCCATTCTTTCCTTGCTTGCATTGCTTCTGATGAGAGGTCCAGCATTAGCCTTATGGGACATCCTTTGAAAGTAACTTGACATTTCTCTCTTACCAATTTTAGTATCTTGTCTCTGTCTGTGGTTTTGGTCAATCTGGCTATGATGTGTAAGATCTTCTTGGGATGATTCTATGTGGGGTCCTTTGTATTTCTTGGGTATGTATATTTGAGTACCTCTCTAGGTTTGGAAAGTTTTCTTCCAGGATTTCATGGCGTAGATTATCAATGCCCTTATTAGTTTCTTCACCTTCTGAGATACCAATGATCCAGATGTTTGGACGTTTAATGGTGTCTAGTATTACTCGTATGTAATTCTCTCTTTTTTTTTTTTTTTGGTTATTTTCTCAGCCTTTTTGGTGAATTTCTCTAGGTCAGAGGTTCTATCTTCTACATCTGAGATTTGATCTTCTGCGTGATCTAATCCGCTGTTGATATTTTCAAGGGAGGTTTTGATTTCCTGTATTACAGCCTTCATCTCTAACCGTTCCATTTGATTCTTTTTTATGATGTGTATCTCCTCTTTCAGATCGTGCAAGAACTTCCTCACCTCTGAGAACTTGTTGTCTCTTTTCTCCTGCATCTTCAGGAGTTCGTTGTCTTTCTTCTGTTGCGTCTCTGATAGCTGTGTCACTATGAGTATTTTAAATTCTTTATCTGACATTTTCATGAGTTCCTCTGTATTTTTTGTGGAGGAAGAAGAGTTATTCTTTTCCATTAAGAGAGATATTTTCTTGGTTTCTCATATTTCTTGCACCTCTGTGGTGGTTTCTGGTCATCTGATGGATGATACAGTTTTTCCTATTTTTTGGAGTTATGGTGAAGTCCGGGCAGAGGGTCTTCAGTAGTCGGAATCCCTGAATGGGGCCACAAGGAACTCAGGTATAGATGGCTGCTGACTGGCTTGTCCTGGCTCCTGGAGAGACTGGGGAGCAGGAGGGTGAAGTCTGGACGGAGGATCTTCCATGGTCAAAAACCCTTTACTGTGATATAAACTCGATTTGCTAGTCTTGTGGTCAGAATCAAGCTCACTTGGCGCAGCTACAGTGGCACAGTGGTAGCAACTGAATAGCAGCACTGAAAGCCACATGGCCAACCACAGGTTTGGATCCCAAGTCAGCCTGAAATATGCTGGGCTCATGTGTCCCCAAGGCCCTGAGGAGCTAGAGGGGACTATGGTTTGGGGAGACCCTGTCTAGGGTGCTTCTCTCTCTCCCTCTCGTGCACACCCTTGCACAGTCCTTGTGGTCTCGTTCATGAAATAAACAAAAAGGAATTGCACTAGCTTGTGGTAGACAGCCCTGAAGATGGCCCCCAAGAGGCCCCCACCCAAGTCTTCACATCCTTGTGCAGTTCCCTCCATTTTATTGGAAGGTGGACTTGGGATCACATGCTTCTACAGAACAAGTAGGCAGAAGTGACAAAAGTCATGTCCACTGTTGGGTTATGAAAAGCCTCTGGTTTTACTCCCCTGCTCGCTCCCTCCCTCTCTTAGTGAAAAGTGAGTTGCCATCTTACACACTGCCCTGCGGAGAGGAGCTACTGTCCTTGCAACCTACCAGCGAAGACCTGAGGCTGACCACCAGGTGAGTGAGCTCAGAAACACACCCTCTCTAAGATTCCAGCCTTGAGATGACCCAGACCTAACCAATACTTTAATTTGCAACTATGTGGTGGACCCAAGGAAGTTTTGGGGTTATTTGGTAGGTAGCAGTAGATGATTACTACAGTAGCCTTTTGTTGCTGCTGTCGTTGAACTGCCAAAGGGTATATATATACACTAGCCAGGGAGAGTGAGGGAGAGGAGAGAGGGAGATAGGGAGAGAGAAAGCGGCCCCAAAGAGATGTGATCATAATGCAATCCTTTTTCCTCTCTTTCTCCACCTCATCAGGGTTTGAGGCACATGCACACATGTGCCCAGCAGATTTTCCGAACGCTGAGATTTGAACTGTAGTCAGCCATGTGGAATTCAACTCCTTTAACCACTAAACTATGGGGCTTGTCCTACAATAGTCTTAACTACAATTGATTTGCAGCTTTTGAGTTAGGTAACTATCTTATTTCGGTTTGGGCTTATGCATTATGTATCATTAATGAATTGAGGAGTTTTCCTTTTTAATCTTTTTCCATGGTGGAATTTTTTTTATTCCTTCAAATTTTTAAATTACACCTTGTAAAAACCATTTCAAAATGGGAACTTTTGTTGGGATCAGCAGTTAGCGTAATAGCTATGTCACTGGACTCCCATGTAGTCGACCACGGTTCGCGTCCTGGACCCGGTGGCCTAAATCTCACGCAGGGCGCGTGTGCATGCGTGCCCAAGTTCCCGAGAGGAGAATGGAGGAGAAGGGATTGTGGCATGGCCATCCCCCTGGGGGGTGATTGCTCGCTTTCTGTCTCTATGTCCCTCTCTGTCTGTCTGGTGAGTGCACACGCCCTATAGCAAAAAAGAAAAGGAAACTTATGTTTAAAAAGTCTTTATTAACTATTTCCATTTCTATCTCTTCTTTTAGTTTATGTATGTATTTATTTATTTATGACTCAGAGCGCACACACGAGTGAGAGACGACCCCCCACATAGGGTCTTCACACTCCACCATCCCCTTCCCCTGGGCACCCACAGGCACTCCCAGCGTGTTTTCAGACCTACCCAGAGTGTGAGCCCTTTGTCAGTCATGTGCTTCTAGCCCTGCATCTCAGTTCCTTACTGACTGTACCACCAGGCTGGGCACTGTGTTCATGTAATTTCTTTTTAGTATATTTTGCTTAGTATATTCAGATATGTATTTTCTTCAGTCACTTTGGATCATTTATTTATTTTTCCAGAAAAGCATTCATTTTATTAAGATTTTTCAAATTTATTAGTATGGAACTGTACATAATCCAAGGGACTTTGAAGGTTAATGGGCACCTCCTGAGCAGAGAGGGAGCAGGAGCGGAGCCTGTGACATTTGTCACCCAAGTCCTCCAGCCGCCCCGCCCTGAGGTGCACAAGATTCTCTCCTGTTCCAAGCTCGCCTGCACTGCTGCTCTGATCCGAGCTGGACCCAGAGTTGCACGCAGATCAATTTCTGTATCAGTGTTATCTCGACACGAGGCAAGGACTAGAGGGCCTCTCTGGTATTTAACGGCGCCCAGAATGGTGGTCTCAGCTAATCCACAGGGAGTTCCAGACCAGCAGTGAGCAGAGACGGAAACTGCTGCGGAATTCGCTGGTCCCAGTGCTGCAGCAGTGGGAGAGCATGGTTCTGGCGCTGATACTGGAACAGTCCGCAGCAGCCTTACCGCTGGTTGTGCCAGAAACCTTCGCCCAAGCAGCAGCTGCTCTCCCATGCTATCCAGGATTCGCCCTGTCTGCAGCTAGGGGTTTCTTGTTTGATTGTTGCGTCCTTGATTTTGTTTACCGTGTAACTGAAATTACTGCTTGAAATGTTGGCATTCGTATTCATTACGGATGTAATTCTGTGTATCTTACCCTGGCCCCAACAATGATCGTGTTGGTGTCATGGAAATGTATGTTATTTCCAGTCATTTCATTAAAGTTGAAAACTTAAAAGAAAAAATAAATGTTAATGGAAAGGGAAACTAAAGTGCAAGTTTATATTAGCATAAACATGTTTCATAATATTCATTACCATGAACTTTTTGTTTTGAGAGGATTTTGCTATAGGGCGCATGCACTCGCCAGACAGACAGAGAGAGACGTAGAGACAGAAAGCAAGAAATCACCCCCCAGGAGGGATGGTCACACTGCAATCCCTTCTCCTCCATTCTCCTCTCAGGATCTTGGGCACACATGCACATGCGCCCGGTGTGAGTTTAAGCTACTGGGTCCGGGACTCAAACCGTGGTCGACTACGTGGGAGTCCAGTGACATAGCCATTACACTAACTGCAGGTCTCCCATGAACTTTTTTAAAGGTCCCATCCCACGTAGTCTCTTCCTTTTGTAATGTTACAATCCCTTTAGCATTTCTAGTTTTAATTATTTTAGATTCTCTTTCATTATATTTTTTATAGGTTATATATGTTACTGCCGTGTGTCTTTAGAGGGATCCCCAAAGTACTAGCTTTTAAAACTATGTATCAATTTAGTACCACTGTCTTCTCTCCTAATCAGTATTTTCTTTTCTTTTACTCATAAAGAAGATTTGCTTGGCATTTGGGGAAGAGTCAGAGACGGAGCGAGAGGTTCAGAACTGAATCTCTATTCCCTCACCTTCTTGCTTTTTGACTTTGTGAGGAATCTTACCATCAATCGCAATGGCCAGCCATGTTACCAACAAGACAGATCCTCGCTCCATGAATTCCCGTGCATTCATTGGGAATCTCAACACTCTTGTGGTTTAATAAGCCTGATGTGGAGACAATCTTCTCGAAGTATGGCAAAATTGTGGGTTGCCTTCGTTCAGTGTGTTAATGAGAGGAATGCCTGGGCTGCTGTGGCAGGAGAGGAGGGCAGGATGATTGCCGGCCAGGTTTTAGTTATTAATCTGGCTGCAGATCCAGAAGTGAGCCGAGGAAAAGCAGGTGTGAGAAGACCTGCAGTGGAGATGTACAGCTCCTCTTTTGATTGGGACTATGACTTCCAACGCAATTATTATGACAGGATGTACAGTTACCCACCACGTGTTCCACCACCACCTCCTACTGTTCGCGCTATAGTGCCCTTGAATGTCAGTGAGTATCAGGGAACACTTCATGGAGGGGCAGAAGCTTCAATTCTAAGAGTGGACAACGAGGATCGTCTTCCAAGTCTGGAAAGTTGAAAGGAGATGACATTCAGGCCATTAAGAAGAAGTTGACCCAGATAAAACAAAAAGTGGATTCTCCTCTGGAAAACCTGGAAAAAATCTAAAAGGAACAGAGCAAACAGACAGTAGAGGTGAAGAACGGTAAGTCAGAAGAGGAGCAGGGCAGCAGCTCCCAGAAGAAAGATGAGACGGATGTGAAGATGGAGTCTGAGGGGGTGCAGGTGACTCTGCTGAGGGGGGGACCTACTGGATGATGATGATAATGAAGATGAGGGGTGACCAGCTGGAGTTGATCCAGGGTGATGAAAAAGAGGCTGAGGAAGGAGAGGATGACAGAGACAGCGCCAATGGCAAGGATGACTCTTAAGCACGTAGTGGGGTTTAGAAATCTTACCCAGGCGCTTTCTTTACCGAGGCGCTTGTCTAAGATCACAATTTTCCCCAGATCCTCTCCCTAGTATCTTCAGCACGTGCTCACTGTTCTCCCCATCTTTGTCCTTCTCATGTCCATTAATTCATACTTCCCTGCGCCTGGGCCCATTTCTCTTCTTCTGATGCTCCTAGCAGTTTTGTTAAGTCTTACCCTGTAATTTTGCTTTTAATTTTGATACCTCTCAATGACTTAACAATAAAAAAGATGCATGGTTTTTATCAACTGTCCCCAAAATCACCTCTTGTTACGCAGGGAGGACAGTTCTTCTCATTCATTGATGGGTTCAGTAGTTGCTGCCTAACTGCAAAGGCAGTGTCATCTAGTGAGTAGCACTGAGAGCCGCTGTGAGTTAGAGGTAGAAGCCTTACGCCCCACGTTAGAGTGCCTGCGGGGCTGCTCAACACAAACGTAACTGTGGTTTTGTGAATGGGAGTTGGCGTGTCAAACGCATCCTCTAGAAAATAGTGTAGTAGTCTTCAGATTTGTTTCTAAAGTTGATATTGTGGGTTATTTTTGTGAACGGCCTGATGTTTGAGATCTTTTTCCCTCAAAAATAAAGAAGTCCTTATTAAACCAGGAATTTGGAGGAAAAACAAAAGATTTGCTTGATGATGTGAAGTAAAGTTTCCTTAGATTATTCTTTTTTGCTATTATTCTTTATAACAAAATAATTGAAGGTTTTCGTATTGTTCTGAAATATGTTTTTTCACTGAAGTATGTTTTATGAATCTCTAAATCTTTTTTGCGTGTATGTGGGGATTTCAAAAGTTCATGGAAAATGGATTTAAAGTGTGAATGTAGATTGCTGCAAAAATTTTTGAAATCCAGCCCAGTCAGTGGCATGGTGGTGGAGGCAACTGAATCCCACATAGGCAGTTCAAGTTCTGGACCCGGTGACTTAAGAAACACTTTAGCCTGGGGCCAGCAGATGGCAGAATGGTTACATCACGACTTTGAGATGGCCGACCATGGTTCAATTCTCAGATTTGGAGGCTTGAAATTCATGCAGGGCATGTATGTATGGATGCCCAAAATCCCAAAAGGAGAATGGAGGAGAAGGGATTGCAGCATGGTCATCCCAGTGAAGGGTGATATCTTGCTTTCTGTCTCCTTGGTGTTAAATTATTTTGGCCTAAGACATCTGCTGTAGCCCCACACTTGGACTCCTATAGATAAGCCGAAATCGTACATGTTAGGCAGTTTCCCTGAGCTGGGTGCTAAACGGCCGATCACACCAGCCACACTTCAGTCAGTCACAGAAAGCCCACCTTGGGCTGTTTGTGCAGCCTACCGTCCACCTGGAACCAATCCGATTGTTTCTCTGCATTCCTTCACTTTCATCTTTGTACATCATTTTCCCTTTTCTGGAATTTAAATACCAAGTTAACCACGAAGCTAGCCAGAGTTGTCCAGAAGTCCAAGGACAACTGCCTGATTTAAATCACGTTAAGATTTGTTCAACTTGGGGACCAGCAATTAGCGTAATGGCTATGTCACTGGACTCTCACATAGTCAACCGCGGTTCAAATCCCGGACCTGGTGACTTAAACTCACGCAGGGCGTTTATGCGTGCGTGCCCAAGATCCCGAGAGGAGAATGGAGGAGAAGGGATTTCGGCGTGACCATCTCCCCTGCGGGTTGATTTCTCGCTTCCTGTCTCTCTGTCTCTCTCTGTGTGTCTGGCGAGTGCACGCGCCGTATAGCAAAAACCTCTCCAAAAAAAAAAAAGATTTGTTCAACTAAAACTCTATTAAGTTGGCGAAGTTATTTTTCTTATAACAATTTTGGCCTCTGAAGTGGGATCTGAAGTAGAGCTTCCAGTGACCCTCAGGAGCAGCGAGAAACCAAGCGAGGTGCCTGGGGAACCCTTTGTCATCCATTGCTCTCTTGCAGTGAGTGGGGATTGTGGGTAAGTTCTACCTCAGATTTGAGTTCCATGAAGACTTATGTTTAGAGCTGAGTCTTATGTGCGGGAATTTTGGTTCAAAATGGGTTTGAAGTTGCTGGACTGGGTCCAGCATTTGTTTGGATTAGGTAATTAACTGGATCGAATCCAGTTGTCTGACTGGTTCAGACAGAAACTAACTGTGGTAATTGCAATGAAATTTTAGGTATTTTTCTTCACATGAGGTTTTTATGTTTAACATCTTAGTTTCTTTCTTTCCTCCTCCTTCTTCTTTTCTTTCTTTTTTTTTTTTTTTTGTATGCTTAGTTAGAAAAAGATCATTGACTGGGGCCAGCAGGTGGTGTGGTGGTTAAAGGTGCTGGAGGCCCACGTGGCTGACCGTGGTTCAAGTCCTCGACCTGGCGGCTTGCTTTCTCGCTTTCCCTCTCTCTCTCTCTCTCTCTCTCTGGTCAAATTGTAAAAATAATAATAACAGATAGAATTAAATAAATAAGTAATCCTTTGGGGGGGGGGAGCGGCAGGTGGTTTGGTGGTTATAGATACTGGATTCCCACACAGCCAACTGCCGTTGGAGTAAAATAATAATAATAATAAATTAAATAAATAAATGAATAATTACTTTAAAAAGAAGAAGAAGAAAAAGCCCATTGGCTAATTTAGTCAAGGAGCACTCAAAGTCAAAGCCAGAATAAACTATTTTCCCACTTAGGTCTTTCTTGACTCGAAGAGACTCAAAATTTATGTAAAAAATGTAATTCCTAATTCTAAAAATCAAAGTACTTCTTTTCTTTTCTTTTTTTTTTTTTTTTTGAGAGATTTTCGCTATAGGGCGCATGTGCTCACCAGACAGACAGAGAGAGACAAAGAGACAGAAAGTGAGAAATCACCGCCCATGGGGGATGGTCACGCCACAATCCCTTCTCCTCCGTTCTCCTCTCGGGATCTTGGGCAAGCACACACACGCGCCTGGTGTTGAGTTTTTTAAGCCACTGGGTCCGGGATGCGAACCGTGGTCAACCACGTGGGAGTCCAGCAACATAGCCATTACGCCGCTAACTGCTGGTTCCCGAAAATCAAAGTACTTCTTAAAAGCAACAATATTTACAAAAGTAATGAAATCTTAGTAACATGATTTAAAATTAGTATGTCCATTGTGAAAAATAGTCTATATAAACGAAACTCTTAGAAAAGCATAATTACAATTGTGCACTCCCAATTCAGGTCCATACAAGAATGCCCATTAATATGTACAAGCTTCTAAATAATTTTATTTTTTCTCTTTTAAGATGCTATAAAAAATAAATGATGAGCTTAATTGATATAAAAAAGTTCTACCATAGTTTTTGCTTCATTACCAGCCTGCCCAAAGCAAAAAGAAAGCTAAATAAAAACTTATCAAAATGGTTTAAAATACACCTACAGGTCAAATTGCGTTGTTTCTTGTTCAGCAGTATCTGAGTAATATCCACGCTGAATTACAAACATTAAAAATGCCTTCTTGCCTTCTGTAACGGGCTCCACCTTAAAATCAGTAATTAATTGAAAAACATGCTAAGCTTAAAAGGCCACATATCAATTAAATTGGACTTCAGAAATACAACTTTCTGGCAATGTAATGGTCTATTTAAACATCTTGCGGGGAAATGCCATGTATTTGTAAACATATCCTTGTTGAATCACTAAAGTTTCTTACCGTGAAAAATGCACAAGTTTGAATGTACAGCGTGAGCTCATTGCACACAGGGCAGTTGTTCAGAGCGCAGCCTTGAAAAACCCAGCTGCGGCTCAATTCTCAGCCCCTGCACGCTGCTTACAAAAGGTATATGTATACATGCCCCTAAACTCCCACTAATAAAATTTTTTAAAAATAGAGAAAAAGGGATTCGTATGTGACCACTCCCAGTGGGGAGTGTTTTTCCCTCCTCCCAACAAGGACACCTGCCCTCTGGCAATTAATCTGCCTAAAATCCTCACCTTTAGTCTTCCCTTATCTCTGTTACCTGCTTTAGGGATGTAAACTTTCTACCTCCTTTAACCTACAAGTTGTACCTGTTGAATAAATAGTCAGGGTTAGAACAATTAATGACAAAATTAACAATTAAAAGGTAATGCTAAAATACTTAGTATTAAGTGTACATACAGAAGTAACAGCAAATTATTCTTTGTTTTGACAGACTCAAAAATAATCAGATTATATCAGGGAATTAGTCACAGCATTAAGCAGTTTCTATTCTGAGCCCCTAGGGAAGAATGACCAGTTTCGTTCGGCTCTTTGCAAGGGGCATAAAAATAAGCAATAATTGGCAAGGCTGCAGAAGCCGAGGTGGAGTTAATCAAGACAACTCTTAAATCCTGTTTTAAATACAAGTGTCTGTAAGGCCTCAGCAGGGTTAAAGCATGAAGCATTCTCATTTTTTTCTTAGAAAAAAAAAACATAAAGGGAACCAGCAGTTAGTGTAATGGCTATGTCGCTGGACTCCAACGTAGTCGACCGCGGTTCGCGTCCCAGACCCGGTGGCTTAAAACTCACGCTGGGCGCGTGTGCGTGCGTGCCCAAGATCCTGAGAGGAGAATGGAGTAGAAGGGATTGTGGCGTGTCCATCCCTTCTGGTGGGTGATTTCTCGCTTTCTGTCTCTCTGTCTCTCTCTGTCTGTCTGGCGAGCGCACGTGCCCTATAGCGAAAAACCTCTCCAAAAAAAAAAAAAGAAAATTAAAAAAAAAAATCCTTTAAAAAAAAAAGATAAAAACAAAGAACTTTTCAAAAGACTGAGATCTTTCGTTTGTGTGTTTGTGTGAATGCATACATGTTATATAATATGTTGTATGTCTATGTAATAAAAGGCTTCAAAATATTCCATTCAATTTATTAAAAAAGTGCTCATACAAATTAATTTAAATGCTTTGCAAGTTCATGTGACTTAAAATCTTTGACAAATAAGCTGGCTTCAAATATAGTTTAAAAAAAAACTTAATAAATAAATATTGAAAGTGAGCAAGGTCCCCCCCCCCCAATATATTTTCTCACTGGGGAAGGCCACGCCGCAATCCCCTCTCTTCCATTCTCCTCTCGGGATCTTGGCACACACACGCACACGCGCCCAGCGTGAGTTTAAGCCGCCGGATCCAGGACTCGAACTGAGGTAGACTACATGAGAGTTCAGCGACATAACCATTATGCTAACTGCTGGTCCCATAAGGTTCTTGAAATATAAGGTCTGTTTACATTGTAATGGCCCAGAGTAAGGAGTAAGTGTTCAGACTTGATTATGATAATGAAACAACAGGGACCATAAATAAGGGCCATTTGACCTCTAAAACTCTCACTTACAGGGAAGATAAGGTTTTCGCTTCAATATGTAAGATGTTTTGTAGGATGAAAACTGCTGGCTGTGAGCTCAAAGACCCCAGACTGAATGGCTCCAGAAACCTGAAGAGAAATTTGAGTATCAGAGGCCTCACCCATCAAGAATGCGCAGGAGAGGATCACACCCTCTTGAACCATTCACTGAACCGATCATGCGCCTGGGACCTCTGCCCCTAATTTTGCTCTTAAAAACACATGTGGGGAACATCTGGGGAGACGGGTCTTTTCAGCACATGCTGCCCGCTCTCTGCGCTTTGCAATAAAGCTGTACTTTCCTTCATCACGCCACGTGCCTGTGGTTTGCTTTATTGTGCTGGGGTGAACGAACCTGATTTGAGTTTGGTAACAAGATCTTCGCAATTTCCAACATATACTTTGTCCAGGGATTTATTGATCAGACAACATCATATTTGTCTTAATATGGTCAGTTTAATAAAACAGCTGTTATTTGTGGTATATGTTACATGGTGACTGTCCAACAAGAAAAATGGATTAATGACTAGCCTTCTCTAATATTTTGCTTCTCACAGATAATCAGATAATCATAATTGTTAAAAGTTTTGAATGCCATTAGGTAAGACTGATTTTCCTAAAGTTCAATTTTTGGTCATATTATGATTAGGATTAATGACTAATGTGGTAAAAACTAAGTCTCGTAAAGGAAATTTTATGTGATCCATATGTTGGTATTTGGGTTGTTTTGTTGTTATCACTGGATGTCATATCTGACTGCTAAAGTCTGCCAGGTATTCTGTTTTTAGTTTAGTATCAACAGACCCTGAGTTAACTCTTTCATCGCTAAGGTGCTTGGATGTGGGGACATGCACTGAGCAAACACCACATGCTCTTTCGGGGTTTGGCAGAACCTTGTAACTTGTCTTTCCCTGACGTTGGCTGTAGACAGAGCAAGTGGAAATTACTAGGGGCGTTCCAACAGACACATCTGATGGACTTCAAGAAACATCTTGACCCCAAATAGTAAAATCCAATCCCTGCATTGCATCTGAAAGGTTCTTTAGACTTCTCTGGGTGTGGTGGTGCACTCCTTATGGAGAAGTTCTTTAGCTCCTTCCCCACACCTAACAGCTAGTTCTCTGCATTAGAAAGGAAGATGAGATTTACTCTAGATGGGATTACCACCAAGGGTGGTACCTTGCCCCTGGTATGACTAATCTCTTATAGATTTGTTAACTGCTTCATATTGTCTGTAACCTGGCAACTAATCCATGAAGTGTCATGAAACATACATGTGTAATGTCTCCTTGTACTATAAATAAAGACGTCCAGTTCATCTGGGCGGCACAGGTTGCTTGGGCTACCTAGGCTCAGGCTGCCTGTGTCCGTTTCCACTCTATCTTTTTGTCTCATCTTTTCTGCTTCTTCCATAATAGCGCTAAGCCTGGGGGCGGACGCCGACACTTGAAGAACATTTAACTTTCATTTTCTGCTGCCAGTTAAGTCAAGTATTTAAACTTTTTGCTTTATTTGACAAGGTTTCTCCAAAATAAAATTCTAAATTATTTTACCTCAAAATAACTTTTGGATATTTACAGAGGGCCCCTGATACATCCAAAGGAAAACGTGAGAATCAATTAGACTTATTTTAATATGTTAAATAATATGGGAAACATTGTCAAATTAAGTAATTTTAATTTTCTTTACATTATATTTAAATTATATGTATAAATATGTTATGTGTATGTGTGTTTATATATGTGCGTGTGTTTATACATACGCTATGTTTCAAAATGAATTGAGATTCCCAGAAATCTATAGTATGATATTTATCCATCACGTCGTACATTATTGAAGTAGGAGACAGGGACCCTAAAAATATAGTTAAGGTGTGGGCCTAAAATGGAATCACAAAATGGCTAAGTTTTGATATGAAGGCAGTGACTGATCTAGGCCTAAAACGAAGGCTTTATCCATGCCCAACAACACTCAGGCCCAAAGCTTCTAGACAAAGAATCTGCTGGCCTTGGTACCCACTCCAAAATTAGAAGACTAATTGGATCCATCAGGTGCCCCTGCCTACCAGGAGGGGAATGCATGCACAAGCCCCACCTAGAACCTTCCGTGGCCACCCATTTTTTGGGACCCCTCCCTTCTTGGGAGCTCTCTTTTTCCTCCCCTCTCTCTTAATAAATTTCCCACTTTGCTATAACTACCTGTCCATGACCCTAATTCTTCCTGAGCGTGGGACAAAAACCTATGTCTCACTGCGAGTGTGGGCCCAATCACCCCTACGCCCCCGTGTTCCTGCGTCATTACATTAAATTGGCGTATGTCACAGATACAGCCAAATTTCTTTTTCAGTTGTAAACTCTTGTCAGATCTTTAAGTATAATTAGTTCAAGTCTTGTCCATAATTAGTTGCTTTGTTTAATGTCTTTCTAAAAAGCTTTTTTTAAAAAATGACTTAAATTTTAGTGTCCTTTCTTTAAGGAAATTCATAAAAAGAATGGAAAGAGGTAACACTGGCATAAAAGAATGGAAATCTAGTGTTAAACTTGAACTCACAGAAAGCCTATGGACAGCCACCCAGTTCTTACTGAGTCCTCCTTATAGTTCATTACTTAAAACCTCTACATTTCATGACTCACAAAATAAAATAAAAAAGATCCCGATTTTTAAAAATGGGTAATTTATACCATAGTATTAGTGTAGAAACTGTTCTAAAATTGCTAAAATGTCTTATAACCAATGTTTAGTTTGTCAATTGAATATTAAAAAGTCAGCAAAACTGCAAGTCCATTTCTCCTATCTAATATGCAATTCAAATATTATTAAAAATTTTCACTCATGGTCATTTTCGTTACATATTTTTAGTTGAATAGGAACTTTCCCATAAAAGAAGGTAATGCTGTAACAGTAGTCAAAAGAGTATTTTAAAATGTGTTTTCTCTCATGAGACATCGCTGGAGAAATCTGAGGTGACTGAATTCTGCCAGACTTGAATGCATTTTGCCAAAGTGCATTTTCGCCGAGTAAAGAGTACTGCTCATGCTTTACTGACTAAAGACTATCAGGCCCTTTGTAGTCCGTGGTAGGGTCTTCTGAAAATGACACCAGAGAAAGATGGCCTGTGAGCCGGTTGGAAGACATACCAAATTCTTCTCACCACTCAGACTGCAGTAAAGCTTCAAGAAAACTGAATTCTAGATTCCCAGAAGGGATACTTAAATTTTTTAACTACACACCTGTTGGGGACTTTAAGGTAAAACTAAGCAAGGCCATTTCTTCTTCAAAACAGACATTTTGGACACGGGCAGCTGGACAGCTGTGCCCCACTATTACAGATCAAGGCTTCTCTGCCATCATAAAACCTTTAGGTTGTTTCTTTTTTTTTTTTTTAATCTCAATTCCTATTGTTTTAATTCTTTCATCTTCTCCACAGGAAAATCCATGGGACCATAATTAGTGATTAACTTTAATTGAGTTTATGTCCTAGCACAAAGCCAGAACAATTGTTAGGTCTATGGACTAATGAAAAAAAAAATTCATTAAGGTTCCTGGAGTTTTAGTTTTGGAAGTAATAAAATACCCGTTGTATTTCAAATTTATCCGTAAACTGAAGAAAATTTTCAAAATTGATAGCCAATAAAACCTCCTGGAGTTGGGGCCAGCAGGTGGCATAATGGTTGGGGTGCTGGACTCTCACATGCCCGATGATGGTTTGAGACCTGGGCCTGGTGGCTTGCTCTCTCACTTTCCCTCCCCCCCTCTATCTCTGTCTGTTTGTCTGTCTGTCTCTGGTCAAATTTTAAAACTGATGACTGATCAATAAAATTAAATAAAATAACTCTTAAAACATAATAATTAAAAAAAAATACTCTTGGGGTTTCCACTGAGTAAAAGCCACCCTCCAAAAAGTAAATAATAAACCTATAAGTTTAACAAAAAAAGCTTAATAAAGTGTCATTCAGCATTAAATCTTTTGTTCAAGTTAAGAGCTTATGTTTAATACTAGACAAAACTGAATGCTGTGCCTCCCTCCCTCCTGACGTTAATACCACAAACAGTTTCATGAGAAAGGCGGCTGCTACTGCTCCTGTGGGCGTGGCCACCAAATACACTAGAGCAGTCTCTCAAAAGTGAAGAGCAGGTCGTGTGCTGATAGGTGCAACTAATAGTGGGTTACAGGTATCCTAATAGGAAATGGCAGGCTTAGGTTTTTCAAGGGTTTTTAAATCTTTGTTTCTCCTGGTAGGCCTCCAGGTTATTATAACTTGCATGACTAGGCTTACAACAAAGGTAAAGACCTCTGTAAATCAGGAATTTTTACAAAACCTCTGGTGCTGGGAACCAGCAGTTAGCGTAATGGCTATGTCGCTGGACTCCCACGTAGTCGACCGCGGTTCGCGTCCCGGACCCGGTGGCTTAGAACTCACGCCGGGCACATGTGTGTGCATGCCCAAGATCCCGAGAGGAGAATAGAGGAGAAGGGATTGCGGTGACCATCCCCCCTGGGGGGTGATTTCTCGCTTTCTGTCTCTATGTCCCTCTCTGTCTGTCTGGCGAGCACACGCTCCCTATAGCGAAAATCTCTCCAAAAAAAGAAAAACAAAACAAAACAAACAAAAAACTCTTAAAAAGAAAGAAAGAAAGAAACACATCAGTTACATCTGTGTGTGTGTGTCCCCAAAATCCTGAGAGGAGACTGGAGGAGAAGAAATGGTGGTGTGGCCATCCCCCTTATGGACTTCTCTTTCTCTCTCTCTCTCTTTCTCTCTCTCTCTCTCTCCATGTGCCCTGTAACAACATTAAAAAAAAAAAAAACCTGAAATCCATACTTTTTTTATAGTACCAATTTTCCATAAGTGTTTCGAGTCCTTCATGTGTGCACACGCACCTGCACGAATGCACATGTGCATATAATTCACCTCCAACTTTTCCTCATCATACCCTACGATAGATAAAGTGACCAGATGTCTCCGTTTTCTCAGGACACTCCTGGGCTACACTTTGTGTGGAAATAAAACTTCCCTGGATTTTTTGGGGGTCTCCTATAAAAGACACTCCCCACATCCCATGAGAATCGGCTCTGTAGCCTTTTGTCTAGCTCATTTCTTTGATCTGAAAGGATAGTGATATTTCTTTTCTTTCTTTCTTCTGTCTGCAGCCAAGGTCAGGGAAAGACAAGTTACAAGGTTCTGCCAAACCCCAAAAGAGCATGTGGTGTTTGCTCAGCACATGTCCCCACAACCCCCCAGGGGGGATGGCCACGCCGCAATCCCTTCTCCTCCTTTCTCCTCTCAGGATCTTGGGCATGCATGCAAGCACACGCGCCTGGTGTGAGTTTAAGCCACCAGGTCCGGGATCCGAACCACCGTCAACTACGTGGGATCCCAGTGCCATAGCCATTACGCCAACTGCTGGTCCCAGATAGTGATATATCTGAGCCAGCCTATGGCCTAGAGGTTGAGGTGGCTGGATCCCACGTGGCCAACTGCATTGTTCAAGTCCCAGACTCGGCAGCTTGAGAAGCACAGTGCATGTGTGTGCGTGCCCAGAATCTCTGAAGGGGGAAGAGATGGAGGAGAAGGGATTGCAACATGGCCATGCCCCCAGTGGGGGATGGGGGGTGTTTTCTTCTCTCCCTCTCTCTTTTTGTCTCTCTCTAGTGAGCACACATGCCCTCTGCCAAGAAAAAATAAAAGAAAGAGAGAGAGAAGCCTTATCTTCCCATGGGCCAAATGTTATGGCTCCAACTAGCCCATAGGTTAAAGTTGGAAGTAGTTGTCTCCCTAGCTATTTACATTTCAAGGATGAGTGCTGGAACTTGGAGAATCTCTGCTTTAAAAAGACACACAGATATGGGGGTCAGCAGGTGGTGTGGTGGTTAAGGCGCTGGTCGACCACAGTTTGAGTCCCAGACCTGGCATCTTACTTTCTCACTTTCCTTCTCTCTCTCTTTCTCTTTCTGTCTGCCTCTCTCTGGTGAATGCATGTGCACTATAGCAAACAAAATAATAATACTAATTAATAATATTAAATACATAATCTTTTTTTAAAAAAAAGACACGCATGGGGATAGCAGGTGGCATGGTGGTTGGGGCACTGGACTCTCACATGGCAATTGTGATTCAAGTCCCCTCTGTCTCTCTCTGGTGGCCATAGCAAATTAAAACAATAATAATAATAAATAAATAAAATAAATAATTCTTTTTGAAAAAACGCACATGCATGTGCACACATAAGCACTCACACAGGTGCACACATGTGAGATGCTGACTTTGGGTTCTATTTGCAGGACGAAGTATTGGATTAAAGACAGACACAGGACCAGCAGTTAGCGTAATGACTATGTCGCTGGACTCCCATGTAGTCGACCGCAGTTCGCGTCCCAGACCTGGTGGCTTAAAACTCACACTGGGCGCATGTGTGTTCATGCCCAAGATCCTGAGAGGAGAATGGAGGAGAAGGGATTGCAGCGTGGCCATCGTCCCTGGGGGGTGATTTCTCCCATTCTGTCTCTCTGTCTCTCTCTGTCTTTCTGGCAAGCGCACGCACCCTATAGCAAAAACCTCTCAAAAGAAAAAGAAAAAAGGGAACCAGCAGTTAGTGTAATGGCTGTCACTGGACTCCCACGTAGTCGACCGCGGTTCGC
>NW_006159906.1:2138115-2149763 GCF_000334495.1 Tupaia belangeri chinensis | reverse complement strand
GGGGGGTGATTTCTCACTTTCTGTCTCTCTGTGTCTCTCTGTGTGTCTGGCGAGCGCACACGCCCTATAGCAAAAACTTCTCCCCCCCACTAAAAAAAAGACTCAGACACGTTATGTTTCCAAGGAGCCTCTTTCAGGAGGAAGGAAACCGCAGCTCCTTCCTTCCCATTTATAAGCAGAGAGAAGTCATTTTCCCCTCCCCGACCTTTGGCGAGGCCCCCTTCCCTCAGCTGACCGCAGTTCTGCACCCCCAGGCGCGGGCACCGCCCAGGCTGTGAGGTGCTGTTAGAGCTCTGTCTCAGCCTGAGTGAAGGACAAATCCCACGTCTCCCAGGTGCTGCGGCATTTTAATTGGAAGGGCACAACCCAAACTCCCCAGATGCACCCAGCATTTTCTTTCTTTTACTCCCCTTTCTACCTTCCTTGACCCCCTGGCAGGTGGCTTACTTTCCTTTCCTAAGCTTCTACCCTCAGACCAATCTGTCTGTACCTTCATACATCCCTCAACTGCTGGCCCCAGAATTAACAACATCCCAAGATAACAACGAGACATCCCTGGTGTTGTGGAGGACCAGCAGGCATCCTGACCGCCTGACTCCCCAACCATACGACTCCTTTCCCTAAGACCCGCAGCCCCTGCCCTCCAGGGCAGACTCAGCTTCCCTCTCTGGGAAAGCGAAGAATGTTCTCTCTGCATCTGCATTCTTTCCCAGACCCCCCACCACAGAGCGCGGCGTGTGTACAGCAGGTGTTTCTGGGTCTGCCATAGCAAGATATCACCAACGGGGCCACTTGGAACAGTGGAAATTCATGCTTCTCAAATTCTAGAGGGCTGAAGTCCAAAGTCAAGGGGTGGGAGGGCCATGCTCCCTCCAAGGGCCTCAGGACAGAATCCTCCCTTTCCCTGCCCGAGTTTTCATCCTCACTGGCTATTGGGAGCGAAACTCCTTTTTCTGCCCACCTTCACGTGACGGTCTTCTCTTTGTGTCATGTCTAAATCTCTCTCTTCTTATAAGGACCTAAGTCATCCTCAGTCACTGGGTTAGGACTCACCTAATTCAGGGTGACCGCCTCGTAACGTGGTGACATCTGCCCAGACCCTATTTCCAAATAAGGCTACACCCACACGTTCCAGGTGGACGTGACTTTGGGGGAAATTATTCCACTCAGTACATAAAGCTTGTAAAGGTGAATCGTGAAACCCAACACCTCTGTCACCTCAGCATGGTTACGGCTGGTTCCCCTTTCCTCTCAAACGTGTTCTAGTTTGGGTGGTAAATGGTGCAGTTGTCCGACTGGGAGGCGTTCACAAAGACCATGGGTCACGCAGCGGTGCCACAGTCCAATGTGACACTGTAAGGCTGACCTACGGGAGGGTTCTGGGTATGTCCGAGACCTCCCTGAGCATGTGTGTGCCCAGGATCCAGGATGGCAGAGGCTGGGGTACATCGTGCTATCAAGACCTTGTTGGGGTGCTAACTCTCTCCCTCTGGGAAGAAATAAACTTTTTTTAAAAAAGAAATTCATCATGTTCAGCAGTATCCAGTTCCCTTCTTGTGAGTTAGGAGTGGCCATGTGACTAGGTCCAGCCAGTAGCAGGTGAACCGTGACGTGGACCAGGCCTTTAACTGCCCATGCTCACCTCCGCAGCCCTCTCTGCATTATCAAATCCAGCATGTGTGAAAACAACACAGAGGCCCAGCCCCAGTAGAACATGACAGTGTCACTACTTGGCAGGTTGAGGCCACATAGCAGGCCTGGGTTCAATTCCCAGCCCACCCTAAAAGTCAGCCATGGTGGCATGGGCCTGTACTCCTTGTGACTTGGGAGGCTGAGATGGGAGAATCATGAGCTCAAGGCTGGTCTAGACAACATAGCGAGACCCTGACCCAGAGAGCCAAGCTTAATGGAGTGCTCCTAGAGGCCCAGCTGCTTGGGAGGAGAAGGCAGGAGGACCCCAACATAGTGACACCCTGCCTGCCTCAAAACACGGAAATGAAACATGACCAAACTGAGCTTATCCTACCAACGTTAAAACATCAGGAAATCTATTAATGTAGTAACCAGCAGATTAAAAGAGATAATGGCCTTCTTCAAAACACATTTACCCTCTGGAACTGAAAAGGCATGCACTAGCTCACATTGCACAGCCTTGCACGTTGCACAGAAATGCAAAAGAAGTTTCCTTGTTCCTAAGTGCATGATCTTTGCTGTCCAGTGATCCGCTGCAAGAGGCTTTGGGATGTGAGAGCGAGCCAGGAGATGACCCCACATGTGGGGACACATTTAAGAGAGAGAGTCTGAGGTGTGGGGACATGTGCCCCCACACTCCCAGAAGACTCTGCACCTGTTTTCGAAAGCCTGCCTCTGCTTTTGCTGCTTCCAGAGTTATCCCCTCTTGTCACAACGGAGACCCCACCGTAGCTGCTGGCTTTGGTTACCGCAGGCTTCCAGTGCTGGAGAGAGCCGGCTGAATCTGGGCTGCTCCGGAGCCGCGGTTCCGAGCACTTCAACTCATTTTCAGCGTTGCTTCGAGGGTGTCCGTGGATCTCCCTGAAGCATCTTCATTAACTCCAAAAATCTGGTGTCTGCTGCATTCGACTAGCGTCTGTCTTGATCCTTTTGTCAATAACACAATTATCTTGGGAACCCAGGGAATCTTGGAAAAGCACTCGGTTTCCAGCCCACTGCTACTCTCCTCTCCCTCCAATAGATTCGCTTCTGTCATCCTCCAAATATTTTCTCATCTGGTTATCATCTTCGTCAAAGCCAGAGTCATCTCTCTTCAGGATGTATCCTTTCTGAACGTCTTCACCTTGGTCATCCTTAATGAGTTCATTGACTTTCTGGTCAGGTATTCTTGTATTACTAGTTTTGTTTACCATGACAGACTTCCCACTCGGATCAGCAGTATGGTCTAATCCAAAGTAAGCCGCTACTCTGTGCGGTAGCATCCTATGGCAGGGTGTCACTGGGGGATTTTTTACAAGGACACTTACTATTACCAATGAAGTCTAACATTTGTTCCAATTTCAGCAGCATCATTCTGTCCCTGCAATTGTCTTTTCATGTATTTATGAAAAAGTCATGTAGATCTATAACAGTTGAATCAGTATATTCTTTTTTTTGAGAGGTTTTTGCTATGGGGCGCGTGCGCTCGCCAGACAGACAGAGACAGAGAGACAGAAAGCGAGAAATCACCCCCCAGGGGGATGGCCACACCACAATCCCTTCTCCATTCTCCTCTCGGGATCTTGGGCATGCACGCACACACGCCCAGCGTGAGTTTAAGCCACTAGGTATGGGACTCGAACTGCGGACGACTACGTGGGAGTCCAGTGACATAGCCTTTATACCAACTGCTGGTCCCTGGATCAGTATATTCTTTCCTGGAATCTCTCGATAACATTTTTCTGGGCAACTTATCAGTGGCTTTTTCTTTCTCTGCTTCATCTTTTGAGGTCTTCTCTTTTTCAAATGATTGTGTTAACTGGATCTGAATTTTTTTCCTGTTCTCCTGTGATCTCTCTGCTGCGGGGAGTGGTGGAGATACGCCGCAATCCCTTCTCCTCCATTCTCCTCTCGGGATCTTGGGCACGCACGCACACGCGCCCGGCGTGAGTTTTAAGCCACCGGGTCCGGGACACGAACCGCGGTCGACTACGTGGGAATCCAGCGACATAGCCATTACGCTAACTGCTGGTTCCCTCGATAACATTTTTCTGGGCAACTTATCAGTGGCTTTTTCTTTCTCTGCTTCATCTTTTGAGGTCTTCTCTTTTTCAAATGATTGTGTTAACTGGATCTGAATTTTTTTCCTGTTCTCCTGTGATCTCTCTGCTGCGGGGAGTGGTGGAGATTCTTCAAACACTGCAAGGCTCCTAACTAGTCTTAACGTTGAGCTTGTCTTAGACCTTCTTCGTGTCTGTCCAAATGACTGCAATGGCCACTGCAAATCAATATTGTTGTCAATACGATGTTCTTTCTGCTCTGTCAAAATCTTGCCATAGTTTTCTGATTTGGTAAGATTTTCAACTCTGGTTGTATCTTTCACTTCCACCTTTGAATTCTTCATTGTTTCAGTTTCATCTTGTGCAGTAACAGTATCAGACGTCCTCATTGGCAAAGATTACTTTTGAATTCTACAGGGAACTTGAAGCCTGGTGTGTCTTATGAATTTGAGATTGTGGTTTCCTGCGACAATAAAACAAAATAAGTCAAGGTTCTTTTTCACAGTAGTCAGCTGGGATGTCAGTTGTATTAAACCATTTTTAAACTGGCAGGAGGAGTCCCTTGTCCTTGTCACCACTTTAGTTCTCTGAGCTGAAATGGACTGTCTTGGATCAAAAATGTACTTTTCACCATGCTGGTGTTGCTGAGGAGGAGGATGCAATTGAGAGTCTTACAAAAGGGAATGAACCCCATCGCCAACCCAGATACAAGCTCCAGTGGCAACTGCAGCTGGCCGAATCCCACCCTTCGCGATAATGACATCTTAATTCATAATAACATAGCAAAATTCAGTGCATAACTAAGACTTAGGAGAGAAGAGACTTGTAATAAACTTGTAATAGAAAAATGAAACAAAACCAGAAAAAACTTCCTTAACTTAATAAAAATTCATCTGGCAGAAACCTCCAGCAAATTTCACATTGTAGGTAAAGAAATCAAAATTCTTATCAAATTCTGAAAGATAGACCAGTACACAAAGACTGCAGACTACATTGTGAATTAGGGTATTTATCTTCACCAACTGTTTAAAAGTACAAGACACATTGTTGTTCTTGAATAATTTCAAATTCCTGTTAGTCTATTAATTTAACACAACCCCAACCCCACAGGAATGTTGTTTTTGATAAGATAATTTTAAATTTCCTCAGGAAAAGAAAATGGTTCTAGGTAGCCAAGAAAGTTTTCAAAAGAAAAAAATAAAGAGAAGATGTTCTTGCCAGATATATTATAAAAGCATGAATCACCATGCAGACGTGAAGGGACCTTAGGGAGTTCACAGAAAAGTAAAATTGTAGTATGAAGTCTTTTTTTTTTTTTGGAGAGGTTTTTTTCGCTATAGGGTGTGTGCGCTCACCAGACAAACAGAGAGAGACATAGAGACAGAAAGCGAGAAATCACCCCCCAGGGGGGATGGTCACACCGCAATCTCTTCTCCTCCATTCTCCTCTCGGGATCTTGGGCACACATGCACACGTGCCTAGAGTGAGTTTTAAGCCACCAGGTCTGGGACGCGAACCGTGGTCGACTACGGGGGAGTCCAGCGACATAGCCATTACGCTAACTGCTGGTTCCCATGAAGTCATTTTGATGCAAAAAAAAAAAAAAATTGAGTAGTTTTTTGTTGCTGTTGTTGTTGTTGTCTTCTTGTAATGCAAACATAGTTTTGGAGCCAGTGGAATAATGGTTAAGGCACTGAATGAACTCCCATATGGCCAACCACAGTTTGAGTCCTGGTTATGGCGACTTGAAATTCACACCAAGCGTATGTTCATGTGTGCCCAGAATCCCAGGAGGAGAATGGAAGAGAAGGAATTACAGCGTGGCATCATCCCAGAGGGGTGATCTTGCACCCTTACTGTCTCTGTTTCTCTCCTCTCTAGCAAGCTCATGTATCCTAGGGCAAAAATCTTTAAAAAAAAACCAAAAATCTTTTTTTTCAAAACCCACATTATCCATGAACATTTTAAGACCACCTTGTTTTATCTGACATATTACACACATCCTAGCAATTCAAATACTGGCACAGAATTGAACCCATAAAGTGATGGACTAGAACAGAAAGTTAGATCTCTCTCTCACATTGTGCCAGTATAAATTCCTCATAAACTAAAGGCATAAACATTATATGTATGCATGTGTGTGTGTGGTGTGTGTGTGTATTTTTTATATATATTCATATTAAAGATATATTTTATAGAAGTGTTTTTGTGTCAGTTTTATGTATTTCCCACATTCCCCTCCCTCCCTCCCTCCCTGTTACCCACCCCTGTATCCCCTACCCTGACTATCTCTAGTATCTACTGCTGCCCTCTCTGCTGCTATACCTTCCAAACTTTCAGCTTCTGCCATAGAGCACAGACAATTAGTATATATGGAGTCCAGAGATACAGAGTCTGCCTTTCACACTCTGCCTTGCTTCGCTCAGCATTAAGTCGTCCATATTCATTCTCTCTGTACCAAATGTCAGGGGCTCGTTCATGGTGGAGTAGGAATCCATAGAGTACACGTGTCACAGTTTTTCAGTCCATTCATCTATTTTTGGATGTTTGGGTGGATTCTATGTCCTAGCAATTGTAAATAATGCTGCAATAAAAGAGGATATGCAAGTGCTTTTCTGACTGAGGCCTTTTTTATTCTTTTGGTAAGTACCTAAGAGCCGGAATTACTGGGTCTTATGACAGTTCTATTTGTAGATTTCTGAGGAATCTCCATATTGTTTTCCACAGTGGGGTACTAATTTGCATTCCCACCAACAGTGTAGGAGAGTTCCCTTTTCACCACAGCCTCACCGATGTTTATTATTATTCATTCTTTAAACCTTAACCATTCCGCCTGGGGCTAAGTGGTGTCTCATTGTAGTTTTGATTTGCGTTTCCCTCATGATAAGAGATGTCCAGCAGGTCTTCATGTGCTTTTTGGCTATTTGTATGTCTTATCTGGAGAGTTGTCTGTTCAGCTAAGTTTCCCTTTTTTAAAAAGAATTATTTGATTTTTAACTTTTGTTTATTTGTTTATACGAATGTGGCCAGAGAGGGAGAGAGAGAGAGAGAGAAAGTGAGAAAGCAAGCCTCTAGGTCCAGGACTTGAGCCATTCTCGGCCATGTGGGAGTTAAGCACCCCTAACCACCATCCATCTGCTGGCCCCATCATTTTCCTATCTGTTAATTGGATAGATTTTGTGTGTGCATGCGTGTGTGTGGGTGTGTAAGCTGCTTGAGTTTGCTATATATATTCTGGTTATTATTATTATTCCCTTATCTGAGGTATAGTTTGCAAATATAATCTCCCACTCTGAGGGTTGTCCTTTTATTCTAATTATTATTTCTTTTGCTGTGCACAAGCTTCTCAGCCTAACATAGTCCCATTTGTCTATTTTAGGGACTATTGTCTGTACTTTGGGGGTCTTTTTTTAGAAGGCTTTGCCTACTCCAAGGTCTCTAAGAGCTTTTCTGTGTTTTCCACCAGTATTTTTATAGTTTGAAGTTTTATGTTTCAATCTTCAATCAATTTGGGGCTGATTTTTGTTAGTGGTTGGAGAAAAGGGTCCAGTTTCATTCTTCTGCAGGTTGATATTCCGTTCTTGTAGCACTATTTGCTCAAGAGATTTTCTTCTTCCCACTGGATTGTCTTGTTCCTTTGGTCAAGGGTCAGTTGGCTGCATGTTTTGGGGTTTATTTGGGGGTTCTCAGTTTTGTTCCATTGGTCTGTTTGTTTTTGTGCCAATACTAAGCTGTTTTAATTATCACAGCTTTGTAATGTGTTTTGAAGTCAGGAAGTGAGATGCCTCCTACTTTATTCCCCTTCCACAATATTGCTTTGGTTATACAGGACCTTTTATGATTCCAGATAAAGTTTATGATTGCTTTTTCTATTTCTGTGAGGACTGTCTCTGGTACTTTGATTGGAATTGTATTGAATTTGTAGATTAATGTGGGTAGGGTTGACATCTTGATTGTATTAATTCTTGCAATACAGGAACATGGGTGTTTTTCACTTTTTTGTATTATTTTAAATTTCTTTTTCAAGTGTTTCATAGTTTTCCTTGTAGAGATCTTTGACTTCTTTGGTAAAGCTTATTCATAGATATCTTATTGGAATTGCTTTCTTCAATTCTGTCTCAGTTTGTCTATTATTGGTGTATAAAATGTTATAGATTTTTGTATATCAATTTTGTAGCTGGACACTTTATTATATTCATTTCTCCCTCTCAGGAAATTTTGAGGATTCTTTTGGATTTTCTATGTTTAGCATCATATCATCTGCAAATAGAGATAATTCCACTTCTTCTTTTCTTATTTGGATGCCTTTCATATGACTCTCTTGTCTGATTGCATTGGCTAGAATTTCTAGTGCTATGTTAAAAAGGAATGTAGAAAGTGGGCAGCCTTCACTTTCTCCACTCCTTTGCAATATAGTGCTGGAAGTCCTAGCCAATATAATCAGAAAAGAAAATTAAGTAAAAGACTTCAAATAGGGAAATTATCTCTATTTGCTGATGATATGATGGAATACATAAAAGACCCGAAGACATCCATGAAAAAACTCCTGGAAGTAATAAGGGAATACAGTAAAGTGGCAGGTTACAAAATCAACATACAAAAATCTATAGGATTTCTATATGTGAACAACAAACCAACTGAGGTAGAACTGAAGAAAGCAATCCCATTTACCATAACCACAAAAAGTATAAGATATCTAGGAATAAATCTAACCAAAGAAATCAAAGACCTCTACAGGGAAAACTACAAAAATCTAAAAAAAAAAAAAAAAAAGACACAAAAAAGTGGAAGGATGTTTCTGGATCAGAAGAATTAATATAATCAAAATGGCAATTCTACCCAAATTAATCTACATATTAAATGCAATCCAATCAAATTGCTGTAGACATTCTTCACATATCTGGAAAAGACAATCATGGAATTTGTCTGGAATCATAAAAGACCCTGTATTGCCAAAGCAATCCTTCACAAGAAGAGTAGAGTAGGAGGTATCTCACTCCCTTACCCCAAAATAAATGACAAAAATGTGATAATCAAAACAGTACAGTATTGGCACAAAAACAGACATGTGGACCAATAGAAAGGAATAAAAATCCCACAAATAAACCTTGAAACATGAAAGTGCACCAATCAATCCAGTTGGAAAAAGAAAAACTCTTTAGCAAATGGTGCTAGAAAAACTGGGTATCCACCTGTAGATAGGTAAATCTGGATCCCTATCTCTCAACATTAACAAAAATCAACTCAAAGTAGATCAAAGATCTAAACCTAAAGCCTTAAACTATAAAACTACTAGTGGAAAACACTGGTGAAACTCTGAGAAGATATTGCTGTAGGCAAAGACTTCTTAAATAAAATCTCCAAACCACAGTCAATAATCCCTAAAATAGACAAGCAGGATTACGTCAGATTAAGAAGTTTCTGCACAGCAAAAGACACAGTAATGAGGGTGAATTGACAACCTTTGGAATGGGAGGATGTTTTTATAAACTATGTCTTAGATAAGGATCTGATAACTGGATTACACAGGGAACTCAAGGGGCTTACTAAAAAAAATATTATCAACCCAATTAAAAGATGGGGAAATGAGGGATGAGTAGATGGTGTGGTGGTTAAGGTGCTGGGCACTTCCACGTGGCTGACCATGGTTAGAGTCCTGAGCCTGGCAGCTTGCTTTCTCATTTTCCCTCGCTTTCACTCTCTCTCTCTGTCTCTCTCTGGTCAAATTAAAATAAAATAAATGAATAAATAAAATTAAATTAAAATAATTTTTTAAATGGGAAAATGAGCTGAACAAACAACTCTCTAATGAAGACATACAAACATGCAACAAGCATATGCAAAAAATGCTCACCACCCCTCATCATAACAGAGATGCAATTCAAAACCCACAATGAGATACCACCTAATCCCAGTCAGAATGGAAAAGAATAAAAAAAGAAAGAAAGAAAGAAAAAGAAAGAAATGATAAGTGCTGGTGGGGCTATGGTGAAAGGGGAACTGGCCCACATTGCTGGTGGGAATGTAAATTAGTATAGCCACTGTGGAGAACAATATGCAAGTTCCTCAAAGATCTAGATATAGAACTACCATATGATCTAGCAGTTCCACTCCTGGCTATCTATCCAAAGGATAGGAGAAAACTCAGGAAAGTCCTTGCACGCCTGTGTTTATTGTGGCATTATTCACAATTGCTAAGACATGGAACCAAATGTCCATGAACAGATGAATGAATTGAAAAAGTGTGTCACATATACTCTATGGAATACTACTCAGCCATAAAAAACAAGATCCTGGCATTTGACAGAAAGTGGATGAATATGGAAGATTTATTGCTGAGTGAAGCAAGCCAGGCTATGAAAGGGAGACATTGTCTATCCCTATCTAACATATACTGACTGTCCACACTCTATGCAAATACTGAAATGTTAGAGGATATAAAACCATGGAAAATGGTTACAGATACTGGAGACGGTGTGGGAAGAGGGTGGGAGAAAGGGGAGAGTATGAGGAAAGAAATTAGAAAGAAAAATAGAGAGGCAAGATACTTATGGAACACAGAAATGGATGATCATCTGTTGATGATAATGTGTATTGTATTCTCAACTGGACTGGTGTGAAATGTATTCATGTTAGGTAAATTCACTTTACAGGCACCAGCAGTTAGCATAATGGCTATGTCACTGGACTCCCATGTAGTCGACCGCTGTTCGCGTCCCGGAGCTGGTGGCTTAAAACTCACACCGGGCCCGTGTGCATGCATGCCCAAGATCCAAGTAGAATGGAGTAGAATGGAGAAGGGATTGCAGCGTGGCCATGGGGTGACTTCTTGCTTTCTATCTCTCTGTCTCTCTGTCTGGCTGGCGAGTGCATGCATACTATAGCAAAAACCTCTCCAAAAAAAAAAAATCACTTTACAAGCTAAGTGATGTATAGTGGTCAAATGTATAAAATAAATTAATATTTTAAAATAAGACAGAAAAATATATCACTTGTTTTTCCTAAATGAACATCAGTCCCATTTAATGATTCAAAATTTGTTTGTTTTATCTTTATAATGACTTGTAATGTTATAGAATACAGTATTGTTGTTTTCTATCTTGTTTCATACATTTTTAAATGATATTTATGATAGTACTTTGGGGTTGTTTTTATTTCTGCTTGAACTTTCCTGATAAAGTTTTGTCAAATCTTTTATGTTTAAATATTTTGTTATATTTTTAATATGTTTATCTTGACTGTTTTATATATTTAAGAAGAAAATATTAGTTTATAGTCAATTTATTATCTTTTCTTTGAATAAATAAAATTGACATTTCCATTTGTGATCATGAATAAGGTTGTAGTAACTATTTCATGACTTTAATTTTTTTTATGTTTTGTTGTGTTTTATTTTCTATTACATAAAATTAGTTTCTACAAAAGAAAAGAAAAGAAGGGAAGAAAAGAGAAGAGAAGGAAAAGGAAAGAAAAAAAATGGAATCTTATTGCTTGTTATGGGGCTATTCAGACTTTCTATTTCTTCCTGACCAGTCTTGGTAAGTAATACCTGTCAAGAAATATGTCCATCTCGGAACTAGATTTTTAAGGGAATGAAGATTTTCTACTAATAATTCAGCCTCCAACAAACGAGCTAGCGGCAGAAGACAAGGGTCCACATGGCTACAGTGAACTAGATTTTTAAGGGAATGAAGATTTTCTACTAATAATTCAGCCTCCAACAAACGAGCTAGCGGCAGAAGACAAGGTTCCACATGGCTACAGTGAACTAGATTTTTAAGGGAATGAAGATTTTCTACTAATAATTCAGCCTCCAACAAACGAGCTAGCGGTAGGGAGCCCCCCTCTGCACCCCCAGCCTTCTCTCTCTGTCTCTCAGTTCCTGTCTCTCCCTGCTTCTGTCTTCCCTTTTTTTTT
>NW_006159906.1:2130395-2136317 GCF_000334495.1 Tupaia belangeri chinensis | reverse complement strand
ATGTGCATGAGTCACTATGCAGTGTGTACTGGATGGGAGATAGCATTTTGTGTGCTGGGATGATACTTAGGGAAGGAATGTAAATTGAGTTACAAAAAAAAGTTTCAGGAAAAAAAATATATCTATTCATGCAGTGCAGTAGGATATGTAGGCCCAGTTAGGTGCTACTTTATAGGATGTGTAAAGTTAGACTTCATGGAAATGTGTGTGTCACATGCGTTTGCTAGGAGGGTATTCGGATTGATTAGGGCCTTTGGTGATTCAATAAAATGTGGGGGGGGGGGTGGGATCGATACAGAAAACAAGAAATGGGAGATCATTTGCTAAGAATAACATATTTGTTGATGTGCTTGATTGAGACAATATACAGTGTACTCTAGATGGAAAATCTCATTTTGTATGCTGTAATGATGTACAGTGAATGAATGCAAATAAATAAATTGGGGAAAAAAAAAAGAAATATGTCCATCTCATCTAGATATTCTTGTATATTGGTGTATGACCACCCATTGTATTCTCTGATGGTATTTTGTATTTCCTTTATGTCCATTGTAACAATGCCTGCTGCCTTGCTGACTCGATTTATCTTGTTCCTTTCCCTGCTCTTCTTGATTAATCTAGCTTACAGTGTGTCAGGTTTTTTTTTAATCTTCTCAAAGAACCAACTTTTGGTTTCGTTTATTTTCTGTATAGTTTTTTTATTCTTTATTTCATTTATTTCCACTCAAATCTTTCTTATTTCTTTTCTCCTGGAATTTTGTTTTGTTTCGTTTTGTTTTGTTTTTCCAGTTCCCTGAGTTGTGTCATTAGGTTGCTTATTGTTCTTTTTTCTTATGGGCACTAATTGCTATAAACTTCCTTTCTATGACTACTTTTGCCATGTCCCATAGGTTTAAATACTTGTTTGTTCATTATTATCAATTTCTATGAAATTTTTATTTCAGTCTTAATATTTTCAATAGTTGTGAAATCATTCAGGAGTAGGTTGTTTAGTTTCCATGTGTTTGTGTCTTTTTGAGGGCTCTTTCTGTAGTTGGATTTCAAGTTTGATTCCATCATGGTCAGAAAAGATGTTGGATATAGTTGTTTTTTTTTTTAAAGAATTATTTTATTTTATTTTTTACTTATTCATTCATTTATTTTAATTTGACCAGAGAGAGAGAGGTAAAGTGAGAAGTCAAGCCACCAGGTCTGGGACTCGGACCACTGTCGGCCATGTGGAAGTGTCCAGTGCCTTAACCACCATGCCACCTGCTGTCCCCTGGATATAGTTTTTATACATTTGAATTTGTAAAGGCTTGTTTTGTGCCTTATCATGTTGTCAGTCTTTGAAGATGTTCCATGTGGGGATGAGAAAAAAATATATATTTTGTGGTAGTTGGATGAAACACTCTGTAGGTGTCTGCCAAGTGAATTTCATGTATGGAATCATTTAGATTCCATATCTCTTTGCTTAGTTTTTGTCTAGATGATCTGTCCTGAGGAAATAGTAGGGTGTTGAGCTCCCCTAAGATTATTGTGTTGTAGTCAATCTCTCCCTTGAGATCTAACAGTCTCTCTTTGATGTACTTAGGTGCTCCCATGTTGGGTGCATATTTACAAGTGTTATATCTTCTTGGGGAACAAGCCCTTTTATTACTATATAATATCCTTCTTTGACTCTTCTTACATCTTTTGTCTTAAAGTCTATTTTGTCTGATATCAGTATCACAACTCCCAACATTTCTTTGATTTCCATTTGCATAGAATATCTTTTTCCAGCCTTTCACTTTTGATTTATGTATGTTCTTTGCTGTGAGGTGTGTTTCTTGTAAGTAGCATATAGATCTCTTCTGTTTTTGTATCCATTCAGCCAGTCTGTGTCTTTTAAAGGGAGAATTTAATCCATTAACATTCAATATTATTATTGATATTTGCAGACTTATCTCTGTCATTTTGTTAGCCATTTTCTCAGTTGTTTTTGGTTCTTTTATTCTGTTTGTTTTTGTTATCCTGATATAATACTCCCTTCAGTACTTCCTGTAGAGCTGGTCTAGTATTGGTGAATTATTTCAGTTTTTATTTATCTATGAATACTTTTGTTCTTCTCCTTGAAGAAAAATCTTGCTGGATATAGTATTCTTGCTGAAATTGCTTTTCCTTTAATATTTTAAATACATCTTCCCATTCTTTCCATGCCTGCATCATTTTAATTGAGAAGTCTGATGTTAACCTAATGGGATACCTTTTATAAGTAACTTGATGTTTCTCTCTGGCCATTTTAAGAGTATTTTCTTTATCTTTGATTTTTACCAACCTGGCTATGATGCGCCAACAGGGAGGATCTTTTTGTGTTGATCTATTTAGAGTTCTTTTTATTTGTTGGGTCTGAATTTCTCCACGTTTTTTCATATTTGGAAAATTTTCAGATAGTATTTCATGAAAGAGGTTCACCAGGCCTTTACCAGATTCTTCATTGGGAATACCCATTATATGGATATTTGATGTCTAGACTTTCCCATATGTTGTTCTCATTTTTTTGTTGTTGTTTTTTTTCTCTCTCTTTTATTCTTTTCTTTTCATTCTTTTTGGTGGTTTGGAATGTTGAAGACTTTGTCTTCGAGGTCAGAAATTTTTTCTTCTGTATGGTCCAATCTGCTGTTAATGCTTTCTAAGGAGATTTTTTTTTAGAGTTTTTTTTTTTTTCTGTTTTGTTTTTGTTTTTGTTTTTGCTATAGGGCGCATACGCTCACCAGAAAGACAGAGAGAAACAGACACACAGAAAGCGAGAAGTCACCCCCTGGGGGAGATGGCCATGCTGCAATCCCTTCTCCTCCATTCTCCTCTCGGGATCTTGGGCATGTATGCACATTCGGCCCACAGGAGTTTAAGCCACTTGGTACAGGACTCAAACCATGGTCGACTACATGGGAGTCCAGTGACATAGCCATTATGCTAACTGCTGCTCCCTCTAAGGAGATTTTAATTTCTTGTATTGTATTATTTGTTCCCAGGAGTTCTGTTTGATTCTTTTTTAGGGTATCTATTTATAAAATTCTTCTTTCATGTCCTGAAATTTTTTTTTCATTTCCTCAAGCTGATGGTCTGTTTTCTCTTGCATCTCATTGAGTTTTGTCTCTATGAATATTTGAAATTCTTTTTCTGACATTTCTGTGTATTACTCTGCTGCCCATTGTTGGTAAGGTCTACTGCACTTATTTGGGGGAGAATTACCCCCTTGTTTTCTCACATTTCTTTGACACTATGCTGGTTTGTAGTCATCTGATGGAATATTCACATTTTCTTACTTATTAGAATAGATTCTGTTGTATTGGAAGAGGAAATTTCACCCTTAGTTTCCAGGTGAATTCCTATTGAAGAGTTGTGTCTCCCAGATCAGAGCAGTTATGGGTAACTTGAGATATTTGGCTCCTCTACCAAACTCTCAACTCTTCATGAAGTGGTAGCAAGCTGAGGAGATGTAACTTAGTGATGAGGATCATCGAATCGTGTGCTGTGCTGGGATGGTGTGCCAAAAGTTCCAAAGTTACTCCTGGGGGTACACTCACTAATGGAAGTCCACCAAGACCATCCCAGAGTCTCCAGTGGGCGGGGTGAGTCAGGCCGCCAAAGTAGTGGGCAACGGAGTGACAAAAGTTCCAAAGTTACTTCTAGGGCCTAGGGGTATGCTCATGAGAGGAGGTCTGCTGAGACCAGACTGCTGCTTTCTTACGTTCCCTCTCTCTCACTCTCTTTCTATGTCTCTTTCTAGTGAGTGCATGTGCCCTATAGTTAAAAAAAAAAAAGTAGAGGAGCATGTTTTAGGATATTAGCATAAAAAAGCCATTCTTAAGCAAAATACGAAGTGCAGAAATAATAGGAGTATAACAGACTTCACAGAAATTAAATTTCAACACAACAAAAGATTCTAAAAAGCAAAAAGATGAGAGAGCAGGCACATTCACCACATCTATCTCTAATAAAGGGCTTGTGTTCTGAGTCCATGTTTGTTGCAGGATGGCTTCTGTGATGATGTTCTTGGTGTTTCGGACAAAGAATTGAATGAAATATTCCAATAGTGAAAGGAAAAGGTAGTTTATTAAGTCAAAGTGAAAGGACACTTAGGAGAGGTTAGAGCAGGCCTGAGTGGACGGAGAAAGAGTGGCTCAAAAGACCTGGCGATTACATTTGGCGCGGTTTACAATTTTTTAATCTAGGTCATGTCAGTTGATCACTGGCTGGGCCCACTGATTGTTCTCATCTCATTGGCTCTGTCAGATGTGGCTGGGCCCACTGATTGGTCTCACTGGCTATATGAAATGTGGCTTAGTCATCTAGACACCGCCACTAATACCCTGCCTGTGTTACCTTGGGTGAGGAATTTTCTACCCTGATCCACTTTCTATCTAGCCACGTGGCAGATGCTCCAGCCCCCTTACCTGCTTCCATTTGCAAGCTTTCTCTTGCCTCATGTTTACCTTAGTAATCTTATTTACTTTATAAATGCCGATAATTCAATTTTTAAAAATAGGTAAAAGCCCAATAGAAAATTAGACAAAGGATATGGACAGGCAAACATAAGACCTATAAACATAAAACTATTTCTTTCTTACTAATAATCACAGATAATGGTTCAAACACCTCTAACAGAGTGTGTTATCTTTGTCAAATTGACTTTCTCTGTGTGCTAATATGCTGCATAAAAGAAAATCCATTGATACAGCCTTTTTTTTTTTTTTTTAAGTTTGTTACAGGGTGCATATGCTCACCAAAGAGGAAGAGAAGAGAGAAATTATGCCTCCCCTCCCCTGGGGTGGGGGGATGGCCACACATAATCCCATCTTCTCTAGTCTCCTCTTGGGATTTTGGGCATGCACGTACACACACATGGCCTCTTGTCATTTTCAAGCCACAGCATTTGAGACTTGAATCCTTCAGTCAGGCATGTGGAATGCAGCTCTCTTAACCACCTTGCCGCCTGCTGGCCCTGTACGGCCTTTGTCAGGAGGCATGTTGGAGAGCGCCTTCTGCTGTTTCCAATGTGCAAAGCTGGTGCAGAATGGCTGTAGGGGTCTTCATACCTCTTTGCTGTAAGAGGAGTCTCCTGCTAGTCCATAGTCACGAGGCTTTCAGGGCCTTCCCTTGGGCCAAGAGAACATCCCATACAATAAATGAGGGGAAGGAAATTTGGACATGGACATTTATAGAGGGAAGACATAGGGAGATGAACATCTACACACTACGGAGAAAGGTGTGGAGCAAATTTTCCCCCCAGAACACTCAGGACAAACCCTGCTGATATCCTGACAAAATGCCAACCTCCAAAACCCTGAGAAAATGCATTTCTGTTATGCCAGTCTGTGGTCCTTCTATGGTTGCCCTAGCAAAATAATGCAAATGTGTTCAAAGAATTGAGAAAACTATGCTTTGAGAATTAGAGGAAGGGACCTGGCCCACAGCTCAGCCTTTAAGGGAGTTGGATCCCACGTCGTGAACTGCTTTTCGAATCCTAACCCCAGTGGCTCGAAAAGCATGCTGGGCACACGTTCATGAATGCCCAGAATCCTGATGGAAAAGAGGAATGGAGGGAAAAATGCAGAAATTATAGGAGTATAATAATAGACATGCAGTGTGACCATGCCCACTGGGCGTGTTCTTTCTCTCTCTCTCTCTCTCTCTCGCCTCCCCTCCTGTGCATGCAAGCACACACGCGCCCTCTGGCAATTAAAAAAAATGAAAGGAAGGTCTCTGTGGCCAACTGCAGATTGAAACCTCTAACTCAGTGAACCTAAAGCCTACTAGATGGACACATACATGCCCAAGAACCCCAATGAGCTGAGTCACCACATAACAAGATCACATGGAGGGTGCTTCTCTCTCTCTCTCTCTTTCATATATTCATATGCTCTCTATCATGAAAAAAATAAACCTACGGATCAGCAG
>NW_006159906.1:2055495-2128556 GCF_000334495.1 Tupaia belangeri chinensis | reverse complement strand
CCCTGGGGGTGATTTCTCGCTTTCTGTCTCTCTTTCTCTCTCTGTCTTTCTGGCAAGGGCACATGCCTTATAGCAAAAACCTCTCCAATAAATAAGAAAAAAGAAAAGAAAAGAAACCTAAAAAAGAAAATTAAAGCAGTTGCAATTATATTTAAGCAAATAAAAATTATCAGTAAAGAGGCAGAAACTATGAGCCAAATGAAAATTATCAGTAAAGAGGCAGAAACTATAAAAAGAGCCAAATGGAAATTCTAGAGTTGAAAAGAACATTAATTTATTCCTGCCATTCTACTCTTAGGTAATTGCCAAAACATTAAAAATGGGTATTCAAAGAAAAAGTATGTATACACATGTTCATAGCAACACTTTACCCAGAGCCAAATGTGAAATCCCAAATATCTATCCATTAATGAAGGGATAAATTAATTGTGATATATATTTAATGGATATCTATACAGCTTAAAAAGGAATGAAGTACTAATACATCCACAATGTGAATGAACCTCAAAAACCTTATACTACGGCCAGAGGGGGATGGGGGGTAAGGCACTGGTTTCCCTCTCTGCCTCTCTTTGGTGAACTAATAATAGTAATGATAAGTAAATAAAATAAAATAAATAATTCTTTTTTTTTTTAAATCAATCTTATGTTCAGTGAAAGAAGCCATACACAAAAGGTTACACATTTGATGACTCCTTATAAGGAAAATACCCAGACCAGGTCAATTTATAGAGACAGAAGACAGGTCAATAGTTACCAGAACCTGGAGGAAAGAACAATAGAAAAGAACTGCTTAATGGTTACAGGATTTCTTTCCAGGTGATGAACATGTTTTTCAACTAGAGACAGGTAGCAATTCCACAACACAGTGAATGTACTAAATGCATCTCAAAATGGCTAAGTTTATGTTAAGTGAATTTCACTATATATATGTATATATATACATATATACACACACAATTTAAAAAGCTCATGAAAAATATTTATTATGAAAAAATTACATGATTTCAACATTTTTTGCAACAAAATTAATTCATACTTTAATTCCATTTTCAACTAATTTTTGAAGCCCCATATATGTATGCACACGTATACAGACACACATATACATGCATACACACACATATTTACACATATGTGTATGTATAAATGTATATATCATAGTGAAAAATTCACAAGTGTTCAACATTAAATGCTGTTTTATATATTCGATCACTGTACATTATAAGCTGTACATTGCTACAGCTTATAAAATGAATTTACCCAACATGAACCCACTTTCCACCAGTCCAGTTGAAGATATAATACATGAGTCCAGTTGAAGATATAATACATGTAATCATCAACAGGCAATCCTCCATTTCAGTGTCCTTCAAATGTCTTGCCTCTCTATTTTTCTTCTTGATTCTTTTCCTCTCTCTCTCCTCCATCTTCCACCCTCTTCCCGCACTGTCTGCAGTATCCATAACCACTTTCAATGCTTCGATATCCTCTAATCTTTCCATTTCTGCCATAGAGTGTGGACAATGGGTATATATTAAGTGGAGACACAAAATGTCTCTCTTTCATAGCCTGGCTTGCTTCACTCAGCAGTAAACCTTCCGTATTCATTCACTTTATATCAAATGTCAGTATCTTGTTTTTTATGCCTAAGTAGAATTCCCTAGAGTCTATGTGCCACACTTTTTCAATTCATTCATCTGTTCATGGACATTTGGATCAGCTCCATGTCTTAGCAATCATGAATAATGCCACAGTAAACATATGTGCAAACACTTTTCTGACTGAGCGTTCTCCTATCCTTTAGGTAAATATCCAGGAATGGAATTGCTGGATCATATGGTGATTCTATTTGTAGGTCTTTGAGGAACCTCCATATTGTTCTCCCTTGAGGGAGAGTTTTTGTTGTTTTTGTTTGTTTGTTTGTTTGTTTGTTTTTTCTCATATTTCTTGTGCCTCTGCACTGGTTTCTGGTCATATGATGGATTATATGTTTCTTCTTAATTTCTTGGAGTTAATTCTGTAATGTCAAGGGGAAAGGTGTGCTCTACTTCTCTGGCATGTTTTTCGAAGAGGGCCTCATGTTCCAGTCAGAGAATGGTATATGTAGCCTACTTGGAGTGCTTGGTTTCTCCCCAATGTCTTGGGTCTAGGTGTACCTGGTCCTAAGCTGGAGGATGTAGCTAGAGGAAGATACAATTTGTGTGACATGGAATGCTATTCATGTGGACCAGAAAAATATGAAGTCTTGAAGGGCACCAGGTATTCCAAAAGTCACTGTCAGGTGAAGATGAGCCATTGTCTCTCTACAGCTCTGTCTCCCTGACACTCACCCCGCAACTTGGCCCATACTCGCTAGAGCAGATGTTCCAATGGCACAGGGAGTAGGGAAGGGTGGGACGTTCCAGATCCCAGTTAACACACTGAGAACTCAAAGGCATATAGGAGGAGATGAGCTGTGGACTCTGCAGCTCTGTCTCCCTTCTGCTCACCCAGCAAGCTCCAACATTAAATCTTGTTCTGTGTTCAACAGTAAGTCTGAGCTGGCAGGAGACAGAACCAGAAAACCTGAATCTGTGTTTAATCTGAGAAGCAAAGGGAAACAAGAATGGAGAGAAATAAGCAGAGCATCAGAGAAACATGGAAAACCACTTAGCATAACAACACACATGTCAGGGAATACCAGAAGGAGACAAGAGACAATTAGGCAGATAAAAAATATGTGAAGAAATCATGGCTGAAAATCCCCCAAATCTGACTTTAAAAATTAATCTGTGGGACCAACAGTTGGCATAATGACTATGTTGCTGGTCTCCCATGTAGTGGACCATGGTTGGAGTCCTGGACCCAGTGGCTTAAACTCACACTGGGTGTGTGTGCATGTGTGCCCAAGATCCTGAGAGGAGAATAGAGGAGAAGGAATTGCGGCATGACCATCCCCCCTGGAGGTGATTTCTCGCTTTCTGTCTCTCTGTCTTTCTGGCAAGTACATGCACCCTATAGCAAAAACTTCTCAAAAAAAAAAAAATTAACCTGCATATCCAAGAAGTTCAGTGAACTACATGTAGGACAAGCACAAAGAGATCCAGACACATCACAATGGAAGTGCTAACAGCCAAGCACAAGAGAATTTAAAAGCAGCAAGAAAAAGCCAGCTCAACATGTACCAGAGAACACTAGTAAGATCCACAGTTGATTTCTCATCGGACAAAATGGAGCCCACTGCCCAGCCACTGTGCACAGGCGCTGGCTGCCACGGGCCACACTGGACACTGCAGGCACAACTGCACACGTGTGCTCCTGGTGAACCGGGAGGTTGGGCGGGAGGCTCTCGACACAGCGAGATCCTGCTGGAGATGCCCACCTTGTCTTTCTCCCTTTCTCTTTTGTATTCTCTCTCTCTCTCTCCTCTCTCTTTCATAAAGAAGAAAAAAGAAATAGAAATCTGGAGGCAGGTGAGGGGCACATCCAGTGTGCTGGAAGAAGAAATCATCCCTGAGAATACTCTATTGCACAAATTATCTTCAAAATTGAAGGCAAGGCAAAGACATTCTCAGGTAAACAGAAAGTGAAAAAATCATTGCCAGCAGACACAACTTACAGAAAATACTGGAGGAAGTTCTTCAGGCCAAAAATGAGTGACTCTGGATATCAATTTGAACCCACATTTCAAAAAAAAAAAAATAGAGGGGGGATTGCTCGCTTTTTGTCTCTATGTCTCTCTCTGTCTGTCTGGCAAGCGCACGTGCCCTATAGAGAAAACCTCTCAAAAAAAAAAGAAAAAAAATAGAGAACATCATGAAGGAAATTAAGTAATTATGGGGTCATTGGAAAAGTCATGATGCATTTTGCATAGCAAAATACATCATGATTTTTCAATGACTATATATATACAGTATAAATACGTATTCTTCCCTTCCCTGATTTAAAAAGCAATTGTACTAAATGATATGCATGTATTATTGCCCTAAAAGAAATGAATAAAGATGTTATCTATTTGGCAAAAAGAACAAAAAGGAGTAGAGAGAACAAAGGTGTATTAGCTAACGGGAAAGAACCAGATGGTAACTTGAATTCACAGGAGCAAATGGAAAGAACCAGAAATGGTAAATGAGGTTCACACAACAGACTCTATACAGCTATCTGTGTCCTCTTTTCATCTCTCAGCATCTTTAAAAGACATACAATCTGGGGCCAGCCAGTGGTGTGGTGGTTAAGGCTCTGGACTCTTACATGGGGGACTGTGGTTTGAGTCCCGGATCTGGCGGCTTCCCTTCTCACTTTCTCTCTCTCTCTCTCTCTCTCTCTCTCTCTCTCTCTCTCTCTCTCTCTCTCTCTCTCTCTCTCTCTCTCTCTCTCTCTCTTTCTGTAGCTCTCTGGTGAGCTCACATCCTCTATCATAAATTTAAAATAATAATAATAATAATAAATAAAACCAATAATTATTTTTCAAAAAAACATACAATTTCATAAGGAATAATTAAACAATGCATTACTGGTTTTGTAACACACACAGATGGAATATGTCTAAGAGTAATAGCACAGAGCAAGGAAAGATGATAGATCTACACAGGAAGAACATTTCTAAATATCACTGGAATTAGGTTGGTATTAATCTATAGTAAATTTTGACAAATTAATATGTATGAAGGAAACTCTCAAATAATCACTAAGAAAATAACAAAAAAATAAGGTAAAAAAACTAAAGCAGTTAAGATGCTGTACTAGAAAATATTTACTTAGTACAAAATAAAGCATCAGCACTCTAAAGCAAAATTCTAAAACAAAAGGAAGTTTGCATTTATGTTTAACCATTTTAATATTTAAATTAATTCTGATAGTTCTTGTCTTTGGTGTTCACGTGTTTGACTTTGGCTTTGAAACCTTAGAATTAATTGTCCGGCTTTTGTACTGATGTCAGTGCTATTTAAGAGAGGAAAGTGAGGGACTAGCAGATGGGGTAATGGTTACATTGCTGGACTCCCACATAGTTGACCACAAGTGAGTCCTGGACCCGGTGGCTTAAAACTCATGCTGGGCACATGTGCATGCATGCCCAAAATCCCAACAGGTGACTGGAAGAGAAGGGACTGCAATGAGTCCATCTCCCTTGGCGTGGTTTCTCACTTTCTGTCTCTCTGTCTCTCTGATGAGTTCATACTCCCTACAGCAAAAGCATCTCAAGAAGAAGAAGGATAAGGAGAAGGAGGAGGTGGAGGAGGAGAACAGAGGACAGTGGCTGGGGAGAGCCTCATGTTCAGAGTGCTGGGGATCCCAGGTGGGGAGGGTTATGTGGAGTCCCCAGCTGTGCTTCTCCGTGTGAGGTCCCTGGAGCAGCAGCCGCAGCAGCTCCTGGGAATGGGCTAGAGACACAAAATCCCCCAACACCCACCCCCCGTGGGTGGAAAATGTTTCCTAAGCCTGCCAGGAGGCTTTACAGCTCAGTCGTGTCAGACGCTGCAGGCACAGAGCCAGGAACTGTGCCAGATGTGGAGCAGCAGCACAGTGCTCGGCCACGCTGGTCCACACAGGAAGTTCCAGGTTCGCATCCTGAGACCGCCCTGAGCAGGCTGAGTGTGAGTGTGCCCACGGTCTGGGAGGGCGTCATGGTGTCAAGAACTCTGCTGGGGATGCGAATGCTCTGTGTGTAGAGGAAATAAGTAAATAAACTTGAGAGTGAAAAGAAGAAAAAGTAGAAAGAAAACCAGGAAACATCTTTCTCCGTCTATCTATAGCTGTGATAAATGGAGCATTTGGGAGTCTCTACACTCTATGAGATTTCAAAGACAGATTTCTAACTGGAGCATATTCTATCAGGAGATATTGTAAAGAACTACAACTTTTTGGGACCCAGCAGTGAGCGTAATGGCTATGTTGCTGGACTCCCACGTAGTCGACCGCGGTTCGCATCCCGGACCCGGTGGCTTAAACTCATGCTGGGCACGTGTGTGTGCGTGCCCAAGATCCTGAGAGGAGAATGGGGGAGAAGGGATTGCGGCGTGACCATCCCCCCTGGGGGTGATTTCTTGCTTTCTGTCTCTATGTCTCTCTATCTGTCTGGCAAGCGCATGCGTCCTATAGCGAAAACCTCTCCAAAAAAAAAAAAAAAAGAACTACAACTTTTTTACTTCAGGAAAAAAAATAGGGTGGTATTCACTGTGCACAGACAACTGAGAAATTTTCTATCATTGACTAGGAATGTGGTCAGGGAGATGAATTTGGAATTGAGCCCAAAGATGAGAGATGAAAACAATGTTCCCTTAATTCCATGGTGAGGGAAGACCCAACGGCTCTAATTTTTCTGGTTTATGTTCTAGAGAAGAGAGAAATCTTCTGACATCCCATCCCTTGAGTTCATCTTCTTCATAGCTGTTCTATCTGTCCAGTTAATGTTTTAAAACGTGCTTGCTAGGGCCAGGCAGTGGCAGCAGTAACACAACCAGACTCCCATGGGAGGGTCCCGGGTTCACGTCCTGGTTCCCCCTGTATGCACCCATCACATACCCGTGATCCAGCCTGGGCGAGGCTGGGCCGGATGGTTGTGTGAAGAACCCATTGGAGGTACCTCTCTCTTTCTTACTGTCTCAGTCTCATAGAAGAAGGAAAGACTTTCGGGCCAACTCCTTGGCCTGGTGATTGAGACAACCAGATCTCTCATAACCAACTGCACAGTTCGAGCCTCAGAACTGGCAGCTTTAGAAACACACTGGGTGGAGATAGCAGGTGGCGTGGTGGTTAAGGGCACTGGACTCCCACATGGCTGACTATGGTTTGAATCCCAAACCTAGTGGCTTGCTTTCTCACTTTCTCACTCTCTCTTTCTCTTTCTTGCTCTGTCCCTCTCTGGTCAAATTTAAATAAATAAATAAAAATAATTCTTAAAAAAAATAGAAAAAAAGAAAGAAACATGCTGGGCACACATGTGTAGATGCCCAAAATCTCAAAGGAAGGAGAGATAGAGGAGAAGAGATTGGAGCGTGACCATTCCCCATTGGGGGTACTCTCTCTTCTTCCTATCTGTCTATCTCTGGCAAGTGCATCTGTCTCCTCCCCCCCAAAAATATTGAAAAATAGTACAAATAAACTGTTACAAAAATGTATTTGCCGATCTTTTTTCCATCCTCCACCATGATAGGAGCATCTTTTCTCGTTTTTCTAATGAAAGGTTTTATTTTTATTTATTTATTTTTAATATGCCAGAGAGTGGGGACCAGCAGGTGGCATGGTGGGTAGGGTGTGGGACCCCCACATGACCCACCATGGTTTGAGTCCTGGACCTGGTGGCTTAAAAATCACACCAAGTGTGTGAGCATGAGTCCCCAAAATTCCAAAAGAAGAATGGAGAGAAATGATTCTGCATGCCCCATCCCCAAAATTCCAAAAGAAGAATGGAGAGAAGGGATTCTGCATCCCCCGGACAAGGGTGGGGGTGGGGTGATTTCTCACTTTCTCTATCTCTACCTTTGTCTCTCTCTGGCAAGCACACATGCCCTATGGCAAAACCTTTAAAAAAATAAAAATAAAAAATAAAAATATGCCAAAGGATGTGTGAATGATAGAGAGAGAGAGAGAGAGCACCCCCAATGAGACCTGAAAACACCCACAACCCCCTTTTCACCAATCCTTTTTACCCATCAGGATCCTAAGCACACGGGCTCATGGCTGGCATGTTTCGGTCCACTGGGGCCAGGATTCAGCTTCCTCTGTACAGCACTTAGCACCAGGCTAGCGGCCAACCCAAGGCACCCTCTCATACACCTTCTCAGTGTCACCAGCCTCTGGGCCCATGTCTGTGGCAGCATCTCCCAAACTATTTCCTGAGTAAATAAAATGAAGGCCCTATGCAGTTTGGAAAGTGAAATTACAGTTTTGCTCACTAAAAAGACCACCAAGGAGGAAATGTGGGTTATTCTGAAATTTCGAAGTCCATCTAGGGTTTAGTCCCAATGAGGCCAGCTGGTGGTTGCTGGTCAAGGCGGCTGGATCCCACCTGGCTAACCACATCATTTGAATTGCAGGCCCAGTGCCTTAGAAAAAACTCCAGACACATGAGCATATGTGCTCGAGATACCAAAAGGAAGGAGGAATGGAGACGAGATTGTGGAGTGACCATTCTCCACAGAGGGTGCTTTCTCACTTTCTCTCTCCTTCTCTCTCTCTCTCTCAGTAAAATATAAACAAAACAAACAAACAAAAAGAAACCCTATCGGTATGAGGAGAGTATAAAGTTGACCTTTTTGGCACCGGGGACTTGTTTATGGAAGACAATTTTTCCACGGACAGGACTGAGGGTGGGGGTGGCTTATGAGAGCACACAGCCTAGATCCCTGCATGCACAGCTCACAGGGTCCGGGTTCCTAGGGGAATCGGACTCCACCTCTGTCCTGACAGGAGGCGGGCTCAGGCGGGATCCGGGAGATGGGGAGTGACTGTAAACACAGAAGAAACTTCACTAGCTCGCCTGCTAGTCCCTCCTGCTGGTGGCCCAGTACTGGTCTGTGGCCCAGGGGTTGGGGACTCCTGGTTTAGAGGAGTTAAACCCATGTCCACATCTCTGAAATCTGGGCTACAGAAGTTTAATCTCACAGGGATCTTTAGGAGAGAAAGAGCTTGAGGTACTGTCATACCAGGTCAAGCAGTAGACTCTTCTTTTTAGAGAGATTTTTCTTTTTAGAGGTTTTGGCTATAGAGTGCATACACTCACCAAAAAGACAGAGACAGAGAGACAGAAAGTGAGAAATCATCCCCCAGGGGAGATGGTCACACTGCAATCCCTTCTCCTCTCGGGATCTTTGGCACATATGCACATGCGCCTGGCATGAGTTTAAGCCACCGGGTCCAGGACTCAAACCATGGTCAACTACGTGGGAGTCCAGCAACATTGCCATTATGTCAACTGCTAGTCCTGAGAGAGAGATTTTTCTATAGGGTACATGCGCTCACCAGAGATAGACCAAGAGACAGAAAGCAAGAAATCACACCCTGGAGAGAGGGCCACGCCTCAGGGGGGTGGCCACGCTGCAATCCCTTCTCCTCCATTCTCTTCTTAGAATTTTGGGCACACACACACACTCATGTTTTAAAGCATGTTTTAAGCTGCTGGATCCAGGACTCGAACCATGGTCAACTATGTGGGACTCCAGTGACATAACCATTACACCATCTACTGGTCCCTGGACCCTTGGTTTTTCTTTCTTTCCTTCCTTCCTTTCTTCCTTCTTTTCCCCCTTTCTTCCTTCCTTCCTTCTTTCCTTCCTTCCTGTTCTGAGAAATTCTCATCCACTTCCAGGTTTCAAAGTTACAATATATTTTCATGATTAGTGTGGAGACAGAGGGCCAGCCCATGTCCAGGTGGTTAAGGGAGCTGGATCCCACATGGCTGACCTCACAGTTCAAATCTCTGTGCTGATGCCTTGAAAAATAGCCAGGTGCATGTGTGTGTCCCGAATCCCAAAAGGGTGGAGAAATGGATGAGGGGAGATTATGGCGTGACCACACACCTTTGTGTGTGTGGGGGGGTGCTTTCTCTTTCTCCCTCTCTGTCTCTGTCTCTCTCTGACAAGCACACACAGCCTCTGACAAACTAAAAACAAAACTCTGAAGGCAGATCCACAGCTTCAGTCTCGGGTCTCGTCGCTGAGGATGTTAATTGTCATCAGATACTGCAATAGGAGCGTCCGCAGGCTTTGCTGTAGCAGAAAGTTACACGCTAAGGTGCTACAGAACCGACGATGAGCCTCGGGTTGGCCCTTTGCTACTTCCCGACGGTCCTTGTTTGTTTTCTCACATACTTACATGATTCATGATGTAAATGAAGTGCTCCAATCGCGGAAGGTCTCAGTAACACGACAGCTGTGACAAGTTACTCATCCTGTCTTGCCCAGAGCGATGGCTGTGTTCCAGACTTTGCGTTCATAAAGTAACACTGCTTATACACGCCAGTCAGAAATGCAGAATTCCAGCTTTTCCTGAGCAAAGTAGATTCACATAGTTCTAGCACAAAATAATCTGATTATTCAAAACCATGCCTCTGACTTACTGTTCTCATGATGAAGGCCTGACCTGGTTAACAAAGCCCTGGGTCAGCCACATGGCATGGGGTGAAGGCTAGGGCCCACCTGGCCAGCTGTGCAGTTTGAGCCACAGACTTGGCAGCTTGAAAAACACGCCGAGTGTGTGTACGTGTGCGTGTGTGCCCAAAATCCCAAGAAGGGAAGGGATTGCGAGGGATGCTTTCTCGATTTTCTCTGTCTCTCCATTGAGCACACACTCACTATAGCAAATCACAGCAACGCAAAGGTCCCCAACACGCTAGGCCACTAATCACACACATGCATTCTGTGTGCACCAGCTCCACGTGCACACACTCCATGCATGTGCTCTGTGTGCACGTGCATGCTCTCTTGTGCGTAAGCACTCTTGCATGCACAGGCTCTGGGTGCACATGCTCCAGCACGGGCTCTGTATGCGTGTGCTCCGTGCATGCACTCTGAGAGCACACCCTCACTCTGCAGTCTGCCCTGCAGCCCCGCTGCGGCTGGCCAGCCCAGTCACTGGTGAAGTCGCACCACCTCCACTTGCCCCAGGAGCGTCCCCTCTGCTCACAGAGGTCCACATCGTCATGAGCAGCTCTGAAACGTGACCACTTGCAAGCAAATTCATTCTACAGCAAACCTGAGGTCTCCTATACATTTTATTGTCTCATTTAATCTGAATATCCATACACTTCATTGCAAAAAAAAAAATTAGTATTTGGCTTGGGGGTGCTGCCCCCACCCTGACCAAGGTGTTTGATGGGTGCACCCCTCCTTGTCTCTAAGATCCGTAGTGGAACATCTCTAGCCCCACGAGTCGTAGACAGATTATCCAGCACCTGTAAGTTTGGACCTTTGCCTTTTCCTTCCCAAGTCCCTCCAGTAGGGACCTTCATGTTGCACCCCACTCCATGCATTGACATCCTGGGGGCCATTCTCTTCTGCTCCCCACCTGTGGTAGGGTCTTCTTTGATTCCCAAAATGTTCAGTAGTTTGTGGTTGTTGTTTTTTCTCTTTGAGAGATTTTTGCCATAGAGCACATGTGCCCACTGGAGAGACAGGGAGACAGAGAAATCACCCCTAGGGGAGAGGGCCATGTTGCAATCCCTTCTTCTCTATTCTCCTTTCAGGATTTTGGGCATGCATGCACATGTGCCTGGCATGAATTTCAAGACACCAGGTCCAGGGTTTGAATCATGGCTGACCACATGGGAGTCCAGCACCTTAGCCACTATGCCACCTGCTGCCCCTCCTCCCCCCAGCAGGTCATCTCAGTTCTGATACTGTCTCCCTGGAATTAGCATCAGGCCTCACAGGTTGAGGGCCCAGTCCCACCCCAGTGCCACCCCCTGTACTTCTGAGCAGCCAGTCGTGCAGCTCGGGTCCCACAGCCCCTTCTCCAGATTTGCTATTTGCTGGAGCGACTCACAGAATGCAGGAGAGCCGACTCTCAGTGACTTGTTACAAAGCTCTTGGGGAGGGTGCAGATGAGCAGCAGGGCAGAGGCACACGGGGCCAGCCCACAGAATGCCGACCACTCCTGGAGAGCCTTGACAGCAGCCCCTCCCTCCAGTAATGACCGCGCCTGTGAATGAGTCCCTGTCTGTCACCTTGGTCTTCAGCAGTGAGGGCTGAGACTACATGGCGGGGTCCCTGAGTTCCCGAAGCACCCCACCAGAGCTGGCACCCTCTCACTGCCCAGCATGGGCTCAATCTTATAAAAATCCCCTTGATTTCCGCTTGCCGAGCCCGCCTCAGGCTCCTCCAGGACCATGTCCTAGCAAGCTGACAAGCCTGGGGTGTGTGTCTGGTGTGTTTTCCTCAGGGAAACCCAGCATGGAAGAGGGAAATGTTTACACAGGGCTTACACAGGGTTTCCCCAGAGTTCAACCAACAGCCCAGGCTGTGCACAGTCGCAAACGCACTTGTTCTACCCTCTGCCCACCCTTCGGAAAGCCCTCCCTCTCCCAGCTGAGCTCTGCTCCCCCACCGCAGCCCCCTCCAGCCACCTTTGGTGCCCAGAGCCCTCATCCCCAAGACCCAGCCAGGGTAGGACCGGCCCGTTAGGATTTTGGAACCTGCGTAAGACACAACTCGCCCTACCTGGCTGCTGCAGCAGGCCACATCCGCAGACTGCACACAGCCGCTCGCTCGTACAAACACATCCGCAGACTGCACACAGCTGCTCGCTCGTACAAACACACGGCCACCCGCAGGCCCAAACAGGGCGGGGCATCCCTTATCCCAGCGTCTTGGCACCAGAAGTCTTTCTGATTTCGGGAGTTTGGGATTTTGGAGCATTCGCAGGTATGTAATGAGATGTCCTGAAGGCCAGGCCCAAGTCTAAGTACAAAATGCACCTGCGATTCACAGGCGTGTTACACCATGGCCTGGGGGGACCTCGTACGTTCGTGTACTGCGGCACTTCCACAGGCCTGTCCCGAGGACAGGTGGGGCGTTTTCCACTGTGGCAGCAAACCTCAGATTCTAGAGCATTTCGGATTTCAGAATTTTGGACTATGGATGCTCAATCGGTCCTACTTCTTCAGAGAAACGAGTGTATGCACGTGTATGTGTGCGCGTGTGTGTGCATGTCTGTGCGCAGTACATGTCTTACTCTTCCGTAAGAGTCATCTCTTCTGGTGACACAAAGTCCCACCTAAAGCACTAAAATGGCTGTGCATTAGGAATTGGTTCACTCCCAGCCGAGGACTGGCCTCAGGAGCCGCTGGGGTTGACAGGGACAGGGAGGGATGGAAGGAGTTTCATGTTTCGGATCCATGAGAAAGCGTGCCCGTGCTCGGCGCAGACTGGCTGCCGCGCTACAAGCCGGTCCTGGGACAGCAGCCCGTGTAGACCCCGCGAGTCTGCACAGCTGGCTCTCCACGCCCCGCGCCCGTGGTGAGGACGACCAGCCAGACTGCACTGTCCTTGGCACCCAAGCACGCCAGTGTGACTCCCACTGAGCCCTGGCAGGAGGAGCACAGCTGGTTGTGTGTTTAATCCGGCTTTTCCGGACAAGGTGCAGAGGTTAGAGCTGAGTGCCGGAAGAGCCATTTGCTCAAGGCGAGGGTGAGAGCAGGAGAAACCTGAATTGAAGGAGAACCAAAACTGTAACGCAGGGCTACAATGCATTCAATTTTTTTTTTTTTTGAGAGGTTTTAGCTATAGGGTGCATGCGCTCGCCAGACAGACAGAGAGAGACATAGAGACAGAAAGCGAGAAATCACCCACCACAGGGGATGGTCACGCCGCAATCCCTTCTCCTCCATTCTCTTCTCGGGATCTTGAGCACGTACGCACACGCGCCCGGCATGAGTTTTAAGCCACCGGGTCCAGGACGTGAACCGCAGTTTGATTCGGGGGAGTCCAGTGACATAGTCATTATGCTAACTGCTGGTTCCCGAATTTTTTTTTTTTTTGAGAGGTTTTTGCTATAGGGCGCGTGCGCTCGCCAGAAAGACAAAGAGAGATAGAAAGCGAGAAATCATCCCCCAGAAGGGATGGCCACGCCACAATCCCTTCTCCTCCATTCTCCTCTCAGGATCTTGGGCACGCACGCACATGTGCCTGGCGTGAGTTTAAGCCACTGGGTCCGGGACTAGAACTGCAGTCAATTACATGGGAGTCCAGCGACATAGCCATTACACTAACTGAAATGTAGATTTTATTGTGATAGTAAGACCAGGAGAGGACTGCCCTTGACAAGAAGGTCATTGCTCACAGTTCTGAGAGAAGGGGGAGGCCATAACATGGGGGCCACAACAGGGAAGCCCCAGGGCTGGTCAGGTGCAGAGGGGGCTGGGAGTGGGCTGAGACAGGGTGGAAACTCTACAGGAGCATTGGCTGTGGTTTCCATGGGAAGGAACAGGCGGGACAGGGTGAGCTTCCTGCATGGCTAGGCTGATGATCAGGGCTCTGGGCGCAGGGCTTGCCCTGGCTGGTGGCACCTGCCCTGGGCTGATTAAGGCAGATGGACAGTAGCTCAGAGTGCGAGAGCCCCACTGAGCAGCAGGAGGTTGAGGCTGTGGGCTGTGGGCTGACAGGCCTTTATTTGACAATCGCAGTAACAGGTGCATGGTTTACTGTCCGCAGGAACTGGCCAACCCCATGGGTCAGTGCCGTCCCCACAGGTCAGCAGGGCCCTGATACCAAAGCATCAGAAAATGCAGACAACAAAACCATGATTAATACCCAAGGGAAGGAAGAAAGATTTTTCCAAGGGAGTAGGGTAATCTGAAAAATGTTTTCAGATTTTGTAGGCAGGATGATAGACAAGAGAATGAAACTGGGAATTGGAAAGATAATAGTACTTCTCAATTAAAAAAAATCTTTGTGGGCCAGCGGGGTGACATGGACATTCAAACCTCAGATCCGGCTGCTTGAAAATCATGCTGTGCATTCTCAAAATCTCAAGAGGTGGGACCAGCAGTTGGCGTAATGGCTATGTCACTGGACTCCCATGTAGTCGACCATGGTTCAAGTCCCGGACCCAGTGGCTTAAACTCATGTCGGGGGCATGTACGTGCTTGCCCAAGATCCCAAGAGGAGAATGGAGGAGAAGGGATTGTGGCATGGCCATCCCCCCTGGGGGATGATTTCTCACTTTCTGTCTCTCTCTCTCTGTCTATCTGGCGAGCGCATGTGCCCTATAGCAAAAACCTCTCCAAAAAAAAAAAAAAAAAAAATCTCAAGAGGGGAATGGAGAAGGATTGTGGTGAGACCATCCCACCCAGGGGTGATTGCTCACTTTTCATGTTGCTCTTTGTCTTTCTCTCTATGGCAAGTTCACACATTCTACAGGAAAAAAAAAAAAAAAAAAAAAAAAAAAAAACAACTTTTAAGAAATCTTAGAGCCAGCAGGTGGCACAGGGGTTAAGCTACTGGATCCCACATGGCTGACGGTGCGGTTGCAGTCCCACACTCAACGGCTTGAGAAACACGGCAGGTGCATGTGCATGTATGGCCAGAATTTGTGAAGAGAATGGAGAGGGCACTGCTACATGGCCATGCCCACCGGGGATGACTGCTCACTTCCCCTCTCTCTCTTTCTCTCTGTTTCTCTCCAACAAAAATCTTTTTTTAAAAAAAGTTTATAAATTTTACTATTTCATTTATTTATCTATCCATGTAATTAATTTTTGGTAGTTTTTCTATTTTTTTCTCATTCTTGGCAGTAGATTAAGGGCCACATAGCAGGTGCAGCAGTGAAGGGGATGCTCTTGGGGGCAGACCCACGTGGGAAGGCCCAAATCCACGCTAGCAACAACCCTGAGTCTGTGAGAAATGCGTGCGTCCCTGGCCCAGTGCTGGCTGAAGCTGGGGGTGGGTGACAGAGCCCAGACCCTGTCTCTGTCTGTCTTACTCATGGAAGAAATGAATAATAAGCTTTTCCAAAAAGCGAGAAAGAAAGAGAAGGCCATCTAGACTTTCTCCCAGGGAGATGCGCTGTTGGGGACCCACTGACAGATCACAAGTCTGTCTCAGTCTGTCCCTGAGGGTCCAGGCTGCCCTGCCTCACAGTCCTGCATCCCAGAATCGCCACCCAAGCCCACGCTTTCTTCTCTCTCTTCGGGTTTCTGTTCAAACACAGACGCTCAAAATCAGGAAGCTCACACAGTGCTCAGAGCTTCCCGCCCCTCTTCGTTCTCCTGTGTCAATTCAGCCCGAAACTGCTGGGCAGCGGAGGAAAACATCTACCAAGAAGAAAGGGCAAAACACACACGTGAACAACACGTAAATAAATGCACAGGCGTGTAAAAGCAACTTGGCATGAGCACAAACAACAGGAAGATTTCAAGAAACTAAATTAATCATTAATACCTTCAGAGAGGTAAACGATATTATGACACTACGAGAGGGCCGGCAGGTGGCATGGTGATTAAGGCACTGGATTCCCACATGGCCGACTGCGGTTCCAGTCCTGGACCGGGCAACTTGAAAATCATGACAAATAAACAAATAAATAAATAATTAAACAACTAACATACTATGGAAAGTGCTATTCAGTGTTTTTTTTATTTTCATTACAGTTACAAATTTTAAAATTCAAGATATATTAGACAAAAAAGTTGAACAAATCACCCAAAAAGTAACCCAAAAAGTAAAAAAAAAAAAAAAGAAAGGTGGAAAACAGGGTGAAAAGAAAATCACAAGACAAGGCCTATATGTGAAGAGAAGTTTTTGACAGAGAAAGGAAAAAAAGGACAGCCCCATAGCACAGTGGTTAAGCTCTATGAATCAGGAGCCAGATCCCAAATGCAGTTCAATTCCCAGCCCTGGCAGGTTGAAAACCACAGTGGGCATAGGTACCTGCATGTCCCAAATCCTGACAGGATGCAGAAATGGCGGAAGCAGGACTGCACCAGGACCGTGTCCCGCGGTGAGGTGCTCCCTCTCTCTCTCCTGCAAGCATCAAAAAAATGTGCAGAGAAATGATTTGAAAATGTTCCTCACACTGAAAGCCAGGAGTTTCCAGATCAAACGGGTTCCTAGGCCAATGTCGTGACACAGCAGTAACCACGGCTCAGGGGAAGACAGACCCACGTGGTGAGCATGGTTTAGATCCCCAGCATGGTCTGAAATACGTGGGCATGGGCTCAAAGGCCCAGGAACGGATAGGCTGGCGCACTGGAAGGGGATCGCAGAGGTACTGGACCCTGCAAAGGGAGCTCATCCCACTCATGTCTCTCACGTGAGTGTACATATGCTCTACCATGAAAGAGTGCTTGGCATGGGGGACAGACAGTGACATAGCGGTGACACAACTCTGAGAGGCTGACTCATGAGAGAAAGGTCCGGGTTCAGGACTAGAGACCACCTGTGTATGCTGTCATGCATGTGCCTGTGACTCAGGGCTGGCTGAAGTTGGAGTGGATCGCAGTGTGGGGTGGGGTGTTGTCTCTCTCTGTCCCTCTATGTCTCTATGTCTCTCTACTTCTCACTCATGAAGGAAATATACTTGAAAAGGAAAATGAAAAAACAAAAAAGAGTGCCTGGCACAGGGAATGAAAACAGTTGCTTGTCAAAGGACTACACTGTGAAATTTTACAACCCAAGGACGAAGAGAAGGTTCTACAAGGCTTCCAGGTAGGAAAGTCACTCCCACATGACGTGAATTAGAGCGGAGCCAGATTTGTCAACACCTGGAAGGCAGTGGAGCCATGCTTCAACCTCTACGGCAATGACCTCCTGGTTTCCATATCCAGCCAGACATCGATCAAACGTAAGGGTAGAAGACTGACTTTTGTAGAAACACAAGGGGCCGTGCATCCTGTCACATAAAAATTTTAGGAAGCCATCGCTTTTGGATTAAATGCTTGCACAAGGCCCTAACAGACCAGGATAAATTCAAAATGGAGTCACTCATGTCTCCATGTCACCAAGTTAAGTTATCTGCCCTCTAAGAAATCAGGAAAGAGAGAGACCAGCAGATGGCGTAATGTTTATGTTGCTGGACTCCCACATGGCCAATCCATGGTTCAAGTCCTGGGCCTGGAGCCTTGCCCCAGATGCACGTGCATGCATACCTAAGATCCCAAGAGGAGAATGGAGAAGGGACTGCGGCATGGCCATCTCCTCTGGGGAGTGATTTCTTGCTCTCTATCTCTCTGTCTCTCCAGTAAGCACATGCACCCTCTAGCAAAAGTCTCTTTAAAAAAAATCATGAGAGATAATAGCCTAGTTTTCCCAAAACAAGCCAGTTTCCATTGGCATGATAATGAAGTTTCCTCTGTCTCAATCCTTACATAAAAGAAGTGGGGGGAACCAGCAGTTAGCGTAATGGCTATGTCGCTGGACGCCCACGTAGTCGACCGCGGTTCATGTCCCGGACCCGGTGGCTTAAAAACCTCACGCCGGGCACGTGTGCGTGCGTGCCCAAGATCCCGAGAGGAGAATGGAGGAGAAGGGATTGCGGCATGACCATCCCCCCTGGGGGGTGATTTCTCGCTTTCTGTCTCTATGTCTCTCTCTGTCTGTCTGGCGAGCGCCCGCGCCCTACAGTGAAAATCTCTCAAAAAAAAAAAAAAAAAAGGGGGACCAGCAGTTAGCGTAATGGCTATGTCGCTGGACGCCCACGTAGTCGACCGCGGTTCATGTCCCGGACCCGGTGGCTTAAAAACCTCACGCCGGGCACGTGTGCGTGCGTGCCCAAGATCCCGAGAGGAGAATGGAGGAGAAGGGATTGCGGCATGACCATCCCCCCTGGGGGGTGATTTCTCGCTTTCTGTCTCTATGTCTCTCTCTGTCTGTCTGGCGAGTGCACACGCCCCATAGCAAAAACCTCTAAAAAAAGAAGTAACCTGATGTTCACTGCTCAGTTAGTTTTTTACTGTTCTGTTTCCCTGTCTCTACCTTGACAGGAAAGTAACTTTGAAATAAAGAATGTGCTTTTTGCTCTGCCTAAAAGTCCAACCCTTTCTGCTTAGCTCCTCACTCTATTTTATGGAACCAAGTGTTACCTGATACTAGAATCACAACTAAAGTGCATTAAACTAAACCCATGTGGTTTTGTTTTTGATGCTTCAGAATGTACCAGGAATATACTCGACCACTAGGGGAGTGTAAACCAAGAAACAAGAAATGGAATGAACAGGCACAGGACAGCAATCCCTGTGACAACGGCAGTGGACAGCCCAGGGCAGCAGCAGAGTCTGACGTAGAGGGCAGCCAGGCCCAGCAGACTGCACGGTGCGGCTAGGAGGAAGAGGACATTGTCACCAGGACCCCTGCTGCTGTTCTGCCATCCTTTCCACTTAAGAACTCTGGTGAGCTGGGTCCGGGCCTTTATCTGTACTTGCACTGCAACCCCTTCTCCTCCATTCTCCTCTCAGGATTTTGGGCACGCATACTTCTGTACCCAGGGTGATTTTCAAGCTGCCAAGTCTGGGACTTGAACCACAGTCAGCCATGTGGGAGGCCTATGCCTTAACCACCATGCCACCTGCTGGCCCCTTCCAATTAAAATTTTAAAGGAGCTGGGATTCCCTAAGAACAAAACATTCTGGGGCCAGCCAGGGCACTGGACTTCCACATGGCCGACCACGGTTCAAGTCTCAGACCTGGTGGCTTGCTTTCTCACTTCTTGTTTTCTCTCTCTCTCTCTCTCTCTCTGTCTCTCTCTGATCAAACTGGAAAATAATAATGATGATAATAATAAATAAAGTTAAATAATTCTTAAAAAGGAAGAAGAAAACATTCCATTCCATACCCATGTACAATTTCCAAAACTAGGAAATACGGTGTTGGCACAATGCTGCATCAAATGTTGACAACTGTCCCAACAAAGTCCCTGTGTCTCTTTTTCTTTTTCCTGATCTCTGGTAAAATCCAGGATTGCTTTTAGTTTCCATTATTCTGAAACAATGATTCAGGCTTTAACTCTCGCAACCTTCAAATTTTTAGACTGCAGTTGTTTTAGACTGTGCTTATCTGTACGTGCCCTTTAGTTTGGGTTTAACTAATGTCTTGCTACACTTAGAGTGTAGAAGAATACTGTGAAAGTGTACTTTGTTTCTCTCGGTGCATGTGACGCCGATCTGTCCCATTCCTGGTCACGCTCACTTTGGCCACCTGGCTGAGGCAGTCCCTGGCAGCGCTCTGGGAAGCCGCCCCCTGCTGATGGGTAAGCACGCCATCCCTCTTTGACTTCCTGGCCTCCGTGTCCATGTGACGTCCTCCTTCTCTCATCTTTTCTGCATCTCAGAGGCATAAATTAAAATCTGTCATCGTCTATGCCCATGCTTGGTCACTTCAGGTTTGCTTTGGGGTTTTTGGTATATCCTTGTCATTCCCCCAAACACACAGGGTTTCTAGGGGTAACGGCGTTTGCCTTCTACTTACTCTGAAATGGTATGGGAAAAGTGACTGTGTCTACACGCAGGTGCATGCATGTCTAAGGAAAGGCAGGCTTGGAGAGAGCACAGAGTCACTGGGAAGGAGAGAGAGAAAGGGGGAGGCAGGGAGAGGCTGCAGACCACCTTGAAGCACCGGGATTGTGTTCAACAGTTCTCATAGCGACAAGTCTGGTGTCGAGGTCAGCAGGGCTGCCTCCCTGAGCGGCTGCAGGAGACCTTTGCTTATCTCTTCCAGCTCCCAGTGGCCCCAGACGTTCTTTGGCTTGTGGTGAAGTCCCCTGTCCCTCTGCAGTCTCCACACAGCCATCTTCTCTGGTGTGTCTGTCACCGTCTTCTCTATCCTTATAAAGACTCTGGTGGTGGGATTTAGGGCTCACCCTGAATCCAGCTGAGCACATTCCCAGTTAAGCTGCTCTTCTCTCTAGCCATGAATAGTGACGGCATGAGACCAGCAGGTGACATGGAGATTAAAGAGGCTAGATCCCATATAAATAACCTTCGGTTCAAGTCTTGGACCCGCTGGTTCAAAAAATCACACCAGAAGGGCCAGGGGATGGCATAATGGTTATGTCGCTAGACTCCCACGTAGTTGACTGCAGTTCGCGTTCTGAACTTGGCAGATTAACACTCACGCCGGGCACGTGTGCGTGAGGAGAAGGGATTGAAGCGAGGCCATCCCCACCGGGGGGTAATTTCTCACTTTCTGTCTTTCTGCCTCTGTCTCTCTGGTGAGTGCAGGCACCCTACAGCAAAAATCTCTTAAAAAAATAAAATAAAAATCACACCAGGTGTACATGCAGAGGTGCCTAAAATCCCGAGAGGAGAATGGAGGAGAAAGATTGCAGCGTGGCCATCCTCCCTGGAGGGATGATTTTTCTCTTTCCTTGTCTTCCTCTCTCTGGTATCCTATAGCAAAAATTTAAAACAAAAATAGTGACAGCATGTAATAATAAAACTGTCACTTAAGACCATTCCTCCTTTATAATAAAAACGGAAAAGTGGGGTCTAGCAGATGGTACAATGGTTATGTCACTGGACTTCCAAATGGCTGACTCATGGTTCAAGTCCCAGGCACGGTGACTTGAAAATCACACCAGACATTGTGTGTGTGTTCCCAGGATACCAGGAGGAGAATGGAAGAGAAGGGATTGTGGCATGGTGATTTCTCACTTTCCCTCTCAAATTGCCTCTCTCTCTCTCTTCAGCAAGCACACATACCCTATGGCCAAAAAAAAAAAAACTCTAAAAAAAAAGAAAGAACGAAACAGAGACCAGCAGTTGGCATAATGGCTATGTTGCTAGACTCCCATGTAGTCAACTGTGGTTCGAGTCCGGGACCTAGTGACTTAAACGCATGCCGGGTGCGTGTGCGTGCGTGCTCAAGAACCCGAGAAGAAAATGGAGAAGAAGGGATTGCAGCATAACTATCCCCCCTTGGGGGTGATTTCTCGCTTTCTGTCTCTCCGTCTCTCTCTGGCTCTCTGGTGAGCACATGCACCCTACAGTAAAAACCTCTTAAAAAAAAAAAAAAAGAGAAACAGAAAAGCATGTAAGACATTAAACTCACAGTGAATTCAAGCTATCTGTAAATGCAAGTCAAGCCATACCTCAGAAAGTGAAAATGGCAGAATGACCCACACAGATGGGCTGATGTGGCCATTCCCACTGCCCCCAGGGAGCCAGAGCTGCCTCCCAATGCCCCCACGGTGCCAGAGACCAGCCTGCACAAATAGCCCAGCTGCAAGTCTCCGAGAAGCTCAAGAAATTTAATCGTGTGCTGGTCCTTTTTTTTTTTTTTTTGGAGAGGTTTTTGCTATAGGGCGCATGCGCTTGCCAGACAGACAGAGAGACAGAGAGACAGAAAGTGAGAAATCACCCCCCGGGGGGATGGTCATGCCGCAATCCCTTCTCCTCTGTTCTCCTCTCGGGATCTTGGGCATGCATGCACATGCGCCTGGCGTGAGTTTTAAGCCACCGGGTCCGGGATGAGAACCGTGGTCGACTACGTGGGAGTCCAGCGACATAGCCATTACACTAACTGCTGGTCCCATGTGTTCTCGTTCTTGACCACAGAATCCGAACATGTGAGGTCAATGAAAGCAATAAACCATTTTAGACTTTTTCATAACACATTCCCTCTGAGATTCTTCAGGATGACAACAGTCAGAATTCCACGTGTCCGAAATTCACTTGTTACTTTTTCCCTGGAAAATTTTGGCCTAGAAACCCTGAACAGGAGTTGTGAGGGAGGCGAAGCCTGATTAGGGTGCGCGTAGACCTCATCACCCACCCTTGTCGCCTGCAGGAGAAAGGGCGCCAACCAGCCCAGGGGGACCCAGCAATACTGTACTGGGAGGACAAACAGAACGGTAGGTATTTCGATCTACTTGGCAATGTCGTGGGGTTTTGAAGAATTAATGAGCACGGACATAGACACAGTGACTACTTGAATACTGGATTTTCTTGCACCCTTTCCGTACTCAGGATTCCTGTATATTTTAGAGTATAATAAAACACGGATGTGAGTAGAGAAAAAAAAAAAAGGAAATGTTTTGGGAAGACGAGGTAATGGCTATCAAGGGTCCAGGGAGGAGTTCACATTCATGGAATTTTGTGTGGCTAAAAAATACGTGACCACAATTCAGAGGCCTAAAAAACAGCACCGCGGGTTAGCTGCCTGCTCTGCAGGTCCGACAGGGCCAGCAGGGGCCGGTTCTTTGCTCAGGGCCTCCCAGGCTAATGTCCACATCTGCGGCTGCGTCCTCCCCCGGAGCTCAGGCCCTCCAAGCCCCCGCGGCTGCGGTGGAACTCAACTCCTCCTGCGGCAGTCGCTCACTCCGGGCTGGCCAGGTCCGGGGCTGCTCACTGCTCCCCGCCATCTGGCCTGGTCTTCAAAGCCAGCAATGCACACTGCCAGCTTTGCTTCCTCTCATTCTGAGCCTCGCTCTCCAAGAGAAGTTCCAGCCTTCGGAGAGCAACTCTGGGAGCTGAGGCCACCGTGGGTATTCTTCCTATGAAGGCCAACTGCTCTGGGACCCTAAGGACACTGACAAAATTCCTCCCTGTGGTTTGATGGAAAAACTGAGAGGACATATGTGTCTGCTGGGGGCCAGGAATCTCAGAGGCCATATCAGAACTGCTCAGAGAGATGTAGGGTAAACAGCCGGGAAAACGAGCTCACTGGACGATCGGCCTGTGAAAAATGTGAGTATAAGAGACTATCCGGTACATCCTAATTCAAACTAGACGTTACCAGTGACCAATTACTTAGGAGGTTTTGTTTGTTTGTTTGTTTTTTGCCATAGGCACTTCTGCTTGCCAGAGAGAGACAGAGAAAAAGAGAGAGAAAATGAGAAACCATCCCCCAGGAAGGATGGCCACACCACAATCCCTTTTCCTCCACTCTCCTCTTGGGATTTGGGGCATGCAGTCAGCATGTGGGAGCCCAGTGCCTTAACCGCCATGCCACCTGCTGGCCCCAGGGAGAGGTGTTTCTGATGGGATCCCGCCATGTTGCAGCCCTCCTGTTGCAGCCCTCCTGCCGCAGCCCCCAGCTAGCTAGAATTCCTGAGTTATTTATAGTTTCACAAAGTAAGAACAAACATACATGCATACACACACGCCTACCAAGCCTCAAAAGCCTGGTAACAAATTGGCCTGACTGGCAGAGGTAGGCCCTTGCCGAGGGATCTAGAAGGTCACAGAAATGAGGCTGCAAAGGTGTGAGGACCCTGCCTTGTTACTGCGTCTGCGGATATCCTGAAGGGAGAGTCTGAAAGATAATGGAGCTGCTCCCATTACCTCTTGCTGGAAACAACCACCGCCATTTCTGCAGCGCCCTGGGGTGGCAGCTCTCTGCAGTGGCTCTGCTGGGCCCTCCAGGGCAGCTACTCCCAGACCTTGGGAGGCCTAGAGCTCCCCAGAGAGAGACCAACAGAGTTGTGTCACCTTTTCTTTTTGCTTAAAGTTTATTGATTTCTTTTTAGGATTATTTATTTAATTTTGTTTTTATTGTTCTTTTTTTTTTTTTTTTTTAATTTGGCCCGAGAGAGAGAGAGAAAGGGAAAGTGAGAAAGCACGCTGCCAGGTACAGGATTGAACCATAGTTGGCCATGTGGGAGTTCAGCACCTTAACCGCCATGCCATCTGCTGGCCCCAAAGCTCATTTATTTCTGTCTTCTGATAGAGAGAGGGAGGCACCCCCAACAGGATCTTCTATTTTAAAAGGAGGAGGGTAGGGAACCAGCAGTTAGCGTAATGGCTATGTCGCTGGACTCCCACGTAGTCGACCGTGGTTCGTGTCCCGGACCCGGTGGCTTAAAACTCACACCGGGCGCATGTGCGTGCGTGCCTAAGATCCCGAGAGGAGAATGGAGGAGAAGGGATTGTGGCATGGCCATCCCCCCTGAGGGGTGATTTCTCACTTTCTGTCTCTATGTCTCTCTCTGTCTGTCTGGTGAGCGCACGCGCCCTATAGCGAAAACCTCTAAAAAACTAAAAAATAAAAAAAAAGGAGGGGGGTAATTGAGGTAGTCTGAGATAATTTATTTGTTTGTTGGCTATAGGGTGCACACACTTGTCAGAGAGAGGTGGAGAGAGAGGGAAAGTGAGAAATCACTCCTCTAGGGGGTGACCACACCACGATCCCTTCTTCGCCATTGTCTCTCAGGGTTTTGGGCATGCACACATGCCATGCCTTATGTTTTTCCTCACGTCATCAGGCCCGGGACTTGAGCCGCGCAGTTGGACATGTGGGATCCAATACCTTACACCATGCCACAAGCTAGCCCCATTTGCTTGTTTTTAAAGTGTATTCATTCAGCTCTTCCATGGACAAAAGAGACAGAGTGACAGAGGGACAGAAAGACAGCACCCCCAACAGGGTTTTGACTCTGCAATCCACCCCCAGCCCCAGATCAGTCACAGAGGCTTGGCCCAGTCGGAGGGGAAAGAAAAGTGACCACACCATGAGGGAATGCGTGGCAAGGCTCCGGGGGAGCCATGGACCCCAAATGCAGCTGTGGCCCATCCGAGGAGACAGAACCTGCCCCAGAAGGGCTGCCATGGAATCGACCGCGTCCCACGCCCCAGCGTCCTGTCCCTGCTGATCAAGCGCCCTCCCTCCCAGGGCAGCCGCACACCGGGCTGCCCTGTCACTGCACACCCGCACATGCAGGCACGTCTACCTCTGCACCAAACCCCAGATGTCGCATAAGTCAGCGACAACCGGCTCGACTGCTTTTCCAGGAAAGCCTCCCGGAGCTCTTTTTCTGCCAAGGAGCGTTTTCCCTTGAATCATGCTTTGAAATATGGCAGGATGTGAGCACTTTATTTTCAACCCCTTGCAGCAGTGATTAAAAAGCACAATAAAGGTGGGCTCCGGGGCATCCGTCATACTGGAAGCCAGGCACGTACTCAGCTGCAGACTGAGTCCACAATTCCAGCACATGCCGGTGTGCATGAGCTCTGCACACGAGCCACGCTGGGGACGGCCTCCCCTTCCTCGGCAGTCTTCAGCATCCTGGAGAAACCTCGCCTCATCATTTGGGGCTCTCTTCTCGTTAGCGGCCTGAGGTGATCTTTGAAAATGGTTCGCTATTCACTTGACCCAGAGAACCCCACAAAGTCATGCAAGTCAAGAGGTTCAAATCTTCGTGTTCACTTTAAGAACACTTGTGAAACTGCCCAGGCCATCAAGGGTATGCATATCCGAAAAGCCACCAAGTATCTGAAGGATGTCACTTTACAGAAGCCGTGTGTGCCATTCCGTCATTACAATGGTGGAGTTGGTAGATGTGCCCAGGCTAAACAGTGGGACTGGACGCAAGGTCGGTGGCCCAAAAAGAGTGCTGAATTTTTGCTGCACGTGCTTAAAAATGCAGAGTAATGCTGAACTTAAGGGGTTAGATGTGGATTCTCCGGTCATTGAGCACATTCAGGTGAACAAGGTGCCAAAGATGCGCCATAGTACATACAGAGCTCATGGACGGATTAACCCATACATGAGCTCCCCCTGCCACAGCGAGATGATCCTCACTGAGAAGGAGCAAATTGTTCCTAAACCGGAAGAGGAAGTTGCACAGAAGAAAAAGATATCCCAGAAGAAACGGAAGAAACAAAAACTTAAAGCACGGGAGAATAAAGTCAGCATAAAATAAATATAGATAAAAGGAAAAAAGAAAGAAAGAAAACCATCCTGGGGACCAGCAGTTAGCATAATGGCTATGTTGCTGGACTCCCATGTAGTCGACCGCGGTTCGAGTCCCGAACCTGGTGGCTTAAACTCACGCCAGGCGCATGTGCGTGTATGCCCAAGATCCCGAGAGGAGGAGAAGGGATTGCGGCGTGGCCATCCCCCCGGGGGGTGATTTCTTGCTTTCTGTCTCTCTGTCTCTCTGTCTTTCTGGCGAGCGTATGTGCCCTATAGCAAAAACCTCTCCAATAAATAAGTAAATAAATAAATAAATGAAACCATCCTGGAGCACTGTGAGCACTGGGCACTGGCTGCATCCTGCCCGCAGCTGTGACTCAAGGCCCAGGTCAGACCTGCATCTGGCTGGACCGAGGCCATGAGTGTCTAAACTCCATTCGTTCACGCTGGACTCTCCCTCCTGAGGTGCTAACCTCTGCTCACTGTCTCCTTGCAATTCCAGATTTCTCTCTTTCTTTTTTTTAGAGGTTTTTGCTATAGGGTAAGTGAGCTCTCTGGAGAGGGAGAGACAGAGATAGGGAAAGTGAGAAATCACCTCCCGGGGGGATAACTCCTCTTCCTCCAACCTCCTCCTGGGATCTTGGGCATGCACACACAGGTGCCTGGCGTGGGTTTCAAGCCACCGGGTCTGGGACTTGAACCACAGTCGGCTATGTGGGAGTTCAGGGATGTAATCACTACATCAGCTGGCCCCCCCAGATTTCGCTTTTCTGTCTTCCCTCCTTCCTCCTTTTCTCCCTTCCCTTCCTTTTCTTGCCCCTACCCCTCTTCCTTCCTTCATCTACTTCTAAGGCCGCCCTGACCCTCCTGCCCCAGCCCCCAGCTGGGACAACACGTGCACACCCCCACACTTGGCTCTTTTTTGGACAGGGTCTCACCATGTGGCCTAGGCCAGTCTCAAGCTTGTTGTCCTCCTGCCTCAACCTTGCAATCACTGCAATTACAGCCGCGGTCACCACACCTCGCTGGCACTTTGAATCAGGACTTGAACTCAGGCCTGCCCTGGTTCCAGCCTGTGTGGCACAGCCCAAGACTGGGCTGGGTTCCCTGACTCCTGATAGGCAGGGACAGCAGTCACCAACCACGAAATGGCCCCAGGTCCATCCTGCCAGCGAACCAGCATCTCCCACCTCCCCTTGAAGCAGGCACAGCTCCGTCTCGGAGGAGCGCCTCAGGGAGCAGTGGGGAGTGAAGCAGGAGGACTCCATCTTGGCCTCCATTAAGAACTGTTAAATTCCTAGGGCTGGAAACCTGCCCTCTCCCTTCTGTTTGAGAGTCAATTGAGTGATTAACATTCCTGTTGTCCTTAAAGCCTCACTTCTCCTAGTCACCCTAAGGATGATTCACCTGCTCACCTGCTTTTCCTTGCTTCTGTAACAGCCCTGCCCCCACTGGCTCAAGCCCTCTGCTCTTTGTCCTTGTAAATCCTCACGTTATCGGGGATATGATTGTGCATTTTGGCCTGTAGAAGATCCTTCCTCCTTTCACTGGGGCTGCCAGGTTTTGAGAGACAGGAGTCCCTCCCCACCCCCACCCCCTTATGCCGCCGGCCTAATCAATAAACTCCAATAAATTTGACTACATCTGATGCCCTCTTATTTCTTGCTGAGTAGACTGCAATACCCTCCTAATGCCCCTTTTATTCTCTCCCCGATCTGATAATAAATAACTCCTCCATTGTTCAGGAGGGAGAAGAGACTCCCCAGCTCTTCCTTTGACTGAAAGTTGGTTTTCCCTGAAGGTCTCCCAAACCTGAAGCCATCTAAAAGAGACGACATGTCACCTGGGGGCCGGGGAAAGCCCTCTGCTGTCTGCAGGCCTGCCCTTCCCTGGAGCGGCCCCCGATGAGGCTTTCAGTGACCTCAATTTTTAAAAGAATTGTATTTGTTGTTATTATTAATTTTTAATTTCCTATAGGGCATGTAAGCTCACTAGAAAGAGACAGAGAAAGAAAGGAAAAGTGAGAAGGCAAGCCACCAGGTTCGAGAGTTGAACCACAGTCAGCCATGTGGGAGGCCAGCACCCTAACCACCACCTAAGTGACAATCTTTCAGAAACTTACCTCGAAATCACCCTGCACTCAGGCGCCCAACCGACCTGCTGGGCAGTACCACAACCGCTTTGCCAGGTGGGAACCCCAGGTTTGCAGAGGAGCAGGGAGCCCTTCCGCCTGGCCAAAGGAGAGCACCTGGCTGAACTGAGCTCCTGAGGGTGGCCGGGCCTGGGCCCCTGCGAGGTGGCAGTTGTGGAGGACACACCTGAAGTCATCAGATGCCCCAGGCCTGTTCTCAATCTGCAGCCTTCCATGTCGTTGGCGTCGTGACTACGGTCAGCACAGCCGTGTGGGGAACCCAGAGTGCCACTCGCGGTCCTTTGTGCGTGTGATACACACAAATGCGTGTGCACTTGATTAGTTTAGGTGTGTCATCACTGCTTGCCTTGGTTCTTTCTCTGTTGCTAAGAACAGAAATGCCTGGGGGCCGGCAGATGGCATAATGGTCACATCGCTGCGCTCCCACTGCTCTACCGCTGTTAGGAAAAGTGAGAAGGCAAGCCACCAGGTTCGAGAGTTGAACCACAGTCAGCCATGTGGGAGGCCAGCACCCTAACCACCACCTAAGTGACAATCTTTCAGAAACTTACCTCGAAATCACCCTGCACTCAGGCGCCCAACCGACCTGCTGGGCAGTACCACAACCGCTTTGCCAGGTGGGAACCCCAGGTTTGCAGAGGAGCAGGGAGCCCTTCCGCCTGGCCAAAGGAGAGCACCTGGCTGAACTGAGCTCCTGAGGGTGGCCGGGCCTGGGCCCCTGCGAGGTGGCAGTTGTGGAGGACACACCTGAAGTCATCAGATGCCCCAGGCCTGTTCTCAATCTGCAGCCTTCCATGTCGTTGGCGTCGTGACTACGGTCAGCACAGCCGTGTGGGGAACCCAGAGTGCCACTCGCGGTCCTTTGTGCGTGTGATACACACAAATGCGTGTGCACTTGATTAGTTTAGGTGTGTCATCACTGCTTGCCTTGGTTCTTTCTCTGTTGCTAAGAACAGAAATGCCTGGGGGCCGGCAGATGGCGTAGTGGTCACGTCGCTGCGCTCCCACTGCTCTACCGCTGTTCAGTCCCAGACCCGGTGGCTTAAACTCACGCCTGGCACGTGTGCGTGCGTGCTCAAGATCCCGAGAATGGAGGAGAAGGGATTGTGGCATGGCCAGTCCCCGTGGGGGGCGATTTCTCCTTTTCTGTCTCTCTGTCGTTCTCTGTCTCTCCAACAAGCGCATGCGCTCTATAGCAAAAATCTCTCAAGGAAAAAAAAAAAAACCAGAAATCCTGATTGGTGACTTACATAGCATAGAGGTCGCTGAGCTCGTGGTTTCAGAGGCCCGAGGTCATCCGCCAGGGCCTTGGAGATGGCGGAGACTCCTGCAGAGCCGGGGCGGCGCGGGGCGGCAGGTGGTGAGAGGCGAGCGCACTTGCCTGAGTCTCCGGTTTTCTTTTCCTATAAAGCCCCAGCATTCCGCCCTGAGGGCCCCACTGATGCCCAGTCTAATCCTCCCAGCCTTGGATTAGCGCCCGCCCTCTCCACACCCTCACAGTGGCTGTCCAAATCCCAGTAGCTGGGTTTAGGGGCGCACGCTCAAGCCGCAGCACCGAGGAACAGCGAGTTCTGAAGCCTGCCTTCCGTATCCAGCATGGCCACCTCTGTAACGCGTCCCAGGGAAGGGTGTTTGCTGGAGAGGCTCTGTGTGAATCGGGAGCTGGGAGCTGGGAGCTGGGAGCTGCGGCGGGGACCAGGAGTCACGGCTGAGTCGGCCTGAGGGGTTGGGCCTCCCTGCTCAGAGCCCATCTCCTGAAGCCTGGGGGACACGCAGAGTCTCAGGTCCCAGCCTGACCTGCCAGAGAGGCGCCTCTCCTGGCCAGATCTGGGTACCCACGTTTGCAGGAAGAGCCCTGAGCTGCAGACACGGGCCTCAGCGGGGCCCACGGAGGACCAGGAGGCTGCCCGGCTGGGGCGTACTGCAGCACAGGGCACTCGGAAACTCCCAGGAGCCCCCACCCGCACACTCGCCTTCCCACGGCTGAGTACCCAGGTGGGAGTCCTCAGCATCCTGCTGACACCAGCCCAGACTTTCCACTCCTTCTCCAGTGCCCTGACACCAGCAGGTGTCCCCGTTAGGCTCCACTCACACACTGTCCACCGGGTTAGTGTAAAGCCCACAGGCCCAGGGCTTGGCCCCACAGACCCTCCCACTGCAGAGGCCAATCCCGAGTTCCAGGCCCCTGGCCTTTTTTTTTTTCTTGCCAGAGGGTATGTATGTTCACTGGAGAGACAGAGAGAGAGAGAAAGCACCCCCTTGAGGCATGATCACACTACAGTCCGTTCTCCATCTCTGTCCTTTCAGGATTTTGGTCACGTGTGCATGCACAAACACACATACTCAGGCACACACATGCCTGACATGTTCTCAAGACACCAGTTCTGGTACTTGAACAGTGCAGTCGGTCACATGGGATCCAGCTCTCATGGCCTCAGGCCACAGGCTCACCCAGACTCCCCGTACTCTCACTGGCTACAAATGCGGGGTTCCCATGACCAGTGCTCAAACGACCGTGTCAGGCCGACTCCCAGGACTCTGGCTATTCCCTGGCTGTTACTTAGGAGCAGAGAAGAGGGTGATCCGTGACCAGTGGTCCCAGCTACACACCTGTAACACAACACAGGCCGACAAGGGCAAAGCCTGACACACGTAGTTTACCTGACGAGAGAGCCTTTAGGATGACAACCCAAGGCTCAGGGGAAGCCGCCTCGGGCCTGGATCAAAGAAGCAGGGTCGGCCATGCAGAACCGCAGTTGGAGAAAAAGGTATGGAACCCTGTAACCCTGCTTTCTGCCTGGGTTCTTCTTTTCGTTTTTTAAAGTTTGTTTTATTTTCCTATGAGTGAGAAAGACAAAGACAGAGATAGAGACGACACCCCCAACAGGGCCCGGACGCTGCATCCGCCCCTGGCAGCCCCCAGCATGGGCAAGCCTGTACTGACATACCCAGGGAGGTCTCTGCACCTTCCCATGTCTCTCGACCTGTGCCACCCTCTGACCCTGCACGGATTCTTCTGGCCTCTCCGTTGTAGAATTTTTCTCCCAGGTTCGAGGCAGGACCCCTCTAGAACGAGGGTCTTAAGGTTTTTTTTGTTTTTACTCACCAGAAGGCATGTGTGCCCACCAGAGAGACAGGGAGAGGGAGAGAGCACTCCTACCCAGTGGGACGTAGTCACACCACAACCCTCTCCTCCCTTTCTCCACCCTGTCGAGACTGTGGGCACACACATACACACACCTGGCATGTTTTTCCAGCCTCCACAGCCAGGACTCAAACTGCTGTCAGCCATGTGGGAGCTGGTTCCCCTAACCATTAGGCTAAGGGGCCTGCCCAGGTCTTCATTTCTTTATGACCAGCTGCTTCATAGAAAAGTGCGAGGCAGATGGGAATGCAGATTAGGGTAATGGTTTTAGGCTTTATAGCTGGAAAGGGAGTTCTGGTTTTCGTTTGCTTTTTTAAAAGAATCATTTATTTAATTTGAATACTTTTCTTTTTTTTTTTAATTTTTGCTATCAGGCACATGTAGTCACAAGAGAGAGAGAGAGAGAGAAAGTGAGCTGAGTCTCCTCCCCAGAGGCTGGGGCTGGGGTGGAAAGTACCTCCTAATCCCAGTTCTGCCTTTCAGTAACCAGCCCCCTCTAGATGCTGCCTGGGGCACTAGCCACCTGCCACCTCATTAGCACCCAAAAGACACTCCTACCATTCAGAAGTTCCCCAGGGTTTTGAGAGCCCTATACCAGGAACTGGGAACAGAGACCAAATCTCTGCCGGCGTTCCTTGGCTCCACCCCGAGTTTGTAGATTAATTTAGAGAGAAGCTCGTCCTCCCAATGCTGAGCTTTCAGCCACTCCCCCAGCGCTGCCAAATGTTCCTAACCCAGGACCTCCCGGAGCCGCATCCTTAAAGGGCTTTCCTGGGAGCTCCTCCAGCCTGGACCTGAGTCAGCCTCTGCCGAGTCTCCTCCCCAGAGGCTGGGGCTGGGGTGGAAAGTACCTCCTAATCCCAGTTCTGCCTTTCAGTAACCAGCCCCCTCTAGATGCTGCCTGGGGCACTAGCCACCTGCCACCTCATTAGCACCCAAAAGACACTCCTACCATTCAGAAGTTCCCCAGGGTTTTGAGAGCCCTATACCAGGAACTGGGAACAGAGACCAAATCTCTGCCGGCGTTCCTTGGCTCCACCCCGAGTTTGTAGATTAATTTAGAGAGAAGCTCGTCCTCCCAATGCTGAGCTTTCCGGACAGGAAAACTCTCTCCTTCCACTCACACTCCCCACCTCCCCCACGCTCCCCATATTTCAGAGCTACAAAGTCCCATTTATGGGGAAATTATCTAAAGTCTTTTTCTTTTCTTTTTTCCTTTCTTTTAGCCTTGAGGAACTTAATGCCTTCAACCAGTCCCTGACAACAGTAAACGTGATGTGGAATTACTGGTGCGGCTAAAGTAAGTTGTAAAGCTCTGGAACCCCCTCTAATATCTGGATTACTGCCATGAGCTTTTCCACTCTAAATATGTACGTTCTAAAGACTGGATTTGCAAATACGTAGGTGCATTGCCTCTCCTACGATCTCCGCGGGCCAACATTCACGTCTGCATGCTGGTTCAATATTTGGTCTCTCTCCTTCAGCACCCGCAGCCCTCACTGGAAACCAGGTGAGCACCCAGGCCCAGTCCTGTCTGTGTGGACTCTTCCCCCTTCATGGTGAGACCAGCAGGTGGCAGGTCACCTTTCTCAAGAGGGCCACAGAAATCGCTCCCACCTGCAAGGGCTCTTGCAAAGAGAGTTGGTCTATTTTCTTCTTGACAAGAGGGGCGCTCCAAGTCTCCTCCCCTTGCTCAGTCCCATCTGCCCAGGAAATCCCCAGTTTTAGCAAAGAAAGTACTACAAACCTGCACAGAGTCCCAGCAAACCAGGAAAGCTGGCCCCCAACCCCAGATCTGGGCAATTTAGGGCTTCCTTCAACTGAAGAGCATGTTGGGAGAAGCACCAGGAGCTGCAAACCATCACAAAAGGAGATGAGGCTCCCTCCAGGTCCTCCTGTGTATAAATCATGGTTTTGCTTGTTTTTCAGATTTTTTGCTATAGGGCACGTGTGCTCACCAGAGAGAGACAGAGATACAAGGACAGTGAGAGATCACCACCAGGAGGACGGCCATACTGCAATCCCTTTTCTTTCATTCATTCTCCTCTCAGAATTCTAGGCATGCACACACATGCACCCAGCCACCAGGTCTAGGACTCAAACCACGGAGTTGGCCGTGTGAGATCCAGTGTTTTGTTGTTGTTGTTGTTGTTGTTGTTGTTAAAATCTTCTGTTTCCCATGATTTGGCATTTAAAAACCTGGCTGGCCAGGGAGAGATTGCCCCTCCAGGAGTGCTATGGTTTGAAAGTCCCACCTGCTATGGTTTGAATCTGACCAAGAAATTCATGTGTTGAGACTTGAGCGTATTCTCTGAAATGCAGAAATATTAAGTGAAAACTTCATGGCCTCCCGGAGTGAGGCCTACTGAGTCAAGATCACGTAAGGGGAGTGCGTCATGGTGGCAACGGTGTCGTGAGTAGATTGATGGTGTCTTGTGAGACCCAGGGAGTGCCAGCGCTCGTGAGAAGGGCTCAGATCTTGAGAGAGCCAGTTGTTATAAAAGAGGGGTCAGTCAGGACTCCTCTCTCTCTGAAGGTACCTGCTGTCTCCAGCCTTCCCTGAGCCATGCTGTAGGCCTAGAACCTTGGACTTCCCAGCCACCTAGATTATGTGTTAGCAAATCAACTTCTATCTTCCTATAAAGTCAGCCAGGCTCTGACTTTACTTCTGTCAGCAAGGCACTAAGAGACTAAGACCCCACCAACACTTAACGGTAAAATTGGACATCCAGCGCAACAGTGGGGGGGCGGGGCCTCATGGGAGGAGCTTGGGTCATGGGGTGGAGCCCTCCTGAACAGGCGCCTACTGTGGAGGGAGCCAGTTCCCCCTCCCCTGTTCCTGCAGGAGCAGGCTTTCTTACAGCGGGCTGGCCACCAGCAGGTCTCTCTCACTTTGTCTTCCCACTTCTCAGCCGTGAGGCCACATGTGGCCCTCACCAGAGGTGAGAAGGTGCTCTCAGACTTCCCAGCCACCAGAATCATGAGCTAAATAAACCTTTTTCGTTATATCAACCATTCCTGGGAATTCTGTTACAATACAGACTGTCACGGCTCTCCGTTCTTAGAGTGAGGGGCTGGGCTGGGAGGCCTTCCGTATGCGGGCCAATCAGTCCAAGTCTATACCCCGCTAACTCTCACCAGCCAGGCTGGCATTTCTCCTCTCCTGCCATAATGCAAGGCCAGACACCCTGAGACCACCTCTACAGCCCAGAGGCCACCGAAATTATTCAAACTAGCCCCATCCCAAACTGTTCCCCTCCCCCGCCTCTCCTATGGAAACCTCAGCCAAGGCTCTGACCCACGCTTTCCCTCATTCCTTCTGCCTCCTGGCCAGAACCTCCTGCTTCCCCGAGCAGTTCACCTCCTTCTCTCGGAAATGTAAGCTAGGAAAGTCTTCCTTCAGTTGCATCATTTCTTCACGCTGTTCTCAGACAGGCAAACATTAAAATCCCATGGGTGGGGACCAGCAGGTGGCGTGGTGGTTAAGGCGCTGGACACTCCCACATGGCTGACCAGGGTTCAAGTCCTGAATCTGGTGGCTTGCTTTCTCACTTCCTCTCTCTCTCACTCTCACCCTCTGTCTCTCTCTGATCAAACTAAAAAATAAATGAATGAATAAATAAAATAAATAATTATTTTTTTTTAAAAATCCCATGGGTATAAACGGGACTAGAACTACCATCCTGGGATGCTAGCCTAGAACGGTGGCCATGACACGACCCCAAGACCACTGTGCTGGAGAGGCCGTGGGCGGAACGGGTGACAGTTTTGGCTGGCGTCGGCCTCCAGCCATCCACTGAGGAAGGGATTTTAGGCTCCAGACCATCCTATCTGCCAAGCGCCATCAAGTGACCTCTGTTGATGCCTCACTGAACCCAACCTGAAACCAGCCCACAGATGTGGCATGAGAAACAACCCCAAAGTGAGACGCCCAGTCTGCGGTGGTCTGCCACAAACAGCAGAAATTGGGGAGACAGAGCAGCTTGGGGAATTGGGGGAAAAGAACAGAAAAAAAATCTTTACACATAATCCGAGGATTGTCAAATTGTACTTTTGTGGACTGGAAGTTCCTTTAGCACTCAGACCCACACAGGACTGAGGCAGGAGGGGAAACACCTGCCCTGCCTCCCTACTAAGATAGCCATGGTTTTCATCTGTATTGCTTATTTGTCTTTCAAAAGAAATGCTCCTGGGAACAAAGAGATCTCTGGGTTCTGAGCATTCTTCCACACAAACCAAGCGGAAGCATGCCCCCAGTTTCTGCAGTGTGAACTGAGGCCCGGGAGGTCCGGCCTGGGGAGATGCCTTGATAACACAGTTAGCGGCTCTTCTGGTCCCGGCCAATCTCCACGTGCGAGTCTAGTCCGCTCATGACCAGGTGACTGGTTTCATAGGACAGATCAAGAGGGAAAAGAAGCAGCATTCTTCAATGTTTATGCTTTGTTCCTCCATTCTAAATTTAGCCCCTTTAGGTCGGCAACTAAGCGGTGTTGTTCTCCAGGCAGTGCACCTGTGTTTCCCTTCACATCTTCTATTTCCACGGTCTTATTACACCCCCACTTTTGGACTTAATTTACTGATCACATCCGAATGACTTTCATAGCAAGTGAAGACAATGACCAGGATAGTCGCACTTAAATTCCTCGCTTTCAGAGTCTAATAGTTCTTCTCACTGCACGTCATCGTTCTCAGGTAAGAAGGCCTACTCCTAGTAGCCTTGTACAGACAGCTTAACACACAGTGACAGGCATGTACTGAGATGAGAAACATGTTTTATAGTGGCCAGGTGGTGGCACAGAGGTAGTGACACTGGGCCCACATGGAGAAGGTCCTGAGTCTGTGTCCTGAGACCTCACTGAGCACACCGAGTACAGGCATGCCGCGATCCTAACTGACCAGGACTGGGAGCGAGCTGCAGTGTAAAGATCCTCATTAGGGGTGCATTTCTCTCCCTCTCTCTGAAAAAATAAATAAATAAATAAACAAGTTATTGTAAAAGTAAAGTTAAAAAAATAAAGCTGATGTATCCATCAATATGGGGATAGTTAAAACTACTCAAGGGCCGACAGGGGGCCAGCAGGTAGCTGGTTAAGGCACGGATCCCACATGGTAGCTCTGCAGTTGAGTGCTGGACCATGCCAGGAACATGTGTGTGCACGTCCAAAATTTCACATGGGAAATGGAGGAGAAGGGATGTGGCATGACCATGCCTCAGGATCTGATCTTTATATATATGTATATACCCTTCTCCTCCATTCTCCTCTCGAGATCTTGGGCACACACGCACACGCGCCTGGCGTGAGTTTTAAGCCACCGGGTCCAGGACATGAACCGCGGTTGTCTACATGGGAGTCCAGCGACATAGCCATTACGCTAACTGCTGGTTCCCAGGAGCCGATCTTGTACTTTCCCTCTTTGTCTCTCTCAGGCAAGTGCACATGCCCCGTGGCAAAAATTTAAAAATTAAAAACCAAAACCAAAAACCCTCAAGACTATTAAATTGCTCAGATCCCTGAAGCATTTCTCATTTGGAAGTTTTAATCACTTTTTGTTGAAAGTCAGTATGTTCTATGAAGAGACTAAGAAGATAGAAACTTAATGCAGTCTTTGGCACAGAAATGCTCAGGAATGAACACAGGCCTCGCTGCTCAGTGACAGGAGCACGTTCTAAGAAACGTGTCCTCAGTGACTTCGCTGCGCAAACCCCGCACGCACGTACGCAAGCCTGACGGCACCGCCTACCACCGCGGCCAGGACCACGTAAACCCGCTGTGCGCTGCCCGGCCGTCTTTACGCTAAATTTACTTTACCCTTTTGCTAGTCTCTGAGTCATGCTCTTGCGTAGTCATTTTTTGTTTGTCACAGTGACGTTCTCATTGAAGGTTTTGCTTGTTTTTTGTTTTTGTTTTTGTTTTTTTAATTTTTGCCCGAGAGAGAGACAGAGGGGAAGAAGGTACCCCCCGATGGAGCGTGGTCACATGGCACTCCCATCTCCTCCATTTCTCCTTCCTGCCAGGAATTGGGGCAGGCACACACACCCACGTGGTGTGTTTTTTAAGCCTCTGAGGCTGGGATTTGAACTGAGTGGTTGGCCACGTGGGATCCAGCTGCCTTAACCACCACACCACCTGGTTGGCCCTGGGTATTTTTTCTTTTTAAATTCTAGAGGGCACAGGCCTGCACACAAAAGAAAAAGAGAAAGCGAGCGCTCCCGCCCCCCCACGGGGCCTGGCCACACTATAATCTCCTCTCAAAATTCTCCATCCCATCAGGATCGTAGGCACACAGGCACCTAGAGTGTCTTTCTAGCTGCCAGGGCCTGTGCTTGAACGCTTTGTGGCCATGTGGGGTCCAACTTCCCCTGCAAATGCTTGACTGATGCACTATGGGACTAGCCTAGTTTCATTTTGTTGTAGTATTTTTCTTCTTTTTTTTAGTTTTTTTCAATAGGGTGCATGCTCTCACCAGGGAGAGACAGAGAGAAGGAATGTGAGAAGTCACACCCCGGGGGGATGGCCACACCGCAATCCCTTCTCCTCCATCCTTCTCTTGGGATTTAGGGTATACATGCACATAGGCCCAGCGTGATTTGCAAGCTACTGGGTCCAGGACTCAAACCACGGTCAGCCATGTGGGACCCAGGTGCCTTCATCACCACGCCACCTGCTGGCCCGTTGTTTTGTTTTGAAATTAGCACTACTGTATTCTTTCTTTTTTTCTTTTTTTTTTTTTTTTGGCGAGGGTGGGGAGAGGTTTTTGCTATTGTTATAGGGCGCGGGCGTTCACCAGAAAGACAGAGACAGAGAGACAGAAAGCAAGAAATCACCCCCCGGGGGGGATGGCCACACCGCAATTCCTTCTCCTCCATTCTCCTCTCAGGATCTTGGGCACGCACGCACACGTGCCTGGTGTGAGTTTAAGCCACCAGGTCTGGGACTTGAACCATGGTTGACTACATGAGAGGCCAGTGACATAGCCATTATGCCAACTGCTGGTCCTCTGCTTTTTTAAAAGTTTCTTTCTTTCATGATAAAGACAGACAGACTCCCCAAGAGAGTCTCACCAAGCCTTGACCCACCTCCAGCCTCCCAGCCAGCCAGGTACAGGTGTACCCACGTGCTTAGAGCCAAACCCTGGGCCCTCCCACATGACGCCAGTCCTGGACGGCGGCGTCCCACCACCTGCACCCCTGCAGCTAGGCTTCTGCCCCGTTAATCTATGTTTTTCTCCTCCTCGGCCAGGGCTCCCGAGGCCACCCTGCCGCCTCGGCCTCGCTTTCCGTTTGTCTAGTTTCACTTCTCTGTGAAGTGGGCGTTTGAACTGCGACCCATTTCCACTCGCAGTTGGGACTTGTTTTCACTGAATGTTTCTGTGTCATGGAGCAGTTCAGCCTTTGGGTTTATCAACTGTCTGCAAGTGGGATTTCTTGTTACTCTGTTGACTTACTAGATCCCACATCCTTTCTCCTCCTGTCCCCCCCTCCCCTTTTTAAGGGCTTCTCTCAGGATTAACATTTCGAAGATTCCAGAAACACATGTCAGACACCGCTGGCTCCAAACGCAGTCCTCGAGCTGTGGTGGGCCCTCCACGCCCTACGACATGCTCCCAGTTCAAACTTCCTTCTTTCCCAGCCCAGCGACCCCGGCCAATGGCTTCTCTGAGTGCTTCAGGCCTCTGTCAATATTTAGCCTAATTTAATACTTCCAGAGGTGTCCTCCACTCCCAGGGGCCTGGACTTGTCAGCTCAGCAATGCTCCGACTTCCATTAAGGCAGGGAGCCAGTGTCTGGCATCCAGAGCGTCGATAAATAGCAGCTAAGTGATTGGCCCTCTGAGGATCAGTCCCTCAGCGGAGGTCCTGCACTTAGGGAGAAAATGAACAAAAGTGATCACGCGCCTCCCCCACCCCTCCCCCGGTGCTCTACTGTTCCTGAGTTTACGCCGAGTACCGTCGAGGCAGTGGTCTGGCCACGGGGTCTCCTGAGACGTGCTCTTTGCTCCGTACGCCATCGTGGCTTCACAGTGCAGAGGTGAGAGGCAGGCCTGTGCTCGCCACTCTGGGGGACCTCACCCTACACTGCCCTTCCCTCTGTTGACCTGCTATCGGGTTGTCACATCGGCTGCAGTTCGCTGCTCCTTAATTAAATAGTACCTTAAATTAAAGTCCCTTAATTAAATAGTACCTTTTCTTAAAATTGCCGTAGGGCACGTGTGCCTACCAGACAGACAGACAGATGGAGGAGCGGAACACCCCCAGGGGGTGGTCACACTGCAAACGCTTCTCCATTTCTCCATGTCGTTGGGATTTTCAGCATGCACGCATGTGCACCCAGCATGTCTTTTGTTTTGTTTTGAGAGAGACTTTTGTTATAGGGCAGGTTCGCTCCCCGGAGGGAGAGTAAACTTGAGAAATCACCCCCCAGGGGTATGGCCACAACACAATCCCTTCGCCCCCATTCTCCTCTCAGGATTTTGGGCATGCACGCACCCATGCCTCATGAGTTTCAAGCTGCCGGGCCTGGTACTCAGACCGCGGTCAGCCATATGGGAGTCCAACTCCCCAACCACTATGCCACCTGGGCTCCCTGCATCCAGCACGTTTTTAAGCTGTTGGGGCTGGGATCCAAACTGCAGTCAGCCATGTGAGATTCAGCTCCCAGGCCGCGCCATAAGCTGGCCCAACACCAGCATTAAGTAGGCCTTCAGTATAGCATTACTTTTTTTTTTTTTTTTGGAGGGGGTTTTTGCTATAGGGCGCGTGCACTCACCAGAAAGACAGAGAGACAGAGAGACAGAACGCGAGAAATCATCCCCCAGGGAGGATGGCCACGCCGCAATCCCTTCTCCTCCATTCTTCTCTCCGGATCTTGGGCACGCATGCACACATACCTGGCATGAGTTTAAGCCACCGGGTCTAGGACTTGAACCTTGGTCGACTACATGAGAGTCCAGTGACACAGCCATTACGCCAACTGCTGGTCCCACGGTATTATGTTTTAAAAGGCAGAGCTAAACTGAAGATACTTTTCTCTACCAACAGCAGGCCTCCAGACTCAATGATGTTTATTTGTGTTAAAAGCCTCAGATTTGGAGACCAGCAGATGGCGTGGCGGTTATGTGCTGGACTCCCATGCAGTCAACTGTAGTTCAAGTCCTGAACCCGTGACTTAAAACTCATGCTGGGCACGGGTGCATGTGCGTGCCCAAGATCCTGAGAGGAGAATGGAGGAGAAGGGGTTGCAGTATGGCCATCCCCCCTGGGGGGTGATTTCTCACTATCTCTCTCTCTCCTGTGAACACACACACCCTATAGCAAAAAAACTCTCTCCAAAACAAAGAATGCCACAGATTTTAAAAGGCACAACTAAGCCAACTTTTGCCCTCCGCACAACAGGTGACTGTAGTGAGGCCTACTTGTCTGAGAAGAGCCTCCAGCCCACGCCCGGCACCCCCCACACACATCCTGGGCCATGTGGGGTGAGATGGAGGTCACTTGTACAACAGAAGCAGAAAAATGGACGACTCAACAAAAAGCATGACCTTATCAAGCTACTAACAAGGAACGCTTTAAGAACCATAATCTGGGGCTGGCCCTGTAGCACAGCGGTTAAGCCCTGTGCTCAGGGAGCTGGACCCCATGTGGTTGACGATGGTTCAAATCCCAACCCTCGCAGCTTGGAAAACATACTGAGCATGTGTGAGAATGCCCAAGATCCTGATGGGATGGAGGAATGGAGGAAAAGGACTGTGGCGTGACCCATGGAGGGATGCTCTCTCACTCGTGACCCATGGAGATATACTCCCTCTCTCTCTCTCTCTCTCTCTCTCTGGAGAGTGCATGCCCTGTCTGACAATTAAGAAAAAAATTATTTATTTGACTTATCATTCTGGTGACTAGCAAGTTCAAGAGACTAAGCCGAGCATCTCGCTGGCCTATGGTGCTAAGTCACTACTTGGCTGAGGAAAGCAGGCAGGTCAGCAGGTAGGTGCAGAGAGAGCGGAAACAGACTTTTCCACTTCCTGTTTGTCCTTCCCATGCTCCCAGCTGACTGGATGGTGCCCACACACGTTGGAGGTAAGTCTCCCTTCTAAAGGTCATGATATCAGGGACCAAATCACAACCACCAACCCTTAAGGGACAAGCCATTAACTGAACCATAGCAGATGGTTTTTATATTCTCACTAGGTATTATGATATATTCTTCATCAGGTATTATATTCTTCATCTCATTGAGGGCTCATTTTTGCTTCTCTCTTCTCTATTTTTCTTACGTACTTCACCCTCTGGCTTTTCTAGAGAGTGTGACTACTGAGGGTGTTAACTCAGAGTGGCCATTCTATGCCAGACAGGGAAAATCAAGTCATGGGTCCAGGGCATGGACCTCCCTTTTGGGGAGGAGTGATTTCTACAAAAAATCACGTGGTCCACGCCTCCTGCTGCTGCACCCTGAATACTATGGAGGGTGGAGGATGGCAGGTGTATTAGTGAGGTCTTTGCAGGGCTTTATCTAAGATTCTGCCTTCCTTCAAGAGCTCTGGAAGGATAACAGCTATGTCTGCCTGTCTGTCTGTCTCTGGGTGGGATCGTCCTAACTCAGGTCACTAAGAGATAAGCAAACAATTTGCTCTAAACTGTGGAGGAGAGAGGGATGAAGACCAGGGGAGAAGACCGGGTCCCTGTTCCCAAAACCTAGCTCCAACCCTGTGACACTGGACAAGGCTGATTGACATGACCGAGTCACAGTTTCCTCTTCTATAGAATGGAGAATAGTGGCCTCGTGCATTGCTTTGTCTGCGTGTGTCTGCCCCCTTCCCCCTGATTCCTGTGGGCCCTGAGGGTGGTCCACACCTCCTGCTGCTGCACCATGGACCTGGCCCACAGGAGGGAGCTGCCAGACGTGGGGCCCACAGGGCAGTCCTGAGGAAGGACTCCGTACAGCAAGGCCATAACTTCCCGCCTCACCTCAAATGTGGTTCCCTGGGAAAGATTCAATCTCAAGACTGTTCCTCTTTCTGCTGTGCTCTTTTCCTCTCAACATACATTCGTGGCTCATTTTTCCATAGTGGAGATAATAGAAAGAGAAATATTATGGGGACCAGCAGTTGGCGTAATGGCTATGTCACTGGACTCCCATGTAATCAACTATGGTTCAAGTCCCAGACCTGGTGACTTAAAACTCACGCCAGGCGTGTGTGCGTGCATGCCCAAGATCCCTAGAGGAGAATGGAGGAGAAGGGATTGTGGCGTAGCCATCCCCCCGGGGGGCGATTTCTCACTTTCTGTCTCTGTCTTTCTGGTGAGTGCAGGCGCCCTATAGCAAATACCTCTCCAAAAAGAAAAGAAAGAGAAATATTATGGGGACCAGCAGGCTGCGTGGTGGTTAAGGCAGATGGATCCCACACAGCTGACTGCACCATTCGAGTCTCAGACCTGGTGCCTTGAAGAACGCATTGAACACGTGTGTGTGTGCCCAAAATCCTGCAAGGAGAATGCAGGAGAAGGGATTGCTGTGTGGCCATCCTTCCTCGGGGGTGCTTCCTCATGTGCTCTGTCTCTGTCTCTCTCCAGTGAGCACAAGCACCCTACAGCTAATTAAAGCGAATTTAAAAATAAGAGATATCATGAGAGGTAGAAACACAGTGCTATGGTTGGAATCTGTCCTCAGAAATCCATGTGCCGGGATTCGATTGTGTTGTCTGAACTGCAAAGGTATTAAGAGAAAACATCAGTCTTTCGTGGAGACCCACGGTGAGGCCTAGTGGGCAGAGATGGTGCATGTTGAGTGCCTTGTGGAGCCAATGGTGTCATGAATAGGTTGATGTCTCCAGAGACCCAGGAAGTTCCAACTCTCGTGAGAAGGACTGAATTTGCTTAAGAGTGGTTGTCATAATAGAGGTCAGTCTCTCTGCATGTGCCTCTGTGCTTCTGTTGGCTGTGCTGTGGGCCTCAGGCCTCAGACTTCCTACCCAGAATCCTCAGCTCGTGAATCAACTTCTGTCTTCTTTATAAACTCAACGAGCCTCAGTATTTCTTTTCTTTTTTTTTCTTTTTTTTAAGAGAGATTTCTGGTATGGGCTCACCAGAGAGACAAAGAGACAGAAAGTGAGAAATCACCCCCAGGGGGAATGGCCACGCCACAATCCCTTCTCTATTCTCCTCTCTCAATCTTGGGCATGCATGCGCACGCGCCCAGCGTGAGTTTTAAGTAGCCGGATCCAGGGCTCAAACTGCTGTTGACCACGTGGGAGTCTAGCAATGTAACCATTTTGCTGTCTGCTGGTCCCACGGAGCCTCAGGGATTTCCAAGGCAATGCAATAGTAGGCTAAGGCACTGAGAATGACCACATTGACACCCTAATTGCACATTTTTCTGCAGAAGAAAGTTGTTTCTTTGTTATAAGGTAGAATTTCTACAGATATGGAAATTGAACCTAGTTTTTCCTGTATTGCTTCAGAGTCTTTTTTTTCTTTTTGCCATAGTACACGTGCACTCACCTAAGAGATTCAGTAAGAGATGATGAGAGAGAGAAATCAAAGTGAGAAATCATGTCCTAGGGGATGGCCATGTTGCAATCCCTTCTCCTCCATTCTCTTCTCTCAGGATTTTGGGCACACACACACATATGTGCCTGGTATGAGTTTCAAGCCTCCAGGACTGGAACCGTGGTTGGTGATGTGAAAGTCCAGCACCTTAATCACCATGCTGGTCCCCTGTTCTGGTTCATATTCTGCTGAAAAGGTTTTTTTGTTTGCCTTTTATCAGAAGGCTGCTGTTTGATGAACACGTGTTGGAGTGTGAATTATGTGGGATCTAACGTGCTCATTAGAAGACAGGCCACTGAATTGCACGAACCCAGCAGCCGTTCTCATGTGATTAACAGATGTCTCGGTGGAGGAAGACTCTGGCCTTCCTTAGTGTGTGCATAAATACTCCAGGAGGTTTCACTTGAGGCTGGCACTAGACACAGCTGAATTACAGTGGGTTTGGGTTTGTGCCCAGGTCTTGGGGATGACCTGGCCTAGCTTCAGCCTACCAGTTGCTGCCCAACCATGTTATGTAAACAGAGGACTGGAAACCCCAGTGCTGCCCAACGTCTTGCCATGGAAGCCAGCGTCCACAGCACCTGTGGTGTGATGTTACTCGAGCTTGACTTATTGTACAAGAAGGCATACCTCATCTGTAAATTTCATGTCTTTTCTGGAAGATTGAAATGTTCCCAGATGTTGGCAACTTTTAAAAATTAGTTCCCAGGCAGGTGGTGTGGTGTTTAAGGCACTGGACTCCTACATGGTTGACCTCAGTTCAAGTCCCAGACTTTGCTTTCTCACTTTCCTATTCTCTCTGTCTCTCTCTGGTCAAAATATTTTTTTAAAGTCTCTGAAGCTTTAAGAAAAATAATAAAGTAGGGACTGTCCAGTGGTGTGAGTGCTGGACTCCCACATGGCTGACTACAGTTCGAGTCCTAGACCTGGTGGCTTGCTTTCTCACTTTCCTTCTCTCTGTGTGTATGTCTTTATCTGGTCAAATTAAGATAAATGAATGAGGGGACCAGCAGTTAGCGTAATGGCTATGTCGCTGGACTCCCACGTAGTCGACCGCGGTTCGCATTCCAGACCCGGTGGTTTAAAACTCACGCCAGGTGCGTGTGCGTGCGTGCCCAAGATCCCGAGAGGAGAATGGAGGCGAAGGGATTGAAGCGTGACCCTCCCCCCTGCGGGGAGATTTCTCGCTTTCTGTCTCTCTGTCTTTCTCTGTCTGTCTGGCGAGCGCATGCACCCTATAGTGAAAACCGCTCCAAAAAAAAAAGATAAATGAATGAATAAATAAAATTAAATAAATAATTCTTTTTTAAAAATATAAAAAATAAGTAAAGTTAAATTTTAACAATTCTTTCAAAATAAATAAATAAATAAAAATAAAAAAATAAAATAGTTCACTCAGATTGATGTACCAAGTGACTGTGTTTTTTGGGGGTTTTTTGTTTGTTTTTGTAGAAAATCCATTTAAATCACTTACTGGGATTTGGAGCATACATGCAACAGGCAACCAGTGTGTTTTTCAAGCTGCCAGGGCTGAGATTCAAGCCGAGGTGAGCCATGTGGGATCCAGCTTCATTAACCACTAGACTACAAGGCTGGCCTGCCCCTTATAATTTCATATAGAAAGTAAAAGCATCCGGGCAGTGGATGGAGTAATGGTTACAGTGCTCCACATAATTGACTGGTTCGAGTACTGGAGCCAGTGGCCTAAAACTCACACTAGGCACATGTGCATGCGTGCCCAAAATCCCAGGAGGAAAATGGAGAAGGGATTGCAGCCTGGCCATTCCCCGGGGGGTGATTTCTTGCTTTCTGTCTTTCTGTTCTCTGTCTCTTCTGCGCACGCACGTGCCCTATACAAAAGTCTCTAAAAATATAAAAGAAAAGCATTAATTTGTCTACATCTCTCTGAGTGTGCTTGTTAGATTTAGAAGAGAGGGGTGCAGTGCACGTTTCTGGTTGTAACAAACAACGTTATTTCCTGTACGTCCATCTCTGTCTGGGGGAATGCCTGACTACTTTTTATTTCAAATAACATTTTCCCATGTTCCAAGGCAATTTCCCTGTGCTTTTACTAGGGAGAAGTAAACAACAGTAAAATGGATGTTAACTTCTTTTTTAAAAAAAAAAAATTATATATTTAGTTTATTTGTTATTTTTTAATTTGACCAGAGAGAGACAGAGAGAAAGAGAAAATGAGAAAGCAAGCTGCCAGGTCCAGGACTCAGACCGTACTCGGCCATGTGAGAGTCTAGCACCTTTAACCGCCACGCCACCTGCTGGCCCTGGGGAAAAGGTTAACAGAAACAAAGTCTTTGCAATCATTTTCCATTTGTGGGAGAGACAGGGTTTGGGGAGAGAAATCCATGCTACAAACTCTCTTCCAATTCCTCCTTCTGGGGTCAAGGCACGTACATGCATGCTCTCGGTGTACTTTCCAAGCCTCTGAGTCCAGGACTCCAACCATTTAGTTGTCCGTGTGGGGTCCACCACCTTAATGACCATGCCACCTTGCAGGTCCAAGAATTCTTTTTTTTTTTTTTTTTGAGAGGTTTTCGCTATAGGGCGCATGTGCTCACCAGACAGACAGAGAGAGACAGAGAGACAGAAAGCGAGAAATCACCCCTCAGAGGGGAGGGTCACGCTGCAATCCCTTCTCCTCCATTCTCTTCTCGGGATCTTGGGCATGCACGCACATGCGCCCGGTGTGACTTCTAAGCCACGTGAAGTCTGGGACGCGAACCACGGTCGACTACGTGGGAGTCCAGCGACATAGCCATTACGCTAACTGTTGATTCCCCCAAGAATTCATTTTTATGAGGAAAATTTTTTCAGAAAGGACAGTTTTGTCTAAATGTGTTTTTGATCACTGGAAAGGCATTTCTATTGTCTCAGGAATTGGTGAGGCATGGCCGGGCCCCTTATCTTGAACTAAACTACCTGGGAGTGCCGAAGGCCATCTGAGCTTGGCCCCTGGCCACTGAGCCCTGGCTAGGGTCTGTTGCCGTGGTGAGAGTTGACGTCTGGGCCCAAGGCAGGGATTATTTCTAAGGAAGGCTGCAGCAGCACCTCTCACTCCAGCTGTACTTCCGCAGTGTGGACGGGTGGACAGAGAGTCCCTCTCTGCATCAGGCTGGCCCTGAGGCAGGCTTTGACCAAGAGCACATGGCAGAGTGGCCGAGTGTGTGACTGCAAGACCTACACACAGCTCCTGCCTCCTCCTCGACTTCCTTCACTGACGTTCATGTCTCCCTGGTGGAGCTCAGCCCTGCACCTCACATAAAAGACCCACGTCCTGAGGAAGAGACCAATAGAGAGAGAGAACTCCGGCCAGCCTCCAGCTGCAGCCACCGGGGGGCGCCGCAAATTCCGTGGGTGGTTTCCCATCCACTGAAGCAGCCGAGGGACAGGATGCAGCTCGGGGCCTGTGGAGGGCGGAGGTCCAGGCACCGGGCAGGTGAAGCTGCACTGCCGGCATCATGCCACACGGCATGTTACTGGTCTTCACAGTTCGCACCTCCGTGGGCCCTGGGGCAGCCATGCTGTGGGAAGGAGGTGGGTAGGAGCACAGCTCATGGGTCAGCCTCTGAGACTGGCTGCTAAGCGGGTAGAGCTCCAGCACACTGCACAGGGGCCTGCGGTCGGAGCTGCTGCCAGGTGTGCTCAGCCCCTCAGAGCTGGGGACCCCGCAGGGGTCAGGCTGTGGGTCAGCACAGGCGTGTCTGCAGCTGAGACCAAATGCCTCAAAGGACTCAACGTGGTGAACCGTGGTTTCCACTTAGCTCGACAGCCTCTTTGCTGCTCCATGTGTGATTGCTGTGGGCTTGGAGCATGTTCCGGGGAGAGAGCAGAGTGACAAGGACAAGGCACGTGGACGCACATGTGGGTGGAAGGAGAGCCGATGACAGTGAATGCAGAGAGGAACGTACAGGGGAGGAAATGGCAGGGGCAACCACAGGCCAGAGACCGCAGCCAGACCGTCGTGTGAGCATGGCAGGCACTGGGGAGGGGGTGCTGTGGGTAGGGGAGGTAGCCATGGAAGAAACTGCCGTGCCCATGGAATCTGGGTTGGGCTCAGGGTTCAACTGTTAGGGTCAAGAAAGGAGATGAGGCTGAAAACCAAGCGGTGCGGAAGATCTGGGTGGAGAACAGTCGATACCTCCCATCTGACCCACGCGCAGAAATGCAAGGACATGCAGCTGGGTACCGACCCCAGCCAGGGCAGTGCGTGCAGTCTGGGAAGGGCCTGGCTGGGGTGTGTGCCCAGAGCCAAGGCCTCCTCATGCTGGAATGGAGGCACTGAGGGCAGAGCCCCAACAGCCAGCTCCCTGCACTCTCCCACCACAGGGCAGTCTGAAGCCCACGGTCCCTGCGCTTGCCCGTTGTCCAGTCAGTCTCACAGTCCCTCGCTCTTAGCTACGAAGGACACCAAGGCCAGCCAACCACAGGGCACAGAGGGTTGGTATGAAAGAAAGTAGCCAGAATTCTGGAAGGAGGGAGCAGCAGTTGGCGTAATGGCTATGTCACTGGACTCCCATGTAGTCGACCGTGGTTCGAGTCCCGGATCTGGTGGCTTAAACTCACACCAGGCGCGTGTGCATGTGTGTCCAAGATCCCGAGAGGAGAATAGAGGAGAAGGGATTGTGGCGTGGCCGTCTCCCCTGGGGGGTGATTTCTTGTTTTTTGTCTTTCCAGCGAGCGCACATACCTTGTAGCAAAAACCCCTCCAAAAGAAAAAAAAGAAAAGAATTCTGGAAAGAAAGAGAAAGACAAAGACAGAAATTTACACTCAGAGGAAACAGGACTCAGAGGACACAACGACCTAAAATAAATAAACCAAAGGCCAGCAGGTGGAACGGAGGTTAAGGCACTGGGCTCCCATATGGACAGTTGTGATTCGAGTCCCAGATGCAGTAGCTTGAAAATCACGCTGGGTTTGTGTGTGCATGTGCCCAAAATCCTGAGAGGAGAAAGGGGGTGTAGCTATTCCCCCAGGGGGTTCATTTCTCACTTTCTTTCTGTCTCTCTCCAGTGAGCACACGTGCCCTATGGCAAAAACCTAAAAAAAAAAAAGAGTAGAAAAAATGAAATAAATAATACACTGCCCAAGAGCTGATGGAAGACAATCTCCAGATAGAAAGAGGCATTGAGAGGCTGGCAGGTAGCATGGTAGTTAAGGAGCTGGACTTCCACCTGGCAGACAGCAGTTTGAGGCCCATACCTGGAGGCATGCTTTCTCACTTTCCTTCTCTTTCTGTCTCTCTCTGGTCAAATTTAAATAATAATAATGGTAATAAAGTTAAATAATTCTTAAATTAAAAATAAAAAAGAAAGAAATCAAGAGGCTCTGAGAGTATCACGTGGAATAAACACCCCGAGGACCATCTCGACAGTAATTCCTGAAGCCGTCTGTCCACATGGCCAGTGTTCACCATTCTGGTTCACCTCTAGGGCAGAGCTTCCAGACGGGGAGCCTGCCTCGGCCTGTGAGTTGGATGTGGAACCACAATGTTTGGAACCGCTGTCCTCCAAGTCAGAGCAGGGCCAGGAGCAGCCAGGACTCAGGAAGGGGCACCCGCTGCGTGCGTTTAGTGACTCCCAGGTGCCACGCCATGGAGTGGCATATCCATGGGAGAAGCGCTTGTCCAGGGAGACGTTCGCACCGGAGCGCGTGAGAGGCAGCCAGTTTATTGCTGTGTTGGTTTGCCTGTGGAAGCAGAGTGATGGGAATGGCACAGAGATCTACCAATGGAGGCTGCCTTCAAAAATAACCAGGGGTGGGACCAGCAGTTAGCGTAATGGCTATGTCGCTGGACTCCCATGTAGTCGACCGCAGTTCCCGTCCTGGACCTGGTAGCTTACACTCATGCCGGGTGCGTGTGCGTGCGTGCCCAAGATCCTGAGAGGAGAATGGAGGAGAAGGGATTGCAGCGTGGCCATCCTCCATGGGGGGTGATTTCTCGCTTTCTGTCTCTCTGTCTCTCTCTGTCTGGCGAGCGTACACGCCCTATAGCAAAAACCTCTAAAAATAAATAAATAAATAAATAAATAAAATAACCCAGGGGCTGGCTCTATAGCCAATGGTTTAAATAGCTGGGTCCCACATGGCCAGGCCCACAGTTTAAGTGCCAGACCTGGGGGCCTGAGAAACACACTGGGCTGTGTATGTGTATTTGTATGTGCACCCCCAAGTCCTGCTAGTGGGAGAAATGGAAGAGAAGAGATTATGGCGTGACCACTCCCTGTGGGGGGGTGCTTTCTTTCTCTCCCCTGCCGCCTCTGGCTCCCCTGGCAAAAAAAAAATAAAAAATAAAAATAATGATAATAATCATTTAAAGAATTGGGCCAGCTCTCTGAAACACAGCGGGAATGCATGTTCCTGAGAAATTGGATCCCACGTGGAGGCAGAGGTTCGGATCCCTGGCCTAGCCAGCCTAAGACACCGGCACATTCGTGAGTGCCCGGGATCCAGCAGACCGGAGGAAGGGAACCGCCGGTGAGTGGACCCTGTGGAGGGCGTGCTCTCTCTCCTTCACACACATGCACACGCTCTATCGTGAATAAATAAAAAAGCAGCATTTAAAAGAAATCAGTTGAGGTGAGTCCAGGTTGGTGAACACCTGGAGGTACCTGGAGGGGACACAGAAGCGCTGCACCCCCAACCACCTCCCACACCGTGCCCTGTGCACCACTTCCTCCTGTTGTTCCTGAGCTGCATCCTTTCTAACAAAGCAGCCACCAGTCAGTGCAGCAAGTGCTCAGGCCCACGGAGGGGCTGTAGGAAGTCTGATCTGTACCCGGTGGATCGGAAGCACAGGCGGAGGTCTGGGTTGCAGTCGGCACCTGAAGCCCGTGCAGCTGGTGGTGGAGGTCTTGCGGGACCGAGCCCTGAACCTGCGGGATTATGGAGGTAGTTCCGTCCCCAGGGGGGAGTCTCAGAACTGAGGTAAAGTTCGAACACCCCACTAGCGTCTGTCAGAGGACTGAACTAAGTTACCTGGGGACAAATAAGCAAACACATCTTTGCTTGCAGAAGTGTTCCACGGTAGGGCTGAGAGGGGCGAGAGTTCTTCTTTTCCCTATACGTTTGGTGTTTGATGTCCGGGGAGCAGGATTTGCTAGAAAGGCCTGACCCAGTTTGGGAAGAGAAAGGGCTAAAGGGTGAGAAGTGTTCCACGGTAGGGCTGAGAGGGGCGAGAGTTCTTCTTTTCCCTATACGTTTGGTGTTTGATGTCCGGGGAGCAGGATTTGCTAGAAAGGCCTGACCCAGAAAGGTGTCGTTTGGGAAGAGAAAGGGCGAAAGGGTGAAAGGGCAGGACAGAGAACTGATCCCCATGGCTCTCCTGTCTCCTGTGCTGGGATGGCCTCTCTGTGGCTCAAGTTGCCAGTGGGATTAGAAGCAGCAAGAGACTCAACCTCTTGGGAACTGGCTTGTTAGACACACACGTAGGAAATGCACCACAATGCGGTTCTAGTTCATTCTGTTGCTAACACTAGAAAACACCTGGAACTGGCTGATTTGTAAAAATAAAGGTGTATTAGGTCAGGAGGTGGCGTGGTGGTTAAGGCACTAGACTCTCATGTGGTTGACCACGGTTCAAGTTCCAAACCTGGCAATTTGAAACTCACGCTGGGCACATGCGCGTGAGGAGAAGGGATTGCACTGTGGCCATCCCCCGGGCAGTAATTTCTCGCTTTTCGTCTCTCCAGCGAATACATGTACCCTATAGTAAAAATCTCTCAAAACAAACAAAAAATAATAAAAGTTTGTTCAGCTCATGGCTTGGGGGCCAAAGGCCACATCTGGTGAGAGTCTGGCAGAGCCATCAGGCGTCACCTCACACGGACAGAGCAGAGCGGATGATCTGTGTCCACGGGTCTCTCTGTCTGTCTCACCCCCTCATCATAAACCCACCAGGATCAGTGTCCACGGGTCTCTCTGCCTGTCTCACCCCCTCCTCATAAACCCACCAGGATCTGTGTCCATGGGTCTCTGCCTGTCTCACCCCCTCCTCATAAACCCACCAGGATCTGTGTCCATGGGTCTCTGCCTGTCTCACCCCCTCCTCATAAACCCACCAGGATCTGTGTCCATGGGTCTCTGCCTGTCTCACCCCCTCCTCATAAACCCACCAGGATCTGTGTCCATGGGTCTCTGCCTGTCTCACCCCCTCCTCATAAACCCACCAGGATCTGTGTCCATGGGTCTCTGCCTGTCTCACCCCCTCCTCATAAACCCACCAGGATCTGTGTCCATGGGTCTCTGCCTGTCTCACCCCCTCCTCATAAACCCACCAGGATCTGTGTCCATGGGTCTCTGCCTGTCTCACCCCCTCCTCATAAACCCACCAGGATCTGTGTCCATGGGTCTCTGCCTGTCTCACCCCCTCCTCATAAACCCACCAGGATCTGTGTCCATGGGTCTCTGCCTGTCTCACCCCCTCCTCATAAACCCACCAGGATCTGTGTCCATGGGTCTCTGCCTGTCTCACCCCCTCCTCATAAACCCACCAGGATCTGTGTCCATGGGTCTCTGCCTGTCTCACCCCCTCCTCATAAACCCACCAGGATCTGTGTCCATGGGTCTCTGCCTGTCTCACCCCCTCCTCATAAACCCACCAGGATTTGTGTCCATGGGTCTCTGCCTGTCTCACCCCCTCCTCATAAACTCACCAGGATCTGTGTCCATGGGTCTCTACCTGTTTCACTTCCCAGTCACGGGTCCCCACTCTGACAGCTTAGCCCTAACCTCCTCCCAAAGGCCTCCCTTTCAACACAGTTTACGTTTTCACCTTCTTGATCCCATCACAACCAAATCTCAGCACCTGGATGCTGGGGGACACCTAGGTCACATCACATGCTAGACATACAACCTGGGGTTCCTGGTGTATGTAAGAGCTGAAGTGAGATGAATGGGCACGGAGTTGGGCCTGTCTTACGCCTGACTCAGATTTGGGTCAGTCTGAGTCAGCCACAAGGCTCAAAGCCACCCCAGAGGACAAGCAGAGGATACCTCTAAGGCCTCTGGTCACCAGAAGGCAGTGAATGGGGAGGGCAAACCGAGACACTGCGGAAACCGGGGGGACATGGGAAGGAGCTGTTCTGTCTGTGGGTTGGCCCCATCCACCCCAAGACATCCTTCCTAATGTAGTGAGGAGTAACCAGCTCAGGGGGCATCATTGTGAACGCTGCATGGGAGCGTCCTTGGGCTCATGCGGGACCTGCCATCATGGAGCAATCATGGCGGCTAAGCACATCCAGACACTCACGTCATTCCCTAAGGAAGGTCAGCCTGGTGGCCTGGACAAAAACCACTGTATCCCCAGAAGGGGACCTGCCCAAGGCCTCTATAAATACCAAGTGGATCCCCCCAAGTGAAACAGCTGATATGCTTTGCATGCAAGCCCTGTGGGACTGGCTTTATGGCAGGACTATTACCCACAGGCATGCCCACTCCCCGGGTTATGAAAAATGCTGCCGTTAAGGGGCCCCACTCGTGTAGGCACTCCACACAGTGTCGCACCTGTGGAAGGATGTCCCAACAATCGTTGCAGATTTGCTGTCTCAGAGCCTCCATAAGGACCTCACAGATACCAAGGGCATTAAAGTCACAAGAAAATGGAGGGCTGGCCCCATGGCGTAGGCCTTAGGGAGACAGATCTCACAGGGCGACCATGGGGTTTGAATCCCAGCCCTGGTGGCTTGAAACACACATGGAGTATGTGTATGTGGGTGCCCCAAATCCCAACAAGATGGAGAAATGAAGAAGGGATTGCAACGTGGCCATGCCCGACGGCGGCAGTGGGGTGTGTGTGTGTGGGGGGGTGCTTCCTTCTTCTCCCTCTCTCTGTTTCTCTCCAGTGAATGTGTCTGCCCTCTGACAAGATAAAATAAAATGGAGACAGAGGCAAGAGTCGAGGAGCTTGCCCCAGCAGGTGGAATATGGCTGATCACTGAAAACTGGGATGAACTTGACAAACACAATGGTTCTGAAATAAAGGGGCTGATCAGCACCATCGAAGGTGGCGTGCACTGAGGACACCCCCGATGAGCACACTTGGGGTGACCACTGATGCCATGATGTGAGTGGAGCTGAGGAGGGGCCGCCACAGTGCAGAGGTGGGCTGGGTCTAGACACAGTCCTCTTGGACACAAAATGCCAGTAACACGTGTTCTTTGTGCCCGGCAGCAAAAGGGACGGAGACCACAGCCAACCATGCGACAGCGTTCCTGGTGGGAAGGCCTTGAACGCAGCCTGCACGTGAGAGCTGAAACAGGGTGTGGGTTCTGGAGTGGGTTTGCTTACCCGCGGTAGGTACACGTGCTCAGAGTGTGATAAAGCAGCGGTCCCCAAGCTTTTCCATACCTGGGACTGGTTTCACAGAAGACAGTTTTTCCATGCACGCTGTGGGGGCACTCACGCACATGCACCCGGCATGTTTTTCAGGCTGCCAGGCCGTGTGGGATTGGCTTTCTGAGCACGGCCTTTATCCGCTGCCCTACGGGCCCAGTCCTTGTTCTGTTCCTCTGTGCCCAGTGCCATGTCCCAGGACCAAGGCCACCAGGGCAAGCGCTAGAACCAGGTGGCTTCTGAGCAAGAAACACCCTCTAAGGTTTCTAACCCTGTGGCAGGATTCCTAAGTGCGATGGTGGGTTACGCTTTCACCCATTCTGCAAACCTGGAGCTAATCTAACCTGGAGCTAACTAAACCTGGAGCTAACCAAACCTGGAGCTAACCTAACCTTTACCCGCGGTAGGTACACGTGCTCAGAGTGTGATAAAGCAGCGGTCCCCAAGCTTTTCCATACCTGGGACTGGTTTCACAGAAGACAGTTTTTCCATGCACGCTGTGGGGGCACTCACGCACATGCACCCGGCATGTTTTTCAGGCTGCCAGGCCGTGTGGGATTGGCTTTCTGAGCACGGCCTTTATCCGCTGCCCTACGGGCCCAGTCCTTGTTCTGTTCCTCTGTGCCCAGTGCCATGTCCCAGGACCAAGGCCACCAGGGCAAGCGCTAGAACCAGGTGGCTTCTGAGCAAGAAACACCCTCTAAGGTTTCTAACCCTGTGGCAGGATTCCTAAGTGCGATGGTGGGTTACGCTTTCACCCATTCTGCAAACCTGGAGCTAATCTAACCTGGAGCTAACTAAACCTGGAGCTAACCAAACCTGGAGCTAACCTAACCTGGAGCTAACCAAACCTGGAGCTAACCTAACCGCAGCTGCATTGCCTGAGGGTAAAAATAGCGGTGTTCTTCCCTGTGAAACTGTCAAAGTCAAGTGAAAGGGAAAGATGGATCTAAAACGCAGAAGGTTTTATTGGCGAGGAAAAATTAGGACTGCCATCTGGGACACACGCAGAGCTCAGGGTGGCCTCTGCTAAATCCAAAGAACAAAGGGAGGCGAGGGATCTTACTAGAGAGAGACAGCTACGGAGACTGTCCTGAAAGGGGCTTACTGGCACTCGGGGCCAGCGTCAGTTGGCTAGCCTGGCAGCAGACCGGCTTCCTCTCATAGCAGGGCCTTCATCATCAGTTGCCAGGCAGACCTAGCCTTAAAGTCACAGCAAGCCATTTTGTGGGATCGGCCCAGCAGCAGGTCTTGAAACAATTATCTGCAACCTGAGCATCTTTCTTTTCCCCGCCCTTGTGGCTCTGTTTCCTGTGTGTGTGTGTGTGTGTGTGTGTGTGTGGCTCTGTTTCTGTGTGTGTGTGTGTGTGTGTGTGTGTGTGTGTGAGACAAGAATGCTGCTGTTCACTTGTGTAGCTCCTGCAGTAACCCCTCCCTCTGTGAGCTGGGAAGGCTCAGTTATGTGGGTGCTGGGAAGGGTGAGGCCATGCTTGCTGACAAGATGGGGAAACCTGCCAGCAGGCATGACGGCAGACTGGGCTAGTCACTAACGCTGAAGGGGATGTGCCAGGATCTTGTAACTGTCTGTTGTTCTTTTACTATAAGGAAGCCTTGGTCTAAGGCCGAGGGTAACCTGTGTATAATAAAACATTCCTATGTGGTCTTTGTCCCTAGTCCCAGGCACTGTTCCTAAAACTCAAGAATTCTCCAAAGGGATGAGTGTCTTTTTTTATGTTAATGTGGCACCCCAGGGACTGGAACTCCTGGAGAACTTCTGGAGGGGGCCCGGGATTCAGCCTGAGATTAGAGGTTAGAATTTTCAACCCTATCCCTGAGTATTTTCTTGATTTCATCTTACTTGGTGTGTTTTGTTGTTGTTGTTTATTTGTTTTTAAGAATTATTTTATTTTGGGACCAGCAGTTGGCGTAATGCCTGGATTCCCATGTAGTCGACTGCAGTTCGAGTCCCAGACCTGGTAGCTTAAACTCAAATTGGGTGCATGTGCGTGTGTGTCCAAGATCCCAAGAGGAAAATGGAGGAGAAAGAATTGCCATCCCCTCTGGGGGGTGATTTTTTGCTTTCTGTCTCTGTTTCTCTGTCTGTCTGGCGAGTGCACGCGTCCAATAGCAAAAACCTCTCCAAAAAAGAATTATTTTATTTTACTTTATTTATTTGTTTTAATTTGATGAGAGAGAGGGAAAATGAGAAAGAAGCCACCAGGTCCGGGACTCGAAACACACTCAGACATGTGGGAGTCCAGCGCCCTTAACCACCACATCACCTGCTGGCTCCAAGTGGATGTTTTTTAATTACCCAGTAGACATGAAATAGAATTTTTATTTATTTCATTTTTTTGAAAAGCAGTATTTATTTAATTGTATTTGTTATTATTACTTGCGTCGATGGAAAAAAACAACCAACTGTAAAATTAGTAATTAATAATGAATAATTAATGTGGTTTATTTCCAAGCCAACTGTGAGTGACCTAGGCTGGAGAAGAGGCATACACACCTTTCTTGGGGTGATCATGTACAGGGGTTCCTTTTATTTGCTTTTGATATTGACAGACAACATTTCGTGAAGAGATTTCCCATTGGTCTGGCCCAAAAAGGCGGGACATGTAGAAGGGGGGCGGAGTTTGTAGGTTATAGATGGGTTCCACAATTCTTAGGTTGGTGATTGGAAGGGAAGACCTGTGTCTTGGGAAGAGATAAGCAAAAGAATATACTGTAATCAGTTGAAATATACATCTCAAAGATACTATGCCAGGGACAGGAGCGTGGGCAGAAGTCTGACTACTTTTCCTATTTTTCCAAAATCTTTTCAAAAGGGGGCTGGGGAAGTCATGCCCACAAACATTAACAGACCATTTATTTTCTATTAACAGGATTCTTCCTACCTCCTGTTCCTGGCATAGTACCTTTGAGATGTAGATTAAGCCTTTTCTTTAACTAAGACACAGAACTTCTCTTTTCCTTGAGATGTAGATTAAGCCTTTCTTTAACTAAGACAGGAATCTTCCCTTCCAATCACCGACCTAAGAATTTGTGGAACCCACCTATAACCTACAAGCCCTCCCCATAACCTACAAGCCCCCCCCTTCTACATGTCCCGCCTTTTTGGGCCAGACCAATGGGAAATCTTTTAATTAAATGTTATCTGTCAGTCTCAGAAGCAAATAAAAGGAACCTCTGTACATGATCACCCCAAGAAAAGGCATGTATGCCTCTTCTCCGGCCTAGGTCACTGACAGTTGACTTGGAAATAAACCGTATTAATTATTAATTATTAATTTTACAGTTGGTTATATTTTTCCATCGACAGGAGGTAGGAAGAATCCTGTTAATAGAAAATAAATGGTCTGTTAATGTTTGTGGGCATGACTTCCCCAGTCCCCTTTTGAAAAGATTTTGGAAAAATAGGAAAATTAGTCAGACTTCTGTCCACACTTGTTTTTACAATTTGACTAGAGAGAGATGAGAGGGAGAGAAAGGGAAAGTGAAAAAACAAGTCTCCAGGTCTGGGATTCAAACCGTAGTTGGCCATGTGAGAGTCTAGCACCCTAACCAACACAACACCTGCCGGCTCCAGAATTTTTATTTTGGGCAGTTTCCAATAGGGCATGTGTGCAAACAGGAGACAGAGAGAGAGACAGAAAGAGAGGGAATGTAAGAAAGTACCCCTCAGGAAGGATGAAACGTCGCAATTCCTTCTTCATTCTCGTCAGGATTTTGAGCACACACGTGCACACTCCCAGCATGATTTTTCAGGCCACTGGGTCTGGGACTTGAGACTCACCCTCAGCTCCTAATCTCCACGCCTGCTGGCCTGAGAGAGTATTTTGAGTATTTTGCTGTGTTGTTTTTGCAAGGTCTTAGTCCATCCCCAGGGGATACAATCTTCATTATTTTACACTTTTAAGATCTGACTTAAGGCCTAAACGTGACTGTATTATTTGCAGGAAGAAATGCCCCGAGTATGAGGTAACCGATAAACTACACACGAGAAGTAACGAGACCTGGATCTCGTCAAGCAAGAACTCGTAGGAAGTCCGGGATGCGACATATCTATCCCAGAAACACACACGAGAATGGCCTCGGGCAGGGCTGAGCCACACTTGGCCAAGCTGACAGCTCCCACTCTGGTCGGAGGGCTAGACATTGTGGTAGAGACGAATATCAGAGAGGACCCCGGGCACCCACGGAGAAGGTCCGCCCCCATGAAACAGTGGCTATAACGAAAACAAATGGATGGACTTGGGTCATTTTAACATTTAAACTGATACATGGTAAGACACCATCAGCATAGTTCAGCAAATAATGCAAAAACAATTTTTTTTAGAAAGATTTTTGCTATAGGGTGTGTGTACTCACCGGAGAAGCAGAGAGAGACAGAGAGTCAAAATGTAAGAAATCACCCTGCAAAACGGAGATGGCCACACCATAATCCTTTTCCTCCATTCTCCTCTCAGGATTTTGGGCATCAACAAACACGGGCCCGGTGTGAGTTTTTTGTTTTTTTGTTTTTTTTTCTTTTTATAAGATTTTATTAAACGCCTTTACAGAGTAACATCCAGACTCCGGATACAGCGGCCAGGACCCTGTTATGCCATGGGGACTGGCTGGGGCATGGCAGGCAGCGGCTCTGGCTTCCCACCCTTCTGTTCTGAGATGGGGGTGGTGGGCAGTATCTCATCTTTGGGTTCCACGATGCTCACATGATCAGGCAGGGGCTTCTTAGGGCCAATCTTACCACTTGGGTCCCAGGGCAGCATGAGCTTCACTTTGATGCCCAGGACGCCTAGAGGACAGCACAGTTAGGAACTAGCTGGGGTTTCCCTGCCCCACCTCTGGCGTGAGTTTTAAGCCGCTGAGTCCAACAGCTTAAACTGTAGACTCGAATTGTAGTCAACTACGTGGGAGTCCAGCAACATAACCATTTTGCCATCTGCTGGTCCTGTTAAAAACAATTTTTTAACACGAGAAGCATAACAACCCAGTAGAGGTAAGAGACACAAAGGATTTGAGTACACAATATAGATAGTAAAAATACAAATGATCAATAAACGATTCAAAGACACTGTGTTTTAACCATTATCAGAGAGAGAGAAATCAAAAGAAGGAGTGGGACCGACAATAGGTGCAGCAGTAAAATGATATACTCTGCAAGGCCGACCCCCACACGAAGGTTCCCGTCTGAGACTTCCCTGAGGACGCTGGACACAAACATGCCGGTGAGCTGGAGCTGCCTCAGGCTCGAGGTGGCTGAGCTCTGCTGGGACTTCAGGTCTCTTTGTTTCTCTCTTTTTCTCTGACTCTTACTCATAGAAGAAATGAACACTTTTAAAAATTAGATTTTAAAAAAATAAGATATATAAATATTAGAGATTAATAACATTCAGTGTACAAACCAGCAGGTGGCATGGAGGTAAAGGCTCTGGATCCCACATGGACCTGGTAGCTAGAAGACCATCCCAGGTGCATATCATGCACGCCCAAAATCCCAAGAGGAGAATGGAGAAAGGATTGTAGCATGGCCATCCCCCTTTGGAGGGGTGCTTTCTCACCCTCCCACCCCCATCTTTCTCTGGTGAGCACATGCACCCTATAGCAAAGACTAAAATGAAGTAAAACTAGCACACAGTGTAGGCGAAGGCACGTGTGCACATCTAGAAAGAGGAGGAGGACCATACCTGCACACGGCTTGGGTAGGAAATCGGTACAGAAGGTTGAGAAGAACTCTCTGGAAGCATGTATCAAAATGTACAGTGTGCATGTACTTTATGACAGCCCTGCATTTCTACAAAGCCGTCCTATGGAAACACGCATCACGGACACACAGGTGTGAATGGGAACACTGAACATCACAATAAGAAAAGGAAGTTCAGCCCGGCTGGGTCAGCGTGGTGCATGGGGCACCGCTGCATGATGTGGGGCCATGTGGGGGCCCACACACACCTGTGGTCCTGACTGGCTGGGAGGCGGGGGAGGTCAGGGCACAGCGAGGCCCTGGTAAGCGTCTCTCTCTCTTTTTTAATTAAAAAATATTTTTAATTATTTTATTTAACTTTATTTCTCTTTCAGTCTCTCTCTGAAATAAATAAGTAAACAAACTTTTTTTTAGAAAAGGAAAATTTTAATTAAGATGGTTTCTTCATACTATGAAGAAATATGTGGTGTTTTAAAAGAAGATAAGGACCATGAATCTTCCAGGTGGCATGGAGGCTGGGGTGGCTGGTTTCCACGTGGCCAGCTGTGCAGTTTGAGACCCAGACCCAGTGGTTTGAAAAGCACACTGGGCACGTGTGTGTGTGTGTGTGTGTGTGTGTGTGTGCACGCACGCGGGCCCCAAGTCCCGAGAGGAGACGGGAAGAGATGGGACTGTGCTGTGGCCATGCCCCTGGGGGGTAATGGCTCACCTTCCCTCTACCTCTCTCTGTGTCTCGGTGCTCTCCAGTGGGTCCTACACATCCTACAGTAAAACTAAAGAAATGAAAAAAGAATATAAGGACAACAGACTGATCACAAGGACCTGCCTCGCCCCCTGAGGCCCCGTGATATAAAATCCAGAGACGCAAAGTGACTAAGCCTGTGATGTTGGAGCAAGGAGGCGTGGTGGGGCAGAGGAGCGTGACGCCCAGAGCCCAGAAATGCCGGCACCCTTCTGGAAGACACACACCAGCAGAGAGTTCCTGCGTGGGACACTAGCACGGGGAGCAGGCAGGGCTGAGGGCGGGACGAGGGGTGCGGCGCAGCGGAGACCTACCACACGGGCCTGCACTGCTGCCCTCGAATGATTTGCTGGACGCGCTCCCATGGGCATGCACGCTGCACCATGAGCAAGCTTACTTCTGGTTTTCTCTTTGATCTGTCTTTTGTCAGTTTAATTTCTAGGCCCCTGCTGAGAGCAGAACCATAGAAGGAAAGGTTTTCTTTCCACCCTTCACAGCTTTGCAAGATGCAAAGATCTCTGTGGACGGTGGGGACGGTTGCACAACTCGGATGTACGTACTGCGCCAGCCAGCCGTAAGTTTAAAATGGCTTCTGCCCACCTTGCGTATGTGTGCTTTAACACAATGTAAACTATTGTTTTTAGAGAGATTTTTTGCTATAGTGTACATGTGCTCACTAGAGAGAGACAGAGACAGAAAGTGAGAAATCACCCCCCAGGAGAATGGCCACGCCGCAATCCCTTCTCCTCCATTTTCCTCTCAGGGTTTTGGGGACACATGCACACACGTCCAGCATGGATTTTAAACCACTGAGACCAAGACTCGAACCGCAGTTGACCACGTGGGAGTCCAGCGACCTAATTATGCCATCTGCTGGTCCCTCAAGAAGTGTGTTTTGTTGTTTTCGGAACTCGTTTGTTTGTTTGTTTGTTTTTTGCTGTAGGGTATATGCGCTCACTGGAGAGAGACAAAGACAGACAGAAAGCGAATCGCCCACACACACACACCCCGGACGGATGGCCACGCCGCAATCCCTTCTCCTCCACCCTCTTGGGATTTTGGGCACACACACACACACACATGTGCTCAGCAGGAGTTCTAAGCCACCAGGGCCAGGACTTGAACCACAGTCAATTACATGAGAGCCCAGCAACACCATCATTACGCCAGCTTGCTGGTCCCCAACCTAAATGCTTTTTAAGAAATAGGATAGGCCTGGCCTCATAGGGCAGCACTGAGCCTAAGAACTGTATCCTATTTGGTTGACCGTGATCCAAGCCCAGCCCTGGTGGCTTGGAAAACACCTGGTGCGTGTGACAGGGTGGAGAAAAGGAGGCAGAGGGGTAGTGGCGAGACTGCGCCCTCCGAGAAGTGCTTTCGCCTGTGTTCTCTGGCCACTGCACACACCTATGGCAACAAAGCAAACAGAAGACAATACTTCGTAAAATAAATACCCGAAAACAAAGAAAGGGCTTCTGACTATGGGTTTGACTTGGCGGGAAGCTCCTCCAAAGGGGTGCACATGCCAGAAGTGCCTTCCTTGTCCTCCTGTCCCAGCAGCTGTCTAGGGAGCAAGCGGAAGGCCAGCGGGAAGCTCAGAACCTGACCACAACACCAGCGTGGATCTCCAACAAACTCAATCACCACCTTGTTTTTAATTATTATTTTATTATTTCAATTTTTTTTTTTAGGTTCTTGCCACAGGGCATGTGTACTCGTTAGAGACAAAGAGACAGAGAGAGGGAAAATGAGAAATCATTCCCCAGGGGGATGGCCATGCCACAATCTCCATTTTCCTCTGGGGATTTCAGGTGGGCATGCACACACTCCTGGCGTGAATTTTAAGCCACCAGGTCCAGGACTCTGACCAAGGTTGGCTATGTGGACTCCAGCTCCTTAACCACTGTGCCACCTGCTGGCCCTACTATTGTTTTTAATTTGCCAGAGGGGTTGTGTGTGTACTTATGGGAGAGACAGATGGAGAGAAAGGAGAGAGAGACTGCACCTTCTAATGGGATGTGGTCATACCTCAACCCCTTCTCCTCCTTCTCTCCATTTTGGGATTCTGGGCACACATACAGGCACGTGCGTGCACACACACACACACACACACACACACACTCATGCCCAGGGTGTTTTTCATGGTCTGTTTTGTTTTGTTTTTGAGAGAGATTTTTGGTATAGGGAGTATGTGCTCACCAGAGATACAAAGAGAGACAGACAGAAAGCAAGAAATCAGCTCCCAGAGGGAATGGCTACGCTGCTTTCCCTTCTTCTCCATTCTCCTCTAGGGATTTTGGGCACGCATGCATACGCGTCCAGGGTGAATTTTAAGCCACCGGGTCCGGGCTTCGAATCAGAGTCAGCTACGTGGGAGTGCAGCGATGTAACTTACGCCATCTGCTGGTCCCTTAAGCTGTGTGTGTTTTGTTTTGTTTTGTTTTGTTTTGTTTTGGGAGAAGTTTTCGCTCTAGGGCGTGTGCACTCGCCAGAAAGACAGAGAGAGACAGAAAGTGAGAAATCACCCCCCAGTGGGGATGGCCACGCCGCAATCCCTTCTCCTCCATTCTCCTCTCAGGATCTTGGGCACGCACGCACACGCGGCAGGCGTGAGTTTAAGCCACCGATCTGGGACTTGAACCGCAGTCGACTACCTGGGAGGCCAGCGACATAGCCATTATGCCATGTGCTGGTCCCAAGGTGTGTTTCAAGCCTCCCATGGGGACTGCGCTGGCCGTTACCCCCGTGGGAGTCCAGCTCCGGAACTACAAGGTCTAGGCTGGCCCCCACGTTGCTTCCCTGTCACCCCTTCAGAGTGCCGCCTCTAGTGTTTTCGGTTCTCTGTTCCGTGCAGTCCCATGGGGTCTCTGAGACGTCCTTGTTCTGTATTCCTGCTTTGTCCCTGGCAACACCCGGCAGAAAGCTGCGCAGAGAGCTCTCCCACCCCGGATTCCCATTGACGTGCAGAAACGGACGCGGGATTGCTGCAGCGTGGGTCAGGCCAAGCACAGCGCCACCAAAGGCACCGCCGCCCGAAGACCTAACAAAGGAAAGCGAAGCCTCCCGGAGGGAAGCGCAAGGAGGACTAACAAGCCGGCACCCGAAGGCGCCCTCTGTCATTCGGTCCAGGAGGAGGTGCGCGGACGTGTCTCGGTGGACGAGGCAGCAACACCCGCCCCACCGCGGACTGGTTCTGCAGCCCCTGGGGAAGCAAACCGCCTGAAGCCAATCAACTTCGGGGCGTTTGTGCCAGGGAGCAGGTGACAAAGCACCTCCTGCTCGTTAGCGTGGAAACCAGAATGCCGCAGCTCTCGGGGAGAGAGGCAGTAACCCCTCCCAGCCTGCCTGTGACGGCACCCCATGAAGACTGCGGGAGAAATAGTTCCCTTCTTCCTCGGCAGCCAACAAAGAGCATCTCTTCCATGGACACTGCGGATAAAGGAATTCTTCGCCCTCCTCATTGTAAAGATTCTTAAGCCGTAAATCACGCAGGTCATGGAAGCAGAAAAGGAATGTCCAGGCTGTTCATCCTCTTCTGTTTTTGCGGTCAGAAACTTAGGACTGAAATGCTCAGTATTTTCCACAAATTTGGCAACTGATTTGGCAACTTAAACATGCTGGGCAAGCTCTTTACATCTAGAAGAGAAATGGACAATCTCGATATTTTTCCCAATTAACGACACATTCAATTGTCACCTGGGGAGAAAATCTGAGCGCTTAACTGTATTTTGTTTGCATTGAGCTGCTCTGGTATTTATAGCTCTAACTGTCTTTTCTTGAAGGCTGTGGTTTTCAAGGCACTGCCTCACCACCACCACAACTTCCCTTTCTTTCTTCTCCTTGGCGTCTGGACCCTTTTCTTCAGTTTCTAGGTCAAGAAGAAATCACACGCGAGTGGCATCATTTCAACTGTTAATGAAAAATGTTATGCATTTTGTATTCTGGATTCATTTGTATTTTGTATAGAACTTTTAAAAAGCAAAATGTAATCTGTATTGGGTTAAATGGAAACTTTGGGGGCCAGCAGGTGGCCTGGTGGTTAGGGTGCTAGACTCCCATGTGGCCAACTGCAGTTTGAGTGCCGGGCCTGGGAGGTGGCTTCTCACGTTCTCTCTCTCTCTCTCTCTGCTGAGCACACGTACCCTATAGTGAATTTTTTAAATGATAATAAATAATTTTTAAATGGGTACTTTGATTAATTTTTTTCCTTATAAATGGTATTTGATGTCTAGAAAACATTTTCTCCAGAGCTCTATTTAATTGGTTTAGCTTTAAAGATCCTCCATCATGGGCCAGCCAGTCGTGTGGTGGTTGGTGTGGTAGTTAAGGCAACTGGATACCCCATGACCAACTGTGTTTTTCAAGTCCCCAACCAGGCAGCTTGTAAAACATGCCAGGCCCATGTGCGTGCGGGCCCCAAATCCCAAGAGGCGAATGAAGAAGAAGGGATTGTGGCGTGTTCATCCCCCTGTGGGGTGCCTTCTTTCTTTCTCACTTTCTCTCTGTCTCTCAGGCAAGTATACACACCCATAGCAAAAACCACACACACACACACACACACGCACACACACACACAATCACCCATTGTCTCTATCCATTGTCCTTGAAGCCTGAAACGGTCCCTTTTTCAATTTTTTCAATTTATTTATTTGTTCCATGAGTGAGAGAGAGAGAGACAGCACCCAACAGGGTCCTCCCCCCCAATAGGATCTCGCCACTGCGACACACGTGCACGCCAGTCCACCTGGATCATGGGCACACGTGCGTCCAGCATACTCAGAGAGTTCTGGGAGTGAGAACCAGGAGCCTTCCCATGTCGGTGAGCCTTGACGACAGTGGGTGCTGGACTACACCTGGTCGACCACAGTTTCAGTTCCAGACCTGGAGTCTTGCTCTCTCGCTTTCACTCTCTCTCTCGTTTGCTCTAGTCAAATAAAATAAAAATTAAAAAATAGGTAAATATATAAATAACGTTGAATAAACTAATTTTTTAATGTGATTAAAACCATGCTTAATGGGGGAACCAGCAGTTAGCGTAATGGCTATGTCGCTGGACTCCCACGTAGTCGACCGCGGTTCGTGTCCCGGACCCGGTGGCTTAAAATTCACGCCGGGCGCGTGTGTGTGCGTGCCCAAGATCCCAAGAGGAGAATGGAGGAGAAGGGATTGCGGTGTGACCATCCCCCCGGGGGGTGATTTCTCGCTTTCTGTCTCTATGTCTCTCTCTGTCTGGCGAGCGCACGCGCCCTACAGTGAAAATCTCTCCAAAAAAGAAAAACCAAAACAAAACGCCATGCTTAATGGTAGAGGAGATTCAGCAAGGCAAATACAGGGGCTGAGAAACCTTCCAGAGAAGAAAGTTCTTGGGCCTTCAGCATTTCCCTCTGCTCGTGCAGCAAGCCAGCTTTCCTTCAAGCAAGTGTTTTGTCTCTGTACTTTGCAGAGGGTAAAAATAAAGTGTCAATATTTGCATCATAGTACTAATATAACCTACCTTGCTTAATTGAATCGTTTTCATTACTGGGTGACATTTTTGATGGTAGATTACGCAAGTAATACATCGTCTTATTCAAATTGTGTTTTGTTTTTGTTTTTGTTTTTTCTTGGAGAGGTTTTTGCTATAGGGCTCGTGCACTTGCCAGAAAGATAGAGAGAGAAAGAGAGATAGAAAGCGAGAAATCACCCCCCGGGGGGGATGGCCACGCCGCAATCCCTTCTCCTCCATGCTCCTCTCAGGATCTTGGGCACGCATGCACACGTGCTTGGTGTGAGTTTAAGCCACCGGGTTCGGGATGTGAACTGCGGTCAGCTACATGGGAGTCCAGCGACATAGCCATTACGCCCACTTGCTGGTCCCATTAAAAGAAAATTATTGAGACCCAAACACCCAGACGGAATCCATCTACATCTGAGATGAGCCCTGCCTCTTTCAGGGACTAGGGTAACTGAAGATCCTTTGCTCCAAACCTCTCCTTCCATACCCAAACACCTGGACAGAATCCATCTACATCTGAACTAACTTCAATTAGGAAGAAACAGAATTCATCAGATGACCGAAAACCACCATAGAGGTACAAGAAATATGAGAACTCAAGGAAATATCTCTCCCCCAAGGGAAAAAAACAACCCATCATCACCCACAGACAGTAAATGGAACTCATGAAAATGTTAAAGAATTCAAAATTTGGGGAACCAGCAGTTAGCGTAATGGCTATGTCGCTGGACTCCCACGTAGTTGACCGCTGTTTGTGTCCCGGACCTGGTGGCTTAAAACTCATGCTGGGTGCGTGTGTGTGCGTGCCCAAGATCCCGAGAGGAGAATGGAGGAAAAGGGATTGCGGCGTGACCATCCGCCCTGGGGGGTGATTTCTCGCTTTCTGTCTCTATGTCTCTCTCTGTCTGTCTGGCAAGCGCACACGCCCTATAGCAAAAAAAATTTTTTTTTTTTAATTTTTAAAAAAAGAAAAATAATTCAAAAGTTTCATAGTGATGAAACTAATTTGAGATACAAGGAAAGAGAGACAATGACCTCCAGAAGATGCAGGTAAAAAGAGACACTTTGAGTTCCAGGAGATGAGGAAGTTCTTCCACAATTTGAAAGAAGATACACACCATTAAAAAACAAAAACAAAAACAAATAGAGCTCTTAAAGATGAAGGCTGTAATACAGGAAATCAAAACCTCCCTCAAAAGTATTAAAAGCAGATTAGACCATGCAGAAGGGTGAAACTCAGATGCAGAAGACAAAACCTCTGACCTAGAAAATATTCACCAAAAAGACAGAAAATAAGCCAAAAATATGAGAACAAGATATGAGAAATATTAGATACCATTAAACACCCAAACATCTGGATAATTGGTATTCCAAAAGGTGAAGAAACTAAAAAGGGCATTGATGACCTATTCCATGAAATCTTGGAAGAAAACTTTCCAAACCTAGAGATTCATTCCAATATTCAGACTCAGGAAATAAACAGGACCCCACATAGAATCAACCCGAGAAGATCTTCTCCAAGGCACATCGTAGCCAGATTGGCCAAAACCACAGACAGAGACAAGATACTAAAATTGCCAAGAGAGAAACATCAAGTTACTTACAAAGGATATCGCATCAGGCTAATGTCGGACCTCTCATCAGAAACAATGCAAGCAAGGAAAGAATAGAGAAATATATTCAAAGTGTTAAATGAAAAACAATTTCAACCAAGAATACTATACCCAGCAAGATTATCCTTCATATGGGAAAAAAAATAAAAACATTCCCAGATAATCAAAACCTAAAAGAATTTACCAACACCAGACCAGCTTCTCAAGAAGTACTGAAGAGAGTGCTATACCAAGAAAACAGACAGACACAAGATAAGAGAACAAAAAAAACAAGCAAGAAAATGGCCAACTAAATGGTAGGGACAAGTCCGGAAAGATCAATAATAATGTTGAATGTTAACTTCCAGAATTTAAACGGAAAGATTGGACCACAGTAACACTGCAAATTCAGCAGAAGAAAGATGAATTACATGAGACTGAACTGGTGAAATAGAGTTTTATGGCTTTAGACTAAAACATTACTGATTTTCTTCTATGCTTTGTCTTTCAGATTTAAGGATTCTTGTTTTCTTTTGAGCTGTTGATAGGTTCAGCAATTTGTTAATTTTTTAAAACTGAAGCATAAACTTTTCTCCCTTCGTTACCCTTCTGGAATTAGAAAATATTTGTAAGCATTCTTATTTTGTGGCAGAATGCCTATTTGTATAAGTTCAATAATATCTGTGGCTTTGCATCAGAAATTTAAAATACAGGTTATTTCCAGGGCTTTCACTGGAATGTCGTATCTGAAGATCTGACCAGAAAGCTAAGGAACTAAGGTAGATCTCAAGAAAGCCAACAGAAGCTCTTGGAAAGATTGCCTGGTACCAAACAGTTCAGCCTGGCAGTTAAGTAAAAAATGTCACTTTCTTGGGGGCCGGCAGGTGGTGTAGTGGTTAAGAGTGCTGGACTCCCACAGGTCAACCACAGTTCAAGTCCCAGACCTGGTGGCTTGCTTTCTCACTTTCTCTCTCTCACTCTGTCCCTCTCTGGTCAAGTTTAAATAAATAAATGGATAGATAGATACATACATAAAATAAAGTTCAATAAAATAATTATTTTAAAAAGAATGTCACTTCCTGATAGGCCCAAAAAATTCTCAAGTACAGGTACTTAAAGGTATAGTCAGATGGTGAATTCCTGAGTTGGCTCAGTAGCCTTGGGAGGCTTTTTTTTTTTTTTTTTTTTTTTTGGGTTTTTTTTTTTGTGCCCGAGCACCCCCAGACAGAGACAGAGAGACAGAAAGTGAGAAATCACCCCCCCCTCCCCAAGGCGGAATGGCCATGCCGCAATCCCTTCTCCATTCTCCTCTGAGGATCTTGGGCATGCAAGCACATGTGCCTGGCGTGAGTTTAAGCCGCCAGGTCTAGGACTCGAACTGTGGTTGACTACATGGGAGTCCAGCAATGTAACCACTATGCCATCTGCTGGTCCTGATAATATCTTTTATTGAGCCAATATGCAGTGTATTCTGGATCGGAAAACTCATTATATATGCTACAAAGATATACAGTGAATGAATGTAAAATAAATAAATTTAAAATTTAAAAAATTGTGATAAAAAAAATACCTGGCACTTGATAAAACAGTAAGGAAAATGTTATTCGGGTGTATTTCCGTAAGGAGAGAGAGGGAGTGAAACTGCAAACGAGGCGAGGACAGCTGGGGATTTAGAGCAAAGAGCATGGTGGGAGTCAGTGTCCGAAAAATTACCAAGAGGAGACTTCAAGGGTAGGGGATTCTTGCTTGAGTGGTCTAATAGAATTTTTGCAAGGGCAAGTCAAGAACTTAGATGTAGAACTTACCACCTCATCAAAGGTAAAGAAGAGGAAGGTGACCAGATGTCAGAGGTGAGTAGGTACCAAGAGAGAAGTGACTCTCCCTAAACCAGTTCCCTAGGGTCTCTCTATTTCTTTTCTTTTTAGGTTTTTGTCATAAGGCCTGTGTACTCACGGGAGAGAGACAGAAAGAGAGAAAGTGAGAAACCACCCCCTGGGGTGGGGATGGTTCTGCCATAGTCCCTTCTCCTCCAGTCTCCTCTTAGGATGTGCACACGTGCATCCAGCATGGTTTTCAAGCCATTGGTTAGGGATTCATGGTCAGCCATGTGGGATTCCGGAGCCTGAAACATCACACCACCTGTTGGCCCCCCTGGGGTCTCTCCTATGAGTGCATTCAGGACCTTATCACTTCTCCAAGGCTCCTTCCTAATATCATCATCTAAGGGGTCAAAATTTCATACACATCTTGGAAGGACAAATTATTCAGACCATAGTGCTATCATTAGTTCTTAATAACCCCAAATTCTGGGATCAGCGGATGGCCTGATGGTTATGTCGCTGGACTCCCACATAGTCAGCTGTGGTTCTAATCCCAGAACTGGTGGCTTAAAACTCACACCAGACACGTGTGCATGCGTGCCCAAGATCCTGAGAGGAGAATGGAGGAGAAGGGATTGTGGCATGGCCATTCCCCCTCGAGGGTAATTTCTTGCTTTCTGTTTCTCTGTCTCTCTCTGGTGAGCACACGTGCCCTATAGCAAAAATCTCTCAAAAAAAAAAAAAATAAAAATTGAATGGTGGCTAAATTTACAGCCCAGGCTAAGGATAATCATGGTATTGTAGGATCTAGAATCCTAGCTGTGGAGCTTCCAGCTGTGGATCTTTGGACATGTTCCTTCATCTCTCTGGGTCTTGGTTTACTCATTAATAAACTGGTGTAATAATTACATGTACCTAATTATATGTACCTCGCAAGGCTGTTGTAAAAATAAAATGGGTTAGTAAGTGTGAACGACTTACCCAGCACACAGGAAGCACTGTGAAAGCGTCAGCTTATTATTTAGCCACCAGAAGAATGTAGCGAGCTGGCCCTGCAGCCCAGTACTTAGGTGCTATGCAGAGGATGCCAGACCCCACAGGGCCAGCCAGGGTTTGAGTGGCAGCTCTATTGGCTTGAAGAACACACTGGGCACACCGGGCATGCATGCCCAGGATCCCAACAGGAGGGAGAATTGGAGGAAAAAAGATTGTGCCATGACTCGACTCTTTGGGGAGTCCTTTGTCTTGCTCATGCCCTCTGGCATAAATATATAAATCAAGTTTAAAATTTAGCAGTCATTTGTACTCATGGAAATCTTCTGAGCTCTGGCATAAGTATATTCCTGGTAGTTTATATGTGGATAGAGAAATTTCAATCTTGCTGAAAGAAGCAGCCTGCTTTATTTTACCCCCAGAGAGGAAAACATGAGTGAAGAAACTATCATAGGAACATAATTTATGAGGCAGGGAGGGTGGAGAAAAAAAACGAGCTTCAGAAAAAATTACGGGGGACAGTTCCATGGTGTGGTAGTAATGTACTCCTCAAGAAAAGCCGGCCCCACACGAAGGCCTTGGTGTACAGCCCAGCGAGGCCGATCGGAGTCATGCTGGGCACACCATCCAGCCTGTGCATCAGTGCCCGGGATCCCACAGCGGCAGGACCAGACGCTGTGGAGGGTGCTTCTCTATCCCCTCATTGTCGTGTGGGAACGCATGCATAGGAAAATCAATTCTTTTTTTAAAAAGGTGTTTGCCTTAGGATGGTGCTCTCACTGGAGAGAGAGGGAAAGTGAGAAATCACCCTCTGGGGGGATAGCCTTTCTCCTGCATTCTCCTCCCGGGCTCTGGGGTATGCATGCACATGCAGCCGGCATGATTTTCTTTCTTTTTTTACAGAGGGATTTTTGTTGTAGGGTACATATGCTCACCAGAGAAACAGAGAGAGACGGAAAGCAAGGAACCTCCCTTCGGGGGGATGGACACACTGTAATCCCTCCTCCACTCTCTCAGGATTTGGGGCATGCACACACAATGCTCCTGACATGAGTTTTAAGCCTCCAGGTCCAGGACTTGAACCACAGTCAACTATGTGGGAGTCCAGCAACATAACCATTTTTGCCATTTGCTGATCTCTTAAAAGAAAATTCTTTTTTTTTAAAGAATTATTTTATTTAACTTTATTTATTTATTTGCTTTAATTTTACCAGAGAGGGACATAGTGAGAGAGAGAAAGGAAGAAAGTGAGAAAGTAAGCTTCCAGGTCCAGGACTCAAACTGCAGTGAGCCATGTGGGAGTTCTGTGCCTTTAACCACCACACCACCTGCCCCCCACAAAATAAAATTAATTCTTGAAGTAATTAGAGGGGTCAGTAGGTGGCATAGTGGATAAGGGACTAGACTCTCATATGCACTACTATGGTTCAAGTCCCAAACCTGACAGTTTGCTTTCTCACTTTCCCTCCTCGTTTTTTTTTCTCTCTCTACCCTATAACAATTAAAAAAAAAAAAAAGTAATAATAATAAATAAAATTACATCTTTTTTTTTTTTTTGGAGAGGTTTTTGCTCTAGGGCGTGTGCACTCGCCAGAAAGACAGAGAGAGACAGAGAGACAGTGAGAAATCACTCCCCAGGGGGGATGGCCGCACTGCGATCCCTTCTCCTCCATTCTCCTCTCAGGATCTTGGGCATGCACACACACACATCCAGCGTGAGTTCAAGCCACCAGATCTGGGACTCAAACCGCGGTCAGCTACATGGGAGTCCAGTGACATAGCCATTATGCTAAGTGCTGGTCCTTTGTTGTTGTTGTTGTTGTTGGAGAGGTTTTCACTATAGGATGCATGCGCTCGCCAGACAGACAGAGACAGAGACAGAAAAAGAGAAATCACCCCCCAGGGGCATGACCATGCAGCAATCCTTTCTCCTCCATTCTCCTCTCAGGATCTTGGGCACGCACGCACACTCGTCTAATACGAGTTTAAGCCACCAGGTCTGGGACTCGAATCGTGGTCGACTACATGGAAGTTCAGCAACATAACCATTATGCCAAATGCTGGTCCCAAAACTAAATAATTCTTTAAAAATGTAATTAGAACTTCAAAAAAAGAAAAAATCATGGTTTTATTTTATTGAAAATGAAAAACAACAAGGATGGAAAGCCAGGCATCGATTAGGTCAATAATATTAAAAGCATCATTTAATGGAGTCTCCAAGATGCAACAATACATTGCATCTTTCACTTCAGCTTGGTTCTGGACACCTTGAGGAACGTGATATAAAAATAGTAACATGTGGGGCCTGCCGATAGCATGGTGGTTAAGGTGCTGGATCCCACATGGCTAGCTCTGAGGTTGGAGTCCCATACCCAACAGCTTGAAAATCATAACTAACTAATTAATTAATCATTAAAAAAAGTAATAGCATGTGGTGTCCCCCCTTTCTTTCTTTCTTTTTTTTTTTTTTTTTTTTTTTT